>NC_138870.1:35761770-36273660 GCF_965194805.1 Balaenoptera borealis
GTTTATCCAATAGCATGATCATGATTAAGGGCTTCTGGGGTCAGACTGCCCTGACTCAACCATTTATTACCTTGGCTAAGCTCATAGCTGAAATCTTGGACTGAGTCTCAGTTCATCATTTGAATGATGTCAAATATATAAGGTGGTTTGATTCCAGTAGAACTATGCACATTTATTTCTAAAAAGACACATTGTAGAATGTTCATAGTAATATTATTTGTAGTGGTGCTAAATTGGAAATTATTAAAAAGTCTATAACAATAGAATATATAAGTCAGTTATGATAGATACATATTCTACAACATTGGAGCATTGAGAATAAACTATCTACAATTATATATATACTGAAAAAAAATAATATAAGGTGGTTTAAGGATGATGGGAGAAAGGGCATTTAAAGTACTTGTTTTGTTTCCTACTGAGTCCATAGTCAGTATTCAGTAAATGGTAGCCATAATTTTAATTATGCTAAGAGAAAATTTCACAAAGGAAGTGCCCACAAAACACCACTAATTTGCAGCTGAAAATTATAACTGGTGCCTTTTCCAGAATACTTGCTTTTTTTCTGGTCAAGTGTATAACATTGTGACTGAATGACAGAAAGAGAGTGCTTTCTATCAGCGGCCCCAGATTTCTCTTTCACTGGAATTCAGCTTATTAGCTGCATGGCTAGCTCCGAGAGCCAGGAAACCATGTCCCACGCATGACACCGTTGTCAAGCAGAGGAGACAGATGTTTCTCGGCTTCTCCTTTCTGGGACTTAATAGCTGTTGAAGGTTAACCCTTACTGACTCATTAAGCCGTGTCCGCCTGGGGGTCAGTGGTGGCGACGCTTGTGTTAACCTCAGCAAGCAGCCATCACCAAGCTTTACAAAGGGAGACATTGCATTTAGGAGAAAGACAGGTGATACAACACACACGCTCTATGGCCATGGTTCCCTGGAGATGAGGACAAAATACGTGTTTTCTTAAAGGATTAGAAAAGAAAACCTTTTGCTTTTTTCTGGGTGGCTTATTGATAGGAGATCTCAAAATTGGATCCCTTGTTCTCTCTCTGTCTTTAATCTCTCTGTTTGCTAAGGAGGACCACTCACATCCAGCATCTACGATGGTGAGCGGCCGAGAGGTGGGGTGCTGTGGTTACTGCTGGAGGCGTAATGAAACCCACTGGGAAAGGAGGAAAAAACAATGTTATTCTCTCTTTCAGTGAAGCATTGAAAATAACTGGTTTTATTTTCTCCTTTCTCTCTCTGGTGTCCCATGTATGCAGTGATGGGAATGGAAATTAGTGCATTTGATGTTCCCAACTGAATTATTCCTAATCTATTCTGATGTGCTTCTATTTTTTGCTTACTGAATCTGGAGATACCTAATTTCTATGCTGTTCTCCTGCTAGTTCCCCAGGCGCAGGTCACGCTTGCTCTCTTGTGATCCCTTTGGACATCAGGCTGTTTCTGGGAGAGAAGTGCATGGATGAGGTGAAAGTGTGCTGTCATCATCAGCAGAGAATATTTACTGAGTGACTGTAAAATGGTCTCCGGAGAGGTTCCTATGACGTTCTCTTAGTGAGCCAATGCTGTCTTCTGGTAAACATCCTTTAGTACGTGTCAGAAATCAGTTCTGTAATAATCTATCCTAGAACTTTGTTAGGCTTAAGCTTTATGATAATGTGTGTGCATTTCTAATTATCACCTGTAATAATTCCTCTGGAACTGTAGACTTCAATTTATTCAAAGGGAAAATACTTGTTCCCTTGGGCTTCTGGTCTGTTTTACGTGGTTCACTCTATGCTTTATAATTTGAAGAACGTTTTCTTTGGTGGCCAAATAAGGAGTAGGTTTCCTGGTACTACTAACAGAATGGTCAAAAAGGTTAGAGACATGGATGGGGTTAGAACTGTGCTTTCCAGTATGGTACATGTGGCTAGTGGCTACCATTTTGGACAGGGCAGAGACAGAACATTTCCATCATCACAAAAAGCTCTATGGAGCAACGCCGGGTTAGATGGTCAAAAGAGTAGGACCCCCCTCTTCTGGCCTGGAGGTCTCCATCAGTAGAAGTCATGCGAGTGCAGTAGAATTCTTCAGGCTCCTATAACCAGCCCTGCCCACCTCCCTGCCAACACATACCTTCTTTACCTCCTCTGTGGCCTTGGGACCACCAGGACTACTCTTATCATGTCACTCATCACACAAAGCCCAAGACTGCCTGGCCATCTTCATCCCTAGACACTAATCCCCCTATGATTCTACGTCTCCTCTTTAAAGGATTTCACTGGCCCTTTGGAATTTAAGGTCAACTGTCAGCATAATCCCCCGTATCCTCAAGGCTTTGCTGAATCTTCTCTTCACCTCCTTGCTCTCCCCAAGACACTGCTTCCCTGCAGCCTCTCAGGAGATTGCTGTTTTCTCTTCCTTCCCTGTTGCACTGCTGGACCTGGAGGTGAAGTAGGTATATTCTTTTACTCATTTCCTCCTCTGGACCATACTCTCTCTCTCTTCCACTAAAATCACTCAGCTATGAATCTCACTAGTCCCCACACCCTCGTTGCAGTCAATTAGCACAACTTGGACCACTCAGCCTAATTTCTTAAAGACGTTAGCTTTGGCTCACTGCCATTCCCTCGTCACTCTTTCTTTACTGTTGGCAATTTGAATAGACATGTAGAGGATTCTTGACTTTCTCTCCTCCAATTATCTTGTCTTCTGTCCTAGGTCAGCAACTCCCTCTAATGGGTGATGTAGACCATGACTTGGGACACAGACTAGATTTCAGCCGCCACTTACCCTTTTCAGCTGGGTACTTCTGTGCAGCACACAAGCTTCACAAGTGTACCTGAAAGCCCTGTTTCAGTCTATTCATTCTGTCACATTTTAACTGTCCCTCACCAGCATCCTCAGGATCTCACTTCCCTCTTTACCTAGTTTAAATTCCATGACCAATCATTATTATCACCCCTTTGTGTATACCCTCAACTCCCACGACTCTCCTTTGCTTTACTGTACTTTCTTGGCTAAACTCTAACTCTGGTTAAATCCCCTCATTTTTCCCTTCTTGCCTATAGTTGCACCATTAACATGGCTAAGAAAAAACACTTACCTGTGCTGCCTGTTCTCACTTCAAATTCATGATCACTAACCCTAAGTGGGTCATAACTTCACCCATCAATTGTACTGTATTTTCTTATTGCATATGATTTTCTAGCTTCCTAGACAATTCTTTGATTTCCTCTTCCTTCTCTTTGAAACTTTAACACCTCTTCCCTCACTGAGTTTCAACTGGTGACCTTGCGCTCCACTTCGCTGAGGAAATTGAAGCCATCAGAAGGTGCTCCTACAAGTTCATTCCAGCCCACTTACCCTCCTGCCCGTGTCCATACACTAGGGCTTCTCTTCTGCCTGCTCCCTCCACTTGGGTGCCGGGTCTCCCTGCTTTTGCCTACTCAGGGACGCTCCCCGCTCTCTTCTGTGCCACCAAATAATGCCTTTTCATCAGATCTTCTTACCAGAGTATAGACATGATTTCCTTCACTTTGAATACAGGCCTCCAGAGACCCCATTTCCCTCTTCAGTTACTGCTCCATTTTCCTATTTCCTTTCACAGGAAAAGTCTCTGAATGTGTGGTCTGTACTTGAGCTCTCCATGACTCTGGTCAGGCTTTCCCCGCCTCACTCCACCAAAACTTCTTTTGTTGAGGCCACCAATATCACCCACATCACTAAATCCTTGCTCAATGATCATTCTACTCCTTGGCCCATTAGAGGCATTTAACATAGTGAGTTGGTGTCTCTTTCTTGGGATATTTTTTCACTTAACTTCCAAGATGCCTGCTCTTCTGATTTCTTCTGACCTACTTTTCTCCATACACAGTGACTTCTCCTTTACTGGTTTTTCCTCACCTCTAACCTCTAAATATTGGAATGCCCCGGGGCCAGTCCTTGGTGCTCTTTTCTGTTGCTCCCCACCTGGTCTCCAGGCTTCAAGTAACACTTTTATGTTGGTGATTTTGAAATTCATGGCTGTAGCCCAGGTGCTCCCCAGAACTTTAGACTTATGCTTCATACTTCAGTTGCCTACTTGGCATCTCTACTTGAATATCAAATAGGTATCACAAACTGAACAAGCTCAAACTGAGCACCCGATATGCCTGCCTTCCCCAACCTGAAATCTGCTCCCTTATCTCTATGATGGCAATTCCATTTTTTTAGTTCATTAGCCCCCAAACTTTGGAGTCATTGATTTATATTATTTCTCATAACATCAACAAATTTTACTGGCTCTGCCTTTAAAATGCGTTCAGAATCAAATCACTCCTCACCCCTTTTACCGCTACCACCCTGGATGAGCCTCCTTCTTCTCTTATTAGATGCTTGTAACAACAGTCTCCTAACTGGTCTCCCTGCTTTCACCCTTGCTCTGTTTCAGTCTGTTTTCCACAGAGCAGCCAGGCTGATCTTTCTCAAACATGTCATTCCCCTCCTTATAACCCTGCAACGGCTTCCCAGCTCACTCAGAATAAAAGCCAATGTCCTGTCCATAACCTACTACATGATCTGCCTCCGGGTTACTTCTATGCCCAATTACTCTCTGGCCTCCTCTCCTACTAGTTTTCCTCTCTCACTCTGTTTCAGCCACTCTTCCTCCTTGAATTCATCAGCCAGCCTACTGCCTCAGGACCTTTGCACTTGCTGTTCCTATGCCCTAAATGCTTTTCATCCAGATACCCACATGACTCATGCCCTCACTCCTTTCATATCTTCATTTAAAAGTCTCAGTGAAGCCTTTTGTAGATCTCCTGTCTAAAATTTCATTCTCCTGTGCATACTTTCTGTCTCTTCCTTGCTTCTCTTTCTTGGCTGCTTCATTTTTCTCCTTAGTACTACTTATTACTATCTAACATAACAGATATTTTATATTATCTTGTTTTTTATTATCTCACTCTCCTACAAGAATTTAAGCTCCACAAGAGCAGGGTTTTTCATTTGTCTGTGTTTGTTTTGCTCACTGTTGTATCTCCAGTGCCTAGAAAGTGCCAGGCCCCCAGCAGGTAGTTAACAAATCATTGTCAATGACCACTTGAAGGTAAAGAGGAATTGGCCAGTAACTTCCTCTTCTTGGAAGGAATCATAACCTACTGCCTAAGAGCATGGTTTCAAAATCCTGCCTGTGTAACCTTGGGTAGGTTACTTAATCTGTTTCCTCCTTTGTAAAATGGGGCAATAAGAGTTCCTACAGTAGATTGATGGTAAGATTAAGTGAGATAATATATGCAGGGAAATCCATGGAGATTAGCTCTGCAGAGATGACACACGTAGAGTAAGTGCACAGTAGGCCTTCCTTCTCACCATTATTGTTGTCCTCTGTGAACATTATGTCACCTTCCCATCTTCCCCTGACGCTTTCCTCCTAAGTTGTTTAAAAGTACAATATAAACCCATTTATAGGGATCCCAGCTCTGGTGCTCATTAACTGTGTGATTTAAGGCAATTCACTTAATTTTTCTGAACTTCAGTGGTCTCACCTTTAGACTAGAGATGGTACTTTGCAGAGTTGTGGTGAGCAGTGTGAGTGAATGCTATGTAAAGAGCAGTTTGGTATCTTTCCCTTACACATAGTAAATGCTCAATTAATCATAGCTCTTAACTGTGTTGTGGTGGTGCAAGATGTAGAAGAGGCATTCTGGCCGAGGAAGCATGAGCCTGGCCATGGAGCCAGCTGGACTGTTCACATTCAGGTTCTTCTAAAACTGGAGCTTCTCTGAGAGCAGCCTGTGCAGTCATGGTCTTTAACTCAGTTCTTCCTTTTTCTCACCAAGATCACGCTAAGCTTTTTTTTTTTTTTTTTTTTTAGCAGGGACTGTAATTTTTAGAGTTTCTTCACATGTGTTTCTTTTTATAGTTTCTTTCCTCCATAAGCTCTTTTCTCTGATTTTTAAACATCCTATCTATAGTCTAGGAAAAAAAAAAATCCCTTCTTTCTTTGTTTTTGTACAACTTCAAGAAACACTGTCACTCTCTTTCAAGGTTCCAGTCATTTCCATATCACTAACCAGTCATTCCTTGTTGATTAGTATCACACAGACTGCAGCAAGTCCACTTGTTCCCACCTCTACTCTTTAAGCATCCAGCAATGAGATTGACATTATTTATAGATTACAGGGCAACTACACGAAGATGTCTAAATTGACCTGTTTTAAACCAATGTTCCCTCCAGCCAGACTTAACCAGCTTTAGTACAATCCTGAGACTACCCGGTAAGCTGATTATTCAATACCACCCACTTTCACCCTCATACATTCTTCTGTATTGTTGCCCAAACTCATCTGCTGTCCTGATTTCCGGAAGGAACTCCATGAATGGAAGAATCCCTTAGGGGACAGAAGTGAGAGTTAAATCCTACACTAAATACATAAGCTCATCTTTTTAGAATCCTGCAGAGCAGAAAGTGGAATTTTGCCAACACTTCACATTGACCAGGCAAACTTTCAATATGGTCTATTTCCTTTCTCTTACAAGGATTCACTATCTTTAGAAAAACCTGCTACAAAACTATAGCAGAGAAAGACCCCCTCATTCTAGTCATGGCTCTAATTTTTTTAAATTGAAGTATAGTTGATTTACAATGTTATGTTAGTTTCAGGTGTATAGCAAAGTGATTCAGTTATACATACATATATATTTTTTTCAGATTCTTTTCCCTTATAGGTTATTACAAAATATTGAATATAGTTCCTTGTGCTATACAGTAGGTCTTTTTTGGTTATCTACTCTGTATATAGCAGTGTGTATATATTAATCCCAAACTCCTGATTTATCCCTCCCCTTGCCCTTTCCCTTTGGTAACCATAAATTTGTTTTCTATGTCTGAGGGTCAATTTCTGTTTTGTGTATAAGTTCATTTGTATCATTTTTTTTTCATGGATTTAATTAATTAATTAATTAATTTATTTTTGGCTGTGTTGGGTCTTCGTTTCTGGGCGAGGGCTTTCTCTAGTTGTGGCAAGCGGGGGCCACTCTTCATCACGGTGCGCGGGCCTCTCACTGTTGGGCCTCTCTTGTTGCGGAGCACAGGCTCCAGACGCGCAGGCTCAGTAGTTGTGGCTCACGGGCCTAGTTGCTCCGCGGCACGTGGGATCTTCCCAGACCAGGGCTCGAACCCGTGTCCCCTGCATTGGCAGGCAGACTCTCAACCACTGCGCCACCAGGGAAGCCCTGTATCGTTTTTTTTTAAATTCCACATATAAGCGATATCATATGATATTTGTCTTTCTCTGTCTGACTTACTTCACTTAGTATGATAATCTCTAGGTCCAACTATGTTGCTGCAAATGTCATTATTTTATTCTTTTTATGGCTGAGTCATGTTTCATTGTATAAATATACCACATCTTCTTCATCCATTCATCTGTTGATGGATATTTAGGTTGCTTCCATGTCTTGGCTATTGCAAAATAGTTCGTGGCTCTAATTTTATTTTTTTTAACATCTTTATTGGAGTATAATTGCTTTACAATGGTGTGTTAGTTTCTGTTGTATAACAAAGTGAGTCAGCTATATGTATACATATATCCCCATATCCCCTCCCTCTTGTGTCTCCCTCCCACCATCCCTATCCCACCTCTCTAGGTGGTCACAAAGCACCGAGCTGATCTCCCTGTGCTATGCGGCTGCTTCCCACTAGCTATCTATTTTACGTTTGGTAGTGTATATATGTCCATGCCACTCTCTCACTTCTTCCCAGCTTACCCTTCTCCTTCCCCATATCCTTAAGTCCATTCTCTATGTCTGCGTCTTTATTCCTGTCCTGTCGTGGCTCTAATTTTTTTTTAAATTAATTAATTAATTAATTTTTGGCTGTGTTGGGTCTTCGTTTCTGTGCGAGGGCTTTCTCTAGTTGCGGCAAGTGGGGGCCACTCTTCATCGCTGTGCGTGGGCCTCTCACTGTTGCGGCCTCCCTTGTTGCGGAGCACAAGCTCCAGATGCGCAGGCTCAGTAGTTGTGGCTCACGGGCCTAGTTGCTCCGCGGCATGTGAGATCTTCCCAGACCAGGGCTCGAACCCGTGTCCCCTGCATTGGCAGGCAGATTCTCAACCACTGCACCACCAGGGAAGCCCGTGGCTCTAATTTTAAGTGAGTGTGCAAAATGAGGAAAAATGGTTAAACACAGAGAATAATTTTTGAATATGATTTTTAGAATGAATTTTTCCCCTAAGTAAAAATGTTGAGGTTGGGTGTTAACATAATCCTTGGAGCTGATAAGGGACTTTCCAGTTGTGGAATATAACATATTTTGTAATATATTTTGTGCCATAGTATGATACAGTTTTAGAAGGAGGTGAACATGATTGCTAATTAGCTTGAATTTATTTAATTTCTTAAATAAAAACTTCTTCATTATTCTGTTGCATAGAAAAGTGCCCTTCCTTGAGCAGAAATGAAATAAATACTAATTGAATTGACAGTTTTTCTTCTAATGAAGTAAAAACTTGTTAACTTCTCCCCCTCAAATCTATCTTCTTTTTATGTAATTCATAAGTATCCATCCTGATTTCATTTCTCCCACATTCATGCAGCTCTTGAAAACAAGCTAAAAAAATAGATATGGAATTTTTGAAGTTGTTTTGCTCTGTCACATTTGTTTTTAAAGAAACACTTCAAAAATCAATTCATTTCTCCAGAAACTTCTTTTAGCAGTGCCTCTGTGGGGTGGGTCAGGCCATGAGAAGAGGTCAGACTTTTGAAATCAGGACACATTTTTTTCTGAGATGTTGAGGATATCAACAGTATTGGTAACGCACTGCTCAGTCAAATGGGTACACAGGAGAAACTTCTTTAGTTCTACTTTTCTGGCACCAACTTTTCCTCTCTTCATATCAAGCTCAAAGGTGAACTATAGCCCCAGGCACACTTAGGCTTCCCCATTCAATGCACTCCCAAAGTGCTCAAGAGTTCCTGTGCTCACTTTAACCATATTGGCTATATCATTTGCAATATCCTTCCCATTCAGTAGGTGACATTTTCATTTTGTTGATGGTTTCCTTCGCTATGCAAAAGCCTTCTAGTCTGATGTAGTCCCATTTGTTTATTTTTGCTTTTGTTGCCCTTGCCTGAGGAGACAGATCCAAAAAATATTGCTAAAACTAATATCAAAGAGTGTACTGTCTATGTTTTCTTATAGGAGTTTTATGATTTCAGGTGTTACATTTAAATTTTTATTCCATTTATTTTTTTAATGCTATTCTTGTCTGCTTACATTCTTTTTATGTATGTATGTATGTATGTATGTATGTATGGCTTTGTTGGGCCTTCGTTTCTGTGCGAGGGCTTTCTCTAGTTGTGGCAAGCGGGGGCCACTCTTCATCGTGGTGTGTGGGCCTCTCACTATCGCGGCCTCTCGTTGCTGAGCACAGGCTCCAGACGCGCAGGCTCAGTAATTGTGGTTCATGGGCCGAGTTGCTCCGTGGCATGTGGGATCCTCCCAGACCAGGGCTCGAACCCGCGTCCCCTGCATTGGCAGGCAGACTCCCAACCACTGCACCACCAGGGAAGCCCTTTATTCCATTTTAAGTTTATTTTTCTATGTGGTGAAAAATCATCCAGTCTTATTCTTTTAAACATAGCTGTCCAGTTTTCCCAAAATCATTTATTGAAGAGACAGTCTTATCCCCACTGTATACTCATGGATCCTTTGTCATAAATTAATTGACCATATAAATGTGGGTTTATCTCTGTGTTCTCTATTATGTTCCATTGATCTATGTGTCTGTTTTTGTGCCAGTACCAGACAGTTTTGATTACTATAGTTTGTAGTATAGTTTGAAATCAAGGATCATGATACCTCCAGCTTTGTTCTTCTTTCTTAAGATTGATTTGGCTATTCAGGGTCTTTTATGTTTCCACACAACTTTTAGGATTATTTGTTCCAGTTCTGTGAAAAATGCCATTGGTATTTTGATAGTGATTTCATTGAATCTGTAGATTGCTTTGGGTAGCATGGACGTTTTAACAATCATAATCCTTCCAATCCATGAGAACAGTATATCTTTTCATTTATTTGTGTCACCTTCAATTTCTTCAAAAAGACCCAGAGTATGGGTCTTTCACCTTCTTGGTTAACCTTCCTAGGTATTTTTTTCTTTTTGATGCCATTGTAAAAGAGATTATTTTCTTAATTTCTCTTTCTGATAGTTCATTATTAGTGTATAGAAACACAAACGATTTCTGTATATTGATTTTGTATCCTGCAACTTAATTGAATTCATTTATTAGTTCTAGTAGTTTTTTTGTTGAGTCTTCAGGGTTTTCTATAATAGTATCATGTCATCTGGAAATAGTGAGTTTTGCTTCTTCTTTTCAAATTTGGATGAATTTTATAACTTTTTCTTGATTGATTGTTGTGGCTAAGGCTTCCAATACTATGTTGAATAAAAGAGGCAAGAGCAGACATCCCTGTCTTCTGATCTCAGGGGAAAAGCTTTCATCTTTTCAATATTGAGTATTATGTTAACTGTGGGTTTGTCACATGTGGCCTTCATTATGTTGAGGCATTTTCCCTTTATACTCACTTTGTTGAGAGTTTTTATCATAAATGGATGTTGAATTTTGTCAAATGTTTTTCCTGCATCTATTGAGATGATCATATGATCTTTATCCTTTGTTTTGTTAAGGTGGTGTATCACATTGACTGATTGTAGATATTGAATCATCTTTGCATTCCTGGGGTAATCCCAAGGTAAATCCCACTTAATCATGGTGTATGACTGTTTTAATGTATTTTTGAATCCAGTTTGCTAATATTGTGTTGAGGAATTTTACATCTATGTTCATCAGGAATATTGGCTTGTAGTTTTCTTTTTTGTAGGGTGTTTATCTGGTTTTGGTATAAGGGTAATGCTGCCTTCATCAAACAAGTTTGGACATGTTCCTTCTTCAATTTTTTGGAATAGTTTGAGAGGAATAGGTGTTAACACTTCCTTAAATGTTTTATAAAATTTACCTGTGAAGCTGTCTGGTCCTGGATTTTTGTTTGTTGGGAGCTTTTTTAAAAATTACTGATTCAATTTCATTACTAGTGATTCGCTTGTTCAGTTTTTCCATTTCTTCCTGATTTAGCCTTGGAAGATTGTATGTTTCTAGGAATTTATTCATTTCTTCTAGTTTGTTTTATTTTTTGGTGTATACTTGTTCATAGTAATCTCTTATGATCCTTTGTATTTCTGTGGTGTCATTTATAAGTTCTCTTTTATTTCTGATTTTATTTCTTTGGCCTCTCCTAGCCCCCTGCCCCCCCCACCCCGAATCTGGTTAAAGATTTATCAGTTTTGTTTATCTATTCAAAGAAGTAGCTTTTAGTTTCATTAATCTTTTCTATTGCTTTTTAGTCTCTATTTCATTAATTTCTGATCTTATCTTTATTTTCTTCCTTCTACTAACTTTGGGCTTTGTTCTTTTTCTGGTTCCTTTAGGTGTAAGGTTAGATTATTATTTTTTTTTTTTTTTAATTTTTTTTTATTTTTTTTTATTTTTAGAAATTTCATGTAATGTCTGAAACATTTATATTAACATATTTCCATACATATTTCCATACAAATACAAATATGATTTTTAGAAATTTCATGTAATGTCTGAAACATTTATATTAACATATTTCCATACATATTTCCATACAAATACAAATATAAGATTTTTAGAAATTTCATGTAATGTCTGAAACATTTATATTAACATGTTTCCATACAAATAACCCAATGAAAGTTTAGTATTAGTTGTTTTGTTTGTTTTTTTATACTGCAGGTTCTTATTAGGCATCAGTTTTATACACATCAGTGTATACATGTCAATCCCAATCGCCCAATTCAGCACACAACCATCCCCACCCCACCGCAGTTTCCCCCCCTTGGTGTCCATATGTCCATTCTCTACATCTGTGTCTCAACTTCTGCCCTGCAAACTGGCTCATCTGTACCATTTTTCTAGGTTCCGCATACATGCATTAATATACGATATTTGTTTTTCTCTTTCTGACTTACTTCACTCTGTATGACAGTCTCTAGATCCATCCACGTCTCAACAAATGACTCAATTTCGTTCCTTTTTATGGCTGAGTAATATTCCATTGTATATATGTACCACATCTTCTTTATCCATTCGTCTGTCAATGGGCATTTAGGTTGCTTCCATGACCTGGCTATTGTAAATAGTGCTGCAATGAACATTCGGGTGCATGTGTCTTTTTGAATTACGGTTTTCTCTGGGTATATGCCCAGTAGTGGGATTGCTGGGTCATATGGTAATTCTATTTTTAGTTTTTTAAGGAACCTCCATATTGTTCTCCATAGTGGCTGTATCAATTTACATTCCCACCAACAGTGCAAGAGGGTTCCCTTTTCACCACACCCTCTCCAGCATTTGTTGTTTGTAGATTTTCTGATGATGCCCATTCTAACAGGAGTGAGGTGATACCTCATTGTAGTTTTGATTTGCATTTCTCTAATAATTAGTGATGTTGAGCATCTTTTCATGTGCTTCGTGGCCATCTGTATGTCTTCTTTGGAGAAATGTCTATTTAGGTCTTCTGCCCATTTTTGGATTGGGGTGTTTGTTTCTTTGATATTGAGCTGAATGAGCTGTTTATATATTTTGGAGATTAATCCTTTGTCCGTTGATTCGTTTGCAAATATTTTCTCCCATTCTGAGGGTTGTCTTTTCGTCTTGTTTATGGTTTCCTTTGCTGTGCAAAAGCTTTGAAGTTTCATTAGGTCCCACTTGTTTATTTTTGTTTTTATTTCCATTACTCTAGGAGGTGGATCAAAAAAGATCTTGCTGTGATTTATGTCAAAGAGTGTTCTTCCTATGTTTTCCTCTAAGAGTTTTATAGTGTCCGGTCTTATATTTAGGTCTCTAATCCATTTTGAGTTTATTTTTGTGTATGGTGTTAGGGAGTATTCTAATTTCATTCTTTTACATGTAGCTGTCCAGTTTTCCCAGCACCACTTATTGAAGAGACTGTCTTTTCTCCATTGTATATCTTTGCCTCCTTTGTCATAGATTAGTTGACCATAGGTGCGTGGGTTAATGTCTGGGCTTTCTATCTTGTTCCATTGATCTATGTTTCTGTTTTTGTGCCAGTACCATATTGTTTTAATTACTGTAGCTTTGTAGTATAGTCTGAAGTCAGGGAGTCTGATTCCTCCAGCTCCATTTTTTTGCCTCAAGACTGCTTTGGCTATTCGGGGTCTTTTGTGTCTCCATACAAATTTTAAGATGATTTGTTCTAGCTCCGTAAAAAATGCCATTGGTAATTTGATAGGGATTGCATTGAATCTGTAGATTGCTTTGGGTAGTATACTCATTTTCACAATGTTGATTCTTCCAATCCAAGAACATGGTATATCTCTCCATCTGTTGGTATCATCTTTAATTTCTTTCATCAGTGTCTTATAGTTTTCTGCATACAGGTCTTTTGTCTCCCTAGGTAGGTTTATTCCTAGGTATTTTATTCTTTTTGTTGCAATGGTAAATGGGAGTGTTTCCATAATTTCTCTTTCAGATTTTTCATCATTAGTGTATAGGAATGCAAGAGATTTCTGTGCATTAATTTTGTATCCTGCAACTTTACCATATTCATTAATTAGCTCGAGCAGTTTTCTGGTGGCAGTTTTAGGATTCTCTGTGTATAGTATCATGTCATCCGCAAACAGTGACAGTTTTACTTCTTCTTTTCCAATTTGTATTCCTTTTATTTCTTTTTCTTCTCTGATTGCCGTGGCTAGGACTTCCAAAACTATGTTGAATAATAGTGGTGAGAGTGGACATCCTTGTCTCGTTCCTGATCTTAGAGGAAATGCTTTCAGTTTTTCACCATTGAGAATGATGTTTGCTGTGGGTTTTTCATATATGGCCTTTATTATGTTGAGGTAGGTTCCCTCTATGCCCACTTTCTGGAGAGTTTTTATCAGAAATGGGTGTTGAATTTTGTCAAAAGCTTTTTCTGCATCTATTGAGATGATCATATGGTTTTTCTTCTTCAATTTGTTAATATGGTGTATCACATTGATTGATTTGCGTATATTGAAGAATCCTTGCATCCCTGGGATAAATCCCACTTGATTGTGGTGTATGATCCTTTTAATGTGTTGTTGGATCCTGTTTGCTAGTATTTTGTTGAGGATTTTTGCATCTATATTCATCAGTGATATTGGTCTGTAATTTTCTTTTTTTGTAGTGTCTTTGTCTGGTTTTGGTATCAGGGTGATGGTGGCCTCATAGAATGAGTTTGGGAGTGTTCCTTCCTCTGCAATTTTTTGGAAGAGTTTGAGAAGGATGGGTGTTAGCTCTTCTCTAAATGTTTGATAGAATTCACCTGTGAAGCCATCTGGTCCTGGACTTTTGTTTGTTGGAAGATTTTTAATCACAGTTTCAATTTCATTACTTGTGATTGGTCTGTTCATATTTTCTATTTCTTCCTGGTTCAGTCTGGGAAGGTTATACCTTTCTAAGAATTTGTCCATTTTTTCCAGGTTGTCCATTTTATTGGCATAAAGTTGCTTGTAGTAGTCTCTTAGGATGCTTTGTATTTCTGCGGTGTCTGTTGTAACTTCTCCTTTTTCATTTCTGATTTTATTGATTTGAGTCCTCTCCCTCTTTTTCTTGATGAGTCTGGCTAATGGCTTATCAATTTTGTTTATCTTCTCAAAGAACCAACTTTTAGTTTTATTGATCTTTGCTATTGTTTTCTTTGTTTCTATTTCATTTATTTCTGCTCTGATCTTTATGATTTCTTTCCTTCTGCTAACTTTGGGTTTTGTTTGTTCTTCTTTCTCTAGTTTCTTTAAGTGCAAGGTTAGATTGTTTACTTGAGCTTTTTCTTGTTTCTTTAGGTAGGCTTGTATAGCTATAAACTTCCCTCTTAGAGCTGCTTTTGCGGCATCCCATAGGTTTTGGGTCGTCGTGTTTTCATTGTCATTTGTCTCTAGGTACTTTTTTATTTCCTCTTTGATTTCTTCAGTGATCTCTTGGTTATTTAGTAACGTATTGTTTAGCCTCCATGTGTTTGTCCTTTTTACGTTTTTTTCCCTGTAATTCATTTCTAATCTCATAGCGTTGTGGTCAGAAAAGATGCTTGATATGATTTCAATTTTCTTAAATTTACTGAGGCTTGATTTGTGACCCAAGATGTGATCTATCTTGGAGAATGTTCCGTGCGCACTTGAGAAGAACGTGTAATCTGCTGTTTTTGGATGGAATGTCCGATATATATCAATTAAATCTATCTGGTCTATTGTGTCATTTAAAGCTTCTGTTTCCTTATTTATTTTCATTTTGGATGATCTGTCCATTGGTGTAAGTGAGGTGTTAAAGTCCCCCACTATTATTGTGTTACTGTCGATTTCCTCTTTTATAGCTGTTAGCAGTTGCCTTATGTATTGAGGTGCTCCTATGTTGGGTGCATATATATTTATAATTGTTATATCTTCTTCTTGGATTGATCCCTGGATCATTATGTAGTGTCCTTCCTTGTCTCTTGTAACATTCTTTATTTTAAAGTCTATTTTATCTGATATGAGTATAGCTACTCCAGCTTTCTTTTGATTTCCATTTGCATGGAATATCTTTTTCCATCCCCTCACTTTCAGTCTGTATGTGTCCCTAGGTCTAAAGTGGGTCTCTTGTAGACAGCATATATATGGGTCCTGTTTTTGTATCCATTCAGCCAGTCTATGTCTTTTGGTTGGGGCATTTAATCCATTCACGTTTAAGGTAATTATCGATATGTATGTCCCTATGACCATTTTCTTAATTGGTTTGGGTTTGTTTTTGTAGGTCCTTTTCTTCTCTTGTGTTTCCCACTTAGAGAAGTTCCTTTAGCATTTGTTGTAGAGCTGGTTTGGTGGTGCTGAATTCTCTTAGCTTTTGCTTGTCTGTAAAGCTTTTGATTTCTCCATCAAATCTGAATGAGATCCTTGCCGGGTAGAGTAATCTTGGTTGTAGGTTCTTCCCTTTCATCACTTTAAGTATATCATGCCACTCCCTTCTGGCTTGCAGAGTTTCTGCTGAGAAATCAGCTGTTAACCTTATGGGAGTTCCCTTGTATGTTATTTGTTGTTTTTCCCTTGCTGCTTTCAATAATTTTTCTTTGTCTTTAATTTTTGCCACTTTGATTACTATGTGTCTCGGCGTGTTTCTCCTTGGGTTTATCCTGTATGGGACTCTCTGCGCTTCCTGGACTTGCGTGGCTATTTCCTTTCCCATGTTAGGGAAGTTTTCGACTATAATCTCTTCAAATATTTTCTCTGGTCCTTTCTCTCTCTCTTCTCCTTCTGGGACCCCTATAATGCGAATGTTGTTGCGTTTAATGTTGTCCCAGAGGTCTCTTAGGCTGTCTTCATTTCTTTTCATTCTTTTTTCTTTAGTCTGTTCCGCAGCAGTGAATTCCATCATTCTGTCTTCCAGGTCACTTATCCGTTCTTCTGCCTCAGTTATTCTGCTATTGATTCCTTCTAGTGTAGTTTTCATTTCAGTTATTGTATTGGTCATCTCTGTTTGTTTGTTCTTTAATTCTTCTAGGTCTTTGTTAATCATTTCTTGCATCTTCTCAATCTTTGCCTCCATTCTTATTCCAAGGTCCTGGATCATCTTCACTATCATTATTCTGAATTCTTTTTCTGGAAGGTTGCCTATCTCCACTTCATTTAGTTGTTTTTCTTGGGTTTTATCTTGTTCCTTCATCTGGTACATAGCCCTCTGCCTTTTCATCTTCTCTATCTTTCTGTAACTGTGGTTTTTGGTCCACAGGCTGCAGGATTATAGTTTTTCTTGCTTCTGTTGTCTGCCCTCTGGTGGTTGAGGTTATCTAAGAGGCTTGATGGGAGGCTCTGGTGGTGGGTAGAGCTGACTGTTGCTGTGGCGGTCAGAGCTCAGTAAAACCTTAATCCACTTGACTGTTGATGGGTGGGGCTGGGTTCCCTCCCTGTTGCTGTGGCGTCAGAGCTCAGTAAAACCTTAATCCACTTGACTGTTGATGGGTGGGGCTGGGTTCCCTCCCTGTTGGCTGTTTTGCCTGAGGCAACCCAACACTGGAGCCTACCCGTGCTCTTTGGTGGGGTTAATGGCAGACTCTGGGAGGGCTCACGCCAAGGAGAACTTCCCAGAACCTCTGCTGCCAGTGTCCTTATCCCCACGGTGAAACAGAGCCACCACTCGCCTCTGCAGGAGAGCCCCCAACACCAGCAGGTAGGTCTGGTTCAGTCTCCCCCAGGCTCACTGCTCCTTCCCCTGGGTCCTGATGCACACATTACTTTGTGTGTGCCCTCCAAGAGTGGGGTCTCTGTTTCCCCCAGTCCCGTCAAAGTCCTGCAATCCAATTCCCACTAGGCTTCAAAGTCTGATTCTCTAGGAATTCCTCCTCCCGTTGCCTGACCCCCAGGTTGGGAAGCCTGACGTGGGGCTCAGAACCTTTACTCCAGTGGGTGGACTTCTGTGGTATAAGTGTTCGCCAGTCTGTGAGTCACCCACCCAGCAGTTATGGGGTTTGATTTTACTCTGATTGCACCCCTCCTACCGTCTCACTGTGGCTTCTCCTCTGTCCTTGGACGTGGGGTATCCTCCTTGGTGAAGTCCAGGGTCTTCCTCTCAATGATTGTCCAGCAGCCAGTTGTGATTCTGGTGCTCTCGCAAGAGGGAGTGACAGCACGTCCTTCTACTCCGCCATCTTGGTTAATCTCTGGTATAGCTGATTTTCAATGCTGTGTTTCTTCCTTCTGTACCAGGTTAGATTATTTATTTGAGATTTTTCTTGTTTCCTGAGGTAGGCCTGTGTGGCTATAAACTTTCCTCTTAAAACTGTTCTTGCTATGTCCATAGATTTTAGAATATTGTGTTTCTATTTTGATTTGTCTCCAGGTATTTTTAAATTTCTTCTTTGATTTCTTCACTGACTCACTAGTTATTTAGAAACATTTTTCTTAGCCTCCGTGTGTTTGTGTTTTTTTCCAGTTTTCTTCTTGTTGTTGATTTCTAGTTTTATAACAATGTGATTGGAAAGGATACTTGATATGATTTCAATCTTCTTAATTTTATTGAGACTTGTTATGTGGTCTAACATGTGATCTGTCCTGGAGAATGTTCCATGTACACTTGAAAAGAATGTGTATTCTGCTGTTTTGGGATGGAATATTCTGTATAAATCTACTAATTTTATCTGGTCTAATGTGTCATCTAATGCCAATGTTTCCTTATTGATTTTCAGTCCGGATGATCTAGCCATTGATGTTAGTGGGATGTTAAAGTTCCCTATTATTATTGTATTACTGTCAATTTTTCCCTTTATGTCTGTTAATATTTGCTTCATGAATTTAGGTCCTTCTTTGTTGGGTGCATAGATATTTACAAGTGTTATATTCTATTGCTGGATTGATCCCTTTATCATTATGTCATGTCCTAGTTTGTCTTTGTTTTAAAGTTTGTTTTGTCAGATATAAGTGTTGCTACCCCAGCTTTCTTTTTTCTTTTTTCTTTTTTTCCATTTGTATGGAATACCTTTTTCCATTCCCTCACTTTCAGTCTGTGTGTGTCTTTAGATGTGAAGTGAGTCTCTTGTAGGCAGCATGTAGGTGGGTCTCATTTTTTCTATCCAGTCAGCCACTTTAAGCCTTTTGATTGGAACATTTATTTTATTACATTTAAAATAACTATTGATAGATGTGTGCTTATTGCCATTTTGTTAATTGTTTTCTAGTTGTTTTTGTAGTTCTTTTCTGTTCCCTTCTTCTTCTCTTGTTCTTTACACTTGTGATTTGATGACTATTTTTAGTGTTATGTTTGGATTACCTTCTCTTTATTTTTTATATATACATTATAGGTGTTTGGTTACTATGAGGTTCATATACAACAACTTATGTATATAAGTGTCTATTTTAAGTAGATGATGTCTTAAGTCCAAATGCATTCTAAAAGCCCTACATTTAACTCCCACCTCCACTGTGTTTTTTACATCATATTTTACATCTTTTAATTCTGGGTATTCTTTAACTACTTATTGTACATATAGATAATTTTACTACTTTTGTTTTTTTATACTAACTTTATAAGTACTTGATCAACTACCTTTATCATATGTTTGCCTTTACCAGTGAGATTTTTTTCTTTCATAATTTTCTTATTTCTAGTAGTGACCTTTTCTTTTCCATTTAAAGAAGTCCTTTAAGTTTCTTCTAAAGGTGGTTTAGTGGTGATGACTCCTTTAGCTTTTGTTTGTCTGGGAAACTTTTTATCTCTCCTTCAATTCTGAATGATAACCTTGCTGGGTGGGTATTCTTGGTTGTACTTTTAGTATTTTGAGTATACCATGCCAGTCCCTTCTGGCCTGTAAAGTTTCTGCTGAAAAAGCAGTTGATAATCTTAGGGTGGTTCCTTTGTATGTAACTAGTTGTTTTTGCTTGCTTCTTTTAAGATTATTTTAAATTTTGATGTTTTAGTTATAATGTGCCTTGGTGTAAGTTTCTTTGGGTTCATCTTGTTTGGGAGTCTCTGTGCTTCCTGGACCAAATGTCTGTTTCCTTTGCTAGGTTAAAGATGTTTTCAGCTATTATTTCTTCAAATAAATTCTCTGCCCCTTTCTATCTCTATTCTACTTCTGGGTCCTCTATAACGCAAATGTTAGAATTCTTGATGTTGTTTCAGAGGTCCTTTAAACTATCCTCTTTTTAAATTTTTTTTTTTTTCTGCTCTGATTGGGTGATTTCTACTACCGTGTCTTCCAGATTGCTGATCTGTTCTTCTGCATCCTTTAATCTGTTGTTGATTCCCTTTAGTATACTTTTCATTTCAGTTTTTGTATTCTTCAGTTATGATTGGTTCTTTTTTTATATTTTCTATCTCTTTGTTGAAGGTCTTTACTGAATTCATCCATTCTTCTCCCTAGTTTGGTTAGCATCTTTATGACTCTTCCTTTGAACTATTTATCTTTTTTTTTTTTAAGTTCTTTTTCTGAGGTTTTTTCTTGTTTGTTCATTTGGAAAGTATTTCCTTTCCTCCTCATTTGTCCAAATCTCTGTGTTTGTTTCTATGTATTAGGTACATGAGCTGTATCTCCCAGTCTTGAAAGAGTGGCCTTATGTAGAAGGTGTTCTGTGGGGCCCAGTGGAGCAATCCTCCAGGTGTTCCAGGGCGGTATTCTCTATGTGGGCTCTGTGCACCCTCTGTTTTGGTTGGGTTTCTTTGTTGCAGGTGCACTTCAGGGCATGGTTTGCCTCAGGCCAGCTGGCTGAGAGGTCTGGCTATGACTGCTGCAGGCAAGCTGATGTGTGGGGTTTGTCTTCAGTATGCCTGGTTGTGAGTCCTGGCTGCAACTATTGTAGGCAGGTTGGAGTGTAGGGCTGACTCCCTGGAATGGGAGCCTCTTTAGAGGGGCCCCAGTGCCTGCCAGGCACTGCCAGGTTGACACAGCCTGCCAGGTGGGGTGGGGCAGGAACTACTTTGCTGGGGCCAGCAAGGGCAAGTGGGTTGTGGGAGGTGGTCCCCAGGAAATGCCAGGTTCGGCCACACAGCATTAGCTAGGTTGATGGAGAGTGACAGAAATGATGGAGACTGATGGGCCAGCTAGGTGAAAGGAGAGTAAAATAAATGGCACCCTCCAGTGCTTTTGTTCCCAGAGAAAGTTCCACCAGATCCCTGCCCTCTGGCACATGTCCTAAAATGAGTTAATAAATTTCATTCTTGTATGATCCAGGCAGTTTTCAAACTGCTGCCTCTGTGCTGGGACTTGGAATGAGTGAGTTTGTGCACAAGCCCTTCAAGAGCAGAGTCTCAGTTTCCCACAGCCCTCTGGCTCTCCTGGATGTAAGCCTTACTGGCTATCAAAGGCAGACGTCATGGGGGCTTGTCTTCCTGGTGCAGGTCCCCCAGACTGGGGATTTTGATGTGGGGCTCAGACCCCTCACTTCTGAGCAGGGTGGGGGTCTGCATGGTTATGATATCCCTCCCACTTGTGGGTTACTGCACCAGGGGTATTGGTTCTGACTAGGTTGTATCTTTGACCTTCCTACCTATCTTGATGTGACCTTTTCTCTATATCCTTAGTTGTAGAAAATCTGTTCTGCTAGTCTTCCTCAGAGATAATTGTTCTATATTTACCTGTAGTTTTGCTGTGCCCATGGAAGGAGGTGAGCTCAGGATTTTCCTCCTTTGCCATCTTGATCTGGACCCCTCAGGATTTACTGTCCTATCTCCTCAACCAGATTGTCATATCTCACCTTGTGGGAAGACACTAACTCTTTTTTAAAAAATTTTATTGAAGTATAGTTTATTTACAATGCTCTGTTAATTTCTGATGTACAGCTAAATGACTCAGATATGTGTGTATATATATTCTTTTTCATATTCTTTTCCATTATGGTTTGTTACAGGATATTGAATATAGCTCCCTGTGCTATATAGTAGGACCTTGTTGTTTATCCATTCTGTATATGATAGTTTACATCTGCTAGTCCCAAACTCCCTATCCTTCCCTCCCCCCCATCCCCCCTTGGCAACCACAAGTTTATGGAAGAGACTAGCTCTTAACCATTTTCTCTCGAGGTGGATACTTTAATGAGAATTTCTCAAAGTGTGGTCCTCAATATCCTATGTCAGGAACATCTAGAAAGTCTAGCTAAAAATGTAGATTCTAAGGCCCTACCTATTTTACTAATCCAGTACTGGCTGTAGTGAGGACCAAGAATCTGGATTTTAACAATCTCCACAGGTGATGCCTGTGCATACCAAACTTTGAGAACCACAGCCTCATAGGCACGAGGCAGATATTTGATGACTGGCCTGTACCGCTTCCCACTGAATCCTTTCAGATACCCTCTGGATAAGTCTTTAAGGGCCACAAGGACCAGCAGGCTGGGCCTAAGAGTAGAATTTGTACATGCATTCATTTAACAAACAGTCATGAGCTTACTCTGCTGGGTATGGGTATACGATGGGGAGTTAGATAGAAAGTCTCTGCCCCTGTGGATCGTATAACTGAAGGAACCTGGAAATAGTCCCTTCACCAGCATTTTCTCTTCATTTCCCTTTTTGATTCCTCATATGTTTTATGAGTATCTTCTACTAGCCAGACTGTGTCCTATTATGAACAAGACAGATAAAGAGCCCTCTCCTCTTCTAGAGTTTACATTTCAGTAAGGGGAAAAGGAAAATAAACAAGTAAACCCAAACCACCAAGTTAATTACAGATTGTGGCAATTGCAAGGAAGTAAATAAACAAAGTAATGTGTGGAGAGATTGACTTTAAAGGGTGAGGTGGCATTTGAGCTAAGAATTGATGGATGAAGGTCTTTGGGTCATGACTGCAACGGGGCAGATTGATGAGGCATTTGAAGCACACAGGCCCAAGATGGAATGATGATGATGATGATAATGACAGCTATTACTTAGTGAGCATTTCCTGTGCATCAGACTGTGTGTTAAACATTTTATGGGCTCTATTGTATTTAATCTTGGCAGGAAGCCTAGGAGATAGATGTTATTACTCCCACTTTCAGATGAAGAAACTGAGGAAGGCCAGACATGTTAGATGTCTTGTTCAGGTCACACAGCTAATAAGTGGCAGACTGGACAATTAAATGTAGCTCTGTGTGATGGCAAAGCCTGCCCTGTTTGGCATGGCACTGTTTCCCTTTTTAGCTACGCGAGGCTGCTGCTGCTGACTGCAGAAAAAGCATGATGAAGTAAAAAGTGCACAGGCTTGTTATGACGATGAGGATGGTTCATATTAAAAACATATAGGGCTTCCCTGGTGGCTCAGTGGTTGAGGATCTGCCTGCCAATGCAGGGGACACGGGTTCGAGCCCTGGTCTGGGAGGATGCCACATGCTGCGGAGCAGCTGGGCCCGTGAGCCACAATTACTGAGCCTGCACGTCTGGAGCCTGTGCTCCGCAACAAGAGAGGCCGCGACAGTGAGAGGCCCGCGCACCGCGATGAAGAGTGGCCCCAGCTCGCCACAACTAGAGAAAGCCCTCGCACAGAAACGAAGACCCAACACAGCCAAAAAATAAATAAATAAATAAATAAAAATTTTAAAAAAAGAATAACTTTATTATTAAAAAAAACCATATAATAGTAATGATTTAACACTGTTGAGCATCAACTCTGTGCAAGGCACTGTGCAAAACACCTTATTCTTATTAACTCGTGATCCTCGGAACAATCCTTTGAGATACAGGTGACGAAGTTGGGGTTTAGAGAGGTTAAGCAACTTGGCCAGGGTCACTCAACTGGTAAGCAGTAGAACCAGATTCACATTTACAAGGTCTGATCCTGAATCTTGAGTCTCTCCCCTCTGCTTCCCTGATGAAAGGAGCTAAGGTCTGTGCAAGGGCCTTGGACACACTTACACACAGGAAAGCTCAAAAGAATCAACCTGCCCCCAAGCCCACCATAGCTCTTTTTCATCTGGCCTGGCTCCTGATGCCTATGACCTCCTCCTCTCACTTTTTGGGGCATTTGCTACAGAGCCATCATGCTTTTCCTCTCCTATGCTGACTTATGACAGGTGACGGTTATTGGCAAGTACCTGGGCATGTCACAGGAGATTTGGCCACTTTTTTCTATCTTTAGAATGAATGCTGTCAATCCAGCATTAAATCACCTTCAGTCATTAACAAGGCAGTATGGCTTTGTCTGTCACCATCTTTCCACAGGGAAGGGATTGCTGAAAGCAGGGCGCAGAGGAGCTATTGTGGTGGGAGGAGGCTGCCTGCCGGTTCGGAGGCTGTGGAGGCTCAGGGAGTGAAGTTGTAGCAAGGACTCTGAAAAACTGGGCCGGAGAGGAAGGTGGAGACTCCCAGGGTTGTGATTTCCCCAGGAAGGCACGAGGCTCCTTGGAATGGAAGGTGGATGGAGAACCAAAGTAAACGTCAATGTTTTTCCTAGTGTGGTCCTTTCTGCTAGTTCATATTGAATCAACCGGCACCACAGCAATAGCCTCAGTCTTATTATATGTCTCTGTATAACAGCAATGATGGCATCGGATGGCAGTGAATACCCAGTTTATGGTTCCATGTCGTTTACTTGCTTTTCAATATTAATTAAAATCTGAGACTTGGCAAATCTAGTACTTTTAGAGTTTTTGACCTGTTCTGCTTGGGCTGTTCTGTGGCTTGGATGGGATTACATGGGGGGGATGACCTGGCCCCATTCCCTTCACCCTCTGGGTTGATTTGGGTTGGGATTAGTGGGATATGGCTTCATTCCCTGTGATTTGGGGTTGAGCTGGATTGGGTTTGGGAGAAAACTAGGGCTCATTCCCTATCAACCAACCCTAAATTTTCAGGTCCCTACCAGTGTGATTTCAACATCTGCCAACTGGTCACACATTTTGAAGTTCCTATTATCTTTTCAAACTTAAATCTGGAAAGATGATTGGATCTTATGGATTCCAAGCGTGGTTTTTAGCTTTACCTTAATCTTGGACTTTGGTACGAAAAAATATTTTATCATCAGTGTTCGTTTTCTTTTCTATCCAGCCTAATTGTATATAAGTAGCTATTCGTATGACATGCACTTAAAACTGCTCATTGTCAAAAAAGGGTTAAAACTAGGTTTGTGTACTATTTTACAGCATAGTTTCATTAGTAGGACTTTTTGAGAAAGCTAGGAATATATAGGTGGTATCTCTAATGTGTGGAGGTTGGAAAGAGTAGTAAACCAGGGGTCACTGACCTGGGCTCTGGTTCTTGCTTTGGCACCAACTAGCTGTGTGACAGTGGGCAAATACCCTTGTCTTTTTTTTTTTTTCCATAAATTTATTTATTTATTTATTTTTGGCTGCATTGGGTCTTCATTGCTGCAGGCTGGCTTTCTCTAGTTGTGGCCAGAAGGAGTTACTCTTCATTGTGGTGTGCGGGCTTCTCATTGTGGTGGTTTCTCTTGTGGAGCACGGGCTCTAGGCGCATGGGCTTCAGCAGTTGCAGAACATGGGCTCAGTAGTTGTGGCTCACGGGCTCTAGAGCACAGTCTCAGTAGTTGTGGTGCACGGGCTTAGTTGCTCTGCGGCATATGGGATCTTTCCGGATCAGGGATCGAACCCGTGTCCCCTGCATTGGTAGACGGATTCTTAACCACTACACCACCAGGGAAGTTCCCCTCTGCCCCTTGTTTTTTATGCCTCAGCTTCCACATTTGCAAAGAAATGTCAGAGGTGAAGGGTGGAAGATGAGAGGCTGCACTAGCTGACCCCTAGGCATCCTTCCAACCATGATTATTTTTTCATGAAAGTGACTTTTGACCTCTACAAACTGTCCTTTGTGTCACTGTCAGAGGCAGTGACTTGACTTGAATGCGCTTATACTTTAGCACACTTACGTATGGTTTCTATCCTTATTTTAAAATCATGATGGCAATATTTGCAATAAATTAAGATTCCAGCCTTGCCTCTCAGTCTCTGATTGCTTTGGTGTGGTACTTGGGTGAAAAGGTTTCCACTGATTCTTTTAAATTGTAGGACATGTCTCCTCTTCAGGTTTCCAAATTGCAACTTTGAACATAATCTTTTCTTCTTAGCCCAGGCTTTGTTGAAGTCTTAGGCAGCAGATATCAAAAATCAACCAGCTTTATGCACTGGCTTTTTTTCTTTAAAATCTTTTGGCAAGTTTCACTGTGCTCATCTCACCCTAATACACAAGGGGACCACTTTCCCAGTTAATAGAAGAGCTGAAGACCAGGCTAACAGGTTTGCTGCCATGCTAATATGGAATAATCTCTGATAACTATAATTAACTTGTATGCGCCTGATATAGGTTGACTCACCAGAACGTTCACACCCTGCAGGATTGCTATTCCTCTTTGAGATGCAAGCAGATGCTTCCACCAGCTATCTAGAGCCCCAACGCTGCAGCCTTAGTTTTGTACGCATTTATCCTTGGCAGGAGCACCATTTATTTTAGGAAGGTATTTTGACATGTCACCTCTGGGCTACAGTGTCTCCAAAAATGCACTCAGTGAATAGAACAGCCCTCTCCCCCATGTGACCGTCAGCCCCAGCACGTGCAGTGGCACAGGAAGCTGGCCCAAGACCAAAGTAGCTCATCAACACGGGGTTTATTCTGGGACTCAAGGAAGATTCCTGGCCATTCACTGACAGCTCTGCCCAGGCTTCCTCTCCTGGTAGCCAGTCCTGTTACACAGAAGGGCTGGACAATGTGCTTGGGAATTCTCACCAGGGTGCATTCCATGAAAATGAGTATGTTGCTGGGCTTCACGTTCAGGCTCTTCTGAGGATGCTTTAGGAGAAAATCTTTTTCCTGGTAATCCTGTGGGCTGCCTTGCTCCTCAGGGAAAGCTGTGCTTCCTTGCATGGGTTTAGAAGAGTGTTAGGGAGGCTATCTGTTGCTTCCCTCTGTGGCAAAGGTAAGAATCGGGATGAGTAAGCATTTAGAAAACAAAGGAAATAACACAGGCCTATTTGACATGCAAATAAATGTGCATAGAGATAAAAATTAAGAGATTTATATGAAACATGGCCATGGTTTATTTTCTAGATCTGGGCAAAATGGAATTGTATCAGGCAAGACAGATCTAATCCAATGAGAATAAGTTAGTGAAGTCTGCATAGGAAATAGTAGTGAGGGAGTGCTTCAAACGGGTTTCTTAATGGAATGAGCTCCAGGGATTGTGTTATGGTCATATTTTTCTAAACTACTTTTTGGTTTCCTGGAAGTCCATCTTCTTAACATTCTCAAACCCTAACCCACCAGCATCTAAGCCACATTAGTAAGAGAATCTGCTGTTGAGTGCTAGTGACTTTTACCAAAAACACAAAGTGCCTCAAAGGAAAAAGACGTCTACTGCTGTTTATAGTAAATATTTTTTAAATTACAGAGTAGCAGCTGTCAACTTTTCTGATGTAAAGGAACGTTTGATTTGTTTTCAGGCATCTTAGAAAAGTCTTAACTTGCTCTTTCTGATATTATCCTTCATCTTTTTTTTAAAGGATCATGAATTCCCTCCAAATGGTTTACTGTAAGTCAGTCATTAGAAGTGGTACAGAGCAGAGAGGGCAGACAGCAGAAGCAATAAGAACTACAATCCTGCAGCTTGTGGAACAAAAACCACATTCACAGAAAGATAGACAAGATGAAAAGGCAGAGGGCTATGTACCAGATGAAGGAACAAGATAAAACCCAAGAAAAACAACTAAATGAAGTGGAGATAGGCAACCTTCCAGAAAAAGAATTCAGAACAATGATAGTGAAGATGATCCAGGACCTTGGAAAAAGGATGGAAGCAAAGATCGAGAAGATGCAAGAAATGTTTAACAAAGACCTAGAAGAATTAAAGAACAAACACACAGAGATGAACAATACAATAACTGAAATGAAAAGTACACTAGAAAGAATCAATAGCAGAATAACTGAGGCAGAAGAACGGATAAGTGACCTGGAAGACAGAATGGTGGAATTCACTGCTACGGAACAGAATAAAGAAAAAAGAATAAAAAGAAATGAAGACAGCCTAAGAGACCTCTGGGAAAACATTAAATGCAACAACATTTGCATTATAGGGGTCCCAGAAGGAGAAGAGAGAGAGAAAGGACCCGAGAAAATATTCGAAGAGATTATAGTCGAAAACTTCCCTAACATGGGAAAGGAAATAGCCACCCAAGTCCAGGAAGTGCAGCGAGTCCCATACAGGATAAACCCAAGGAAAACATGTCGAGACACATAGTAATCAAATTGGCAAAAATTAAAGACAAGAAAAATTATTGAAAGCAACAAGGGAAAAACGACAAATAACATACAAGGGAAGTCCCATAAGGTTAACAGCTGATTTCTCAGCAGAAACTCTACAGGCCAGAAGGGAGTGGCATGATATACTTAAAGTGATGAAAAGGAAGAAACTACAACCAAGATTACTCCACCCAGCAAGTATCTCATTCAGATTCGATGGAGAAATCAAAAGCTTTACAGACAAGCAAAAGCTAAGAGAATTCAGCACCACCAAACCAGCTCTACAACAAATGCTAAAGGAACTTCTCTAAGTGGGAAACACAAGAGAAGAAAAGGACCTACAAAAACAAACCCCAAACAATTAAGAAAATTGTCATAGGAACATACATATCGATAATTACCTTAAATGTGAATGCATTAAATGCTCCAACCAAAAGACACAGGCTTGCTGAATGGATACAAAACCAAGACCCATATATATGCTGTCTACAAGAGACCCACTTCAGACCTAGGGACATATACAGACTGAAAGTGAGGGGATGGAAAAAGATATTCCATGCAAATGGAAATCAAAAGAAAGCTGGGGTAACAATACTCATATCAGATAAAATAGACTTTAAAATAAAGAATGTTACAAGAGACAAGGAAGGACACTGCATAATGATCAAGGGATCAATCCAAGAAGAAGATATAACAATTATAAATATATATGCACCCAACATAGGAGCACCTCAATACATAAGGCAACTGCTAACAGCTATAAAAGAGGAAATCGACAGTAACACAATGATGGTGGGGGACTTTAACACCTCACTTACACCGATGGGCAGATCATCCAAAATGAAAATAAATAAGGAAACAGAAGCTTTAAATGACACATAGACCAGAGAGATTTAATTGATATTTATAGGACATTCCATCCAAAAACAGCAGATTACACTTTCTTCTCAAGTGTGCACAGAACATTCTCCAGGGCTGATCACATCTTGGGTCACAAATCAAGCCTCAGTAAATTTAAGAAAATTGAAATCATATCAAACATCTTTTCTGACCACAACACTGTGAGATTAGAAATGAATTACAGGGAAAAAAACGTAAAAAGGACAAACACATGGAGGCTAAACACTACATTACTAAATAACCAAGAGATCACTGAGGAAATCAAAGAGGAAATCAAAAAATACCTAGAGACAAATGACAATGAAAACACAACAATCCAAAACCTTTGGGATACAGCAAAAGCAGTTCTAAGAGGGAAGTTTATAGCAATACAAGCCTACCTCAAGAAACAAGAAAAATCTCAAATAATCTAACCTTACACCTAAAGGAACTAGAGAAAGAAGAACAAACAAAACCCAAAGTTAGTAGAAGGAAAGAAATCATAAAGATCAGAGCAGAAATGAATGAAATAGAAACCAAGAAAACAATAGCAAAGATCAATAAAACTAAAAGCTGGTTCTTTGAGAAGATAAACGAAATTGATAAGCCATTAGCCAGACTTATCAAGAAAAAGAGGGAGAGGACTCAAATCAATAAAATTAGAAATGAAAAAGGAGAAGTTACAACAGACACCGCAGAAATACAAAGCATTCTGATACTACTACAAGCAACTCTATGCCCATAAAATGGACAACCTGGAAGAGATGGACAAATTCTTAGAAACGTATAACCTTCCAAGACTGAACCAGGAAGAAACAGAAAATATGAACAGACCCATCACAAGTAATGAAATTGAAACTGTGATTAAAAATCTTCCAACAGGGCTTCCCTGGTGGTGCAGTGGTTGAGAATCTGCTGGCCAATGCAGGGGGCACGGGTTTGAGCCCTGGTCTGGGAAGATCCCACATACCGCAGAGCAACTAGGCCTGTGAGCCACAACTACTGAGCCTGCGCGTCTGGAGCCTGTGCCCCGCAGCAAGAGAGGCCGCGACTGTGAGAGGCCTGTGCACCGCGATGAAGAGTGGTCCCCGCTTGCTGCAACTAGAGAAAGCCCTCACACAGAAACGAAGACCCAACACAGTCAAAAATAAATAAATAAATAAGTAAGTAAATAAATAAATAAAAACAGTAACAGATCCATCATCTTAAAAAAAAAAAAAAATTCCAACAAACAACTCCAGGACCAGATGGCTTCACATGTGAATTCCATCAAACATTTAGAGAAGAGTTAACACCCATCCTTCTCAAACTCTTCCAAAAAATTGTGGAGGAAGGAAAACTCTCAAACTCATTCTATGAGGCCACCATCACCCTGATACCAAAACCAGACAAAGATACTACAAAAAAAGAAAATTATAGACCAATATCACTGATGAATATTGATGCAAAAATCCTCAACAAAATACTAGCAAACAGAATCCAACAACCCATTAAAAGGATCATACACCATGACCAAGTGGGCATCCCAAGGATGCAAGGATTCTTCAATATACGCAAATCAATCAATGTGATACACCATATTAACAAACTGAAGAATAAAAACCATATGATCATCTCAATAGATGCAGAAAAAGCTTTTGACAAAATTCAACAGCCATTTATGATAAAAACTCTCCAGAAAGTGGGCATAGAGGGAAATTTCCTCAACATAATAAAGGCCATATATGACAAACCCACAGCCAACATCATCCTCAATGGTGAAAAACTGAAAACATTTCCTCTAAGATCAGGAACAAGACAAGGTTTCCCACTCTCACCACTATTATTCAACATAGTTTTGGAAGTTCTAGACTCGGCAATCAGAGAAGAAAAATTAGTAAAAGAAATACAAATTGGAAAAGAAGAAGTAAAACTGTCACTGTTGCAGATGACATGATACTATACATAGAGAATCCTAAAGATGGTACCAGAAAACTACTAGAGCTAATCAATGAATTTGGTAAAGTGGCAGGATACAAAATTAATGCACAGAAATCTCTTGCATTCCTATACACTGATGATGAAAAATCTGAAAGTGAAATTAGAAAACACACCCATTTACCACTGCAACAAAAAGAATAAAATATCTGGGAATAAACCTATGTAAGGAGACAAAAGACCTGTAGGCAGAAAATTATAAGACACTGATGAAAGAAATCAAAGATGATACAAATAGATGGAGAGATATACCATGTTCTTGGATTGGAAGAATCAACATTGTGAAAATGACTGTACTAGCCAAAGCAATCTACAGATTCAATGCAATCCCTATCAAAATACCACTGGTATTTTTCACAGAACTAGAACCAAAAATTTCAAAATTTGTACAGAGACACAAAAGACCCCGAATAGCCAAAGCAGTCTTGAGAAAGAAAAACGGAGCTGGAGGAATCAGGCTCCCTGACTTCAGACTATACTACAAAGCTACAGTAACCAAGACAGTATGGTACTGGCACAAAAACAGAAATATAGATCTATGGAACAGGATAGAAAGTCCAGAGATAAACCCATGCACATATGGTCTCCTTATATTTGATAAAGGAGGCAAGAATATGCAGTGGAGAAAAGACAGTCTCTTCAAGAAGCGGTGCTGGGAAAACTGGACAGCTACATGTAAAAGAATGAAATTAGAACACTTCTTAACACCATACTCAAAAATAAATTCAAAATGGATTAAAGACCTAAATGTAAGGCCAGACACTTTCAAACTCTTAGAGGAAAACATAAGTAGAACACTCTATGACATAAATCACAGCAAGATCCTTTTTGACCCAGCTCCTAGAGAAATGGAAATAAAAACAAAAATAAACAAATGGGACCTAATGAAACTTAAAAGCTTTTGCATAGCAAAGGAAGCTACAAACAAGATGAAAAGACAACCCTCAGAATGGGAGAAAATATTTGCAAATGAATCAACGGACAAAGGATTAATCTCCAAAATATATAAACAGCTCGATCAGCTCAATATTAAAGAAACAAACAACCCAATCCAAAAATGGGCAGAAGACCTAAATAGATATCTCTCCAAAGAAGACATTCAGATGGCGAAGAAGCACAGGAAAAGCTGCTCAACATCACTAATTATTAGAGAAATGCATATCAAAACTACAGTGAGTATCACCTCACACCAATTAGAATGGGCATCATCAGAAAATCTACAAACAACAAATGCTGGAGAGGGTGTGGAGAAAAGGGAACCCTCTTGCACTGTTGGTGGGAATGTAAATTGATACAGCCACTATGGAGAACAGTATGGAATTTCCTTAAAAAACTAAAAATAGGACTACCATATGACCCAGCAATCCCACTACTGGGCATATACCCAGAGAAAACCATAATTCAAAAAGACACATGTACCCCAGTATTCATTGCAGCACTATTTACAATAGCCAGGTCATGGAAGCAACCTAAATGTCCTTCGAAAGATGAGTGGATAAAGAAGATGTGGTACATATATACAATGGAATATTCCTCAGCCATAAAAAGGAACGAAATTGGGTCATTAGTAGAGACGTGGGTGGATCTAGAGTCTGTCATATAGAGTGAAGTAAGTCAGAAAGAGAAAAAGAAATATTGTATATTAATGCATATATGTGGAACTTAGAAAAATGGTACAGATGAACCGGTTTAAGGCAGAAGTGGAGACACATATGTAGAGAACAAACGTATGGACACCAAGGGGGGAAAGTGGCAGGGGATGGTGGTGGGATGAAATGGAGATTCCGATTGACATATATACAGTAATATGTATAAAATGGGTAACTAAACTGCTGTATAAAAATAAATAAATAAAATTCAAAAATTCAAGAAAAAAATAAAAGAGGAGAAAAAAAAGAAAAGAAGTCGTACAAATTCGTAAATCTCTCTAACATTATCCTGTGGGAAGTCATGTCTCACCCCAGGTCTCCATGTGTCCTGAGTCAGAAAAGCTATAAGAAACTGTTGACAGGAATGTCTATGTGATCAATCACCTTGGCAAACAAAACAAAACAAAACAAAACGCCCCCCAAACAAAAACCAAGAACAACAACAACTAGAAACAAATCAGTATTAGACTGGTCATATATATATTTTGGAGTTATCAGATATGACTGATGAGATTTGCTGTGAATCTTTGGTGGTGCCAGCAACACTGGAGGAGAAACCAGAGATTTTCCTAGATCTGAGAAATATTTGTCAATGTCTCCCAAGCAACTACATGAAGACATCCAGGTATTGACAGCTCAAAGATTTTAAGAGAGACCTTCTGTTGCAAGATTTAGGAAAAAATGACAGAGGATCAGGACATTTCCTGAGGATAAACTGCCTGCTGGAAGGAATTCACAGCATTAACTTCAACCAAGTGCCATTAACCCACCATTCCCTGGAATTGCTCTAGGGGGCTCGCCATTTATGCCAGACACATGTGCTACTTCTGATTCAGGTGAACTGGAGAAGAAAATGGAACAATTGTTTCTGGAAAATATGTTCCATAATATTATTTTTGAGAGTTTGAAAACTTCATTTAATGCGGGTCCCATTAGCAGGGAAGTTTCATACTGTCACAAGCAGTTGAGGCTGGAAGGGCAGACCAGCAGGCAGTACGGTGCCTCCAGTCCGCTGACTGTGCCAGTATTCTCCAGGCTCTATGCCATGTTCCTGGGGTGGTCATCAAATCCATAATCTTGAAAATCTCAGTGCTTGAACCTACCTTAGGGTGACTTTTTGAAAGTTATATCAAATAAGTTTTAGAGGAAGTAACAGTGATGGAATTAAATGAGGGGAAAAGAGAGTAAGAATTAACTGCCTGGTAGTCTTCATAAAACTAACGTTATTTCTTTGTAAGGTCTTTGCAATTATACTTCAAAGCCAGGCAGCATCTTCAGAACTTCCCTATTTTCTTTTAACCATTAATGATAGTCTCTATTTGTTATTCTTTTAAAGTGCAGCATTTTCAGAGTGAATGAATAGGAATTCTTATTAAGGAGATAAGCAAGGCAGCACTGCAAAGAAGACAGTGCAATTTCTAGATGGGATAATCTGTTGTTACTTTAATTACAATATTTGCAGTTAAATTGTTTTGATTATTGGCCCACTGCAAAATACAGTACAATTTACATTTTTCTACATTTTTAGTTTAAACAAAGCATATTTTAAATGATAGCAAAAATTACACTCCAACATTTCCACCTTTAGAATTCTTATTTTAGTTTTCTTCTGATTAAATGGGATCTCAAAAAACAGTGTATCTGAGTATAAAAAGAAATATCTGGAATACAATTACTTAAAAATATTCCATTTTGCATTTATAATACATTTCAGAATGTGGAATGAATATTTTATGCAGAATCCACTTTTGTCTTGAAGATGGTTTTATATTTAAAAGTCTCTACCCAAATGCATTCTCAAAAAGAATATATTCAGCCACCCATTGTTCTCATGTCCAAGCTACTGTCCGAAGAAGGGAGTATTTGGTGATATTCCAAGAGTAATTTTTCCATTTGTAGAAAAGATAAATTAGAATCTTTATGCTAATGTGGTATGCTCAGCTGACCTTTGATTCTTCATATGGTTGAGTAAATAGATGGCATATTTTATAGGTTTTCCTGTGAAAATGAGAGCATGACACCTCTATCCAGATTCCAAAGGTGGAAAATTCAGATTGTAATACTATTTATTGAACATCAAGTACAGTATATGCTATGGACTCCCCTCACAGTATCTTAGTTTTCACAGAAAATAGGTAAATGTGTGAATGGTGTGGATAAAGGCAGAAATGTCTTGATAAAGTAGTGTTTGGCATGGCGTATTATCTCTGTGTGGTTTGTTCTGCCCTCTGTTCTCTAATTCCATCTCTGTGTTTGGTCGGGCTGGGGCTCCTGCTCTCTGAGCTCTCCCTTCCCTCCGGGCTCTAGTGGTGGGAAGGTTTGTGAGCCACTGCTTTTGGCACAAGGGTAACTGAGCTGAAACATATCCTCCATTGAGCCAAAGCTTGAAAGCTCTACCATTTTCTGTGAAAAGCCATGTCTCCTGCCAATACCTGACTCAAGCAGCTAAAAGGTACTACTGTGTAGTCCTGTTACCGAACACAAGTTCACGTGCCTGATGCACAGAGAGGCCAAACAATACCAAAACGTGGGAGTTTTGAGCAGAGAAACGTTTATTGCAGGGCCATGCAAGGAGAATGGGTGGCTCATGTCTCCCAAAACCCTGAACTCCTCAAAGGGTTTCAGCAAGGCATTTTTTTCTTTTTTCATTTTCACCAAGGACTTTATTGAACAATGTATTCACCTTTTTGTTCCACTACCCTCCCTCTGCCATTTTCAGGCAACTTCATAATTCCATCTTCCCAAAACTTTTTATCTTTTTGAGCAAAGAACTGTTCCAGGTGCCTTTTACAGTCTTCCAGGGAATTAAAATTTTTTCCATTAAGAGAATTTTGTAAAGATTGAAATAAATGGAAATCCAAAGGTGCAACGTCTGGTGAATATGGTGAATGAATCAGAACTTCCCAGCCAAGCTGTAACAGTTTTTGCCTGGTCATCAGAGAAACATGCGGTCTTGCGTTATCCTGATGGAAGATTTTGCGTTTTCTGTTGACTAATTCTGGATGATTTTCGACGAGTGCTGCTTGAAGCTGGTCTACTTGGGAGCAGTACTTGTTGGAATTAATCGTTTGGTTTTCCAGAAGGAGCTCATAATAGCGGACTCCCTTACAATCCCACCATATGCACAACATCACCTTCTGGCTTTTGGTGTGGTTGGTTCATTTCGCTTGCTCCATGATCTCTTCCATTCCATGTTATTGTACAGTATCCACTTTTCATCACCTGTCACAATTTGTTTTAAAAACGGAACGTTTTCATTATGTTTAAGTAGAGAATCGCATGTGGAAATATGGTGAAGAAGGTTTTTTTCGATTAACTTATGTGGAACCCAAACATCAAAGTGATGAACATAACCATGCTGGTGCAAATGATTTTCAACGCTTGATTTGGATATTTTGAGTATGTCGGCTATCTCCTGCGTGATATAACATTGATTGTTCTCAATTAATGTCTTGATTTGATCTCTATCAACTTCAACCGGTCTACCCGGCCGTGGAGCATCATCCAGCGAGAAATCTCCAGCACGAAACTTTGCAAACCACTTTTCACATGTTCGATCAGTCACAGAACCTTCTCCATACACTGCACAAATCTTTTTTTATTTGCATTTCAGTTGCTTTTTTACCTTTCTTGAAATATTAAAGCATAATATGCCGAAAATGTTGCTTTTTTTCTTCCATCTTCAATATTAAAATGGCTACACAAAAATTCACCAATTTTGATAAGTTTTTTTTGAATGCACACTGATATAACAGCTGTCACAATACAATCTAACAAAATCGTTTCGAATGAAGTTAAAGACAACCAAGTGCTACTAGAGCCATTTTATGGAAAAAACAGAATGAACATTTTGGCCAATCCAATATTATTATTGTTTACATGATATAACTTTTCCAATACATACAGTAAATTTACACTTGTTAAAATTGAAATTAGATTTAAAGAAAACCACGTTCCATTTATTTTTGAGGGGTATCCCACTATAGTAACGGGTCCTGTTGATTATCCATTCATGCAGTGAAGGATGTTGGAGTACCATCCAGGTTTTGGCAATTATAAATTGAGCTTCTAAGAAGCATTTCTACCTGCAGGTTTCATGAATGTAAGTTTTTATTCCTGAAAAGCAACTATCTTGAGTGGGAAAGTTGCATCAATTGTTGTGTGATATAATAGTATAAAAGAAAATACTGCACCGATGTCTCAACTGATTGTACTATTTTGCACTCCCACCAGCAATGGATGAGAGATCCAGTTGCTCCACGGCTTAAACAGCCTTTAGTATCGTCAGCAATTTTCACTGTGGCCATTTTTATGGGTATGTATTATGCAATTAATGTGCTTCTAATATGGAATTTTGAAAGCATAAATAATATAATGATTCCATCCAGCAATCACACTCCTGGGCATATATCTGGAGAAAACCATAATTCAAAAAGACACATGCACCCCAATGATCATAGCAGCACCATTCACAATAGCCAAGACATGGAAGCAACCCAAATGTCCATCCACAGACAAATGGACAAAGAAGATGTGGCACATACACACAATGGAATACTCCTCAGCCATAAAAAGGAACGAAACAATGCAATTTGCAGCAACATGGATGGACCTAGAGACCATCATACTAAGCGAAGTCAGTCAGAAAGAGAAAGACAAATACCATATGATATCACTTATATGTGGAATCTAAAATATGACACAAATGAACTTATCTGGGAAACAGAAACAGACTCACAGACATAGAGAACAGACTTGCAGACTTGTGGTTGCCGAGGGGAAGTGGGGGTGGGGGAGGGATGGATTGGGAGTTGCGGATTAGCAGATGCAAACTATCATATAGAGAATGGATAAACAATAAGGTCCTACTGTATAACACAGGGAACTATTGAATATATTCAATATCCTGTAATAAACCATAAGGAAAAGAATATGAAAAATATGAAACTGAACCACTTTGCTGTACAGCAGGAATTAACACAATATTGTAAATCAACTGTACTTCAATAAAATAAATTAAAAAGAACATAATGATTCTACAAAAAAAGGGAGATAGGATAATATATATATATATATTTTGTTTTTGTTTTTTTGTTTTTTTCACACACACACACTGTATTTTATTTTTACAAGAGATAAATAGACTGACACCAAGCATTGTAAATGGATGACCACAGCAAAAGCAACAATGATTGCAATTACCAAACATGAAGCACACTCATACTATGTCATAATATTGACATTCAGTCCAGTAATCCTCCACTGTAACAGCTCCTTTACTTTGCACTGAAAATTGATTTGTATATTTTTTGCCTCTGAGTCCTTGTGGAATTTTTTTTTTAATTCAAACAGAATGTCACAAAAGTTATAATCATCCTCATCAGTTCACTCAGTCCCATGTAATTAATTTTTTTTCATCTTGATCTTTCGTTAGCACTTTTATGAGTTCATCAGTTTTCCATTAGAGTTCTGAAAATGCTTATTCATTCAGCTCAGCAGTACAGTCAGTTACCAGAAACCTGTACTTGTCAGAGTCTTTGCCATGAATTCCTAGAATATGAAACCCTTTTATAGGAACATATTTGCAAAAGCATCCGAGTACACCCAGAACTGTCTGTAAGTAACAAAAGACTTAAAAATGACCATTGTTAAAGATTTTATGAAGGTTCATAATAATGCAATTGACAAGGAAATTTAGTTATTTCTGAGATATACATTTTAAAGTAATAACTAGAATTATGACTTATAACATTATACCAGAACATATAAGATTTTTAGAAATTTCATGTAATGTCTGAAACATTTATATTAACATATTTCCATATAAATAACCCAAAGAAAGTTTAGTATTAGTTGTTTTGTTTGTTTGTTTGTTTGTTTGTTTGTTTATACTGCAGGTTCTTATTAGTCATCAATTTTATACACATCAGTGTATACATGTCAATCCCAATCGCCCAATTCAGCACACCACCATCCCCACCCCACTGCAGTTTTCCCCCCTTGGTGTCCATATGTCTGTTCTCTACATCCGTGTCTCAACTTCTGCCCTGCAAACCGGCTCATCTGTACCATTTTTCTAGGCTCCACATACATGTGTTAATATACGATATTTGTTTTTCTCTTTCTGACTCACTCCACTCTGCATGACAGTCTCTAGATCCATCCACGTCTCAACAAATGACTCAATTTTGTTCCTTTTTATGGCTGAGTAATACTCCACCGTATATATGCACCACAACTTCTCCATCCATTCATCTGTCGATGGGCATTTAGGCCACCCCCATGACCCAGCTACCGTAAATAGTGCTGCAATGAACACTGGGGTGCATGTGTCTCTCTGAATCATGGTTTTCTCTGGGTATATGCCCAGTAGTGGGATTGCTGGATCATATGGTAAATCTATTTTTAGTTTTTTAAGGAACCTCCATACTGTTCTCCATAGTGGCTGTATCAATTTACATTCCCACCAACAGTGCAAGAGGGTTCCCTTTTCTCCATACCCTCTCCAGCATTTGTTGTTTGTAGATTTTTCTGATGATGAGCAAGGCATTTTTAAAGGCCAGGTGAAGGAGGGGTGAGATTGGTTGTTGCAGACTTCTTTGCTCTTGAAGCTGTTCCGTAGGTCAGGTCATGATGTTACGGTAAACCTCCAATGAGACAAATGATATTCTCTGTTCTGCAACTTTTATCTTTATATGAACGGAAAAGTGTTATACCCTTAAAAGTCAGAGCCTTGAGAATGGACTTTCCTGTATATTTCAGGCTATAGGCAACATTCTTAACTGGATGCAAAAGCAATAGAATACAAAGGTTAAAGTAAAAGAAGCAGATCTAATATGGAGTCAGATTTGTTCTTCCCTATTACAGTCCTATTGTATCCCATATTACATGGGTTACAGGTATACCTAACTATACACAGGACTTATAGAGTTATAGAAGTTCAGGGCTGGAAGGAGCCTTTGACATCATTTAGTGCAGTGGGTTTCAGAGTTTCCCAGAGTATGGGTGTTGGGGAAGGGAGCAGAAAGGAAGGCTTGGTTCCTTTCAACAAGAACAGGTCAGCTTTTGTTTTATATATTGTGGTTCAGAGTAGGATTTATTTAGGGAAGAAATGTTTTGCCATTTTTTCCAGTAAAATATTTGAGAACCGCTGAGCTGTCTTTTTACAGATAAGAAAATAGAAGCCCAGAGTGATGTTGTGTCTTAATTCAATGTCCCTTGCAAATACAGAGATTTTATCTAGGCTGGAAATCCTTGCATAGCCAGTATGTAATAAATGTATCACTTCAGGGGAAACTTCCTGGCCAGAAAACCATGAACAGAACGTCTATATGGCCCATTTCTGTGCCATTGTTCCAGTCCTGAAATACACAACCTCAACACATGAGAATGTGTGTTGGGGGGGGTGTGGGCACACATGTGCTGCTTGCATTAAGCTGTGGGAGCCATTGATGCAACAAGTCTGTAGAACTTGGGGGTCAGTTTGGTCCCCTCAGTAACTCAGGGGACAGTGCTAGGAACACTTCCTAATTTTTCCATGATAAGGCAGGCGCTACTTGCAGCAGGAATCAGATGAAAAATACAATCCCAAATCCCTTGGCCCCTATTGCCACCAACACGGCTTTAATACTGGTGTTGATTGAAGACCTTTGGATGTTTGGGAGAGGCCATTAATTTAATGAGAGTGTTCTGTCCTGCATGTGGCACCCAGGCCCTTGAGTGCCCAGCATGTTTGGGAGAGGCAACAGGACACTGCCACCCGATGCCAGTGTGGCAAAGAAGCCTTTGTCCATGGTTATAATCTGATCGAAATTTGTTGTTTCTAAGTTTTTCAGTGGTCACAAAATGCTAAACTCAGTATCCACTTCCCTCCTGTGTACTGCATTCCATTCAATTTGGTCCAGCAAACATTTCTGCGTGCCTGCTCTGTGCCAGGCATGGGCCATGAGTCCCATGTGAAGGACTCTGTGTTACCTTAGGCCAGGAAGTTCATATTTCTTCCCAATAGATTATTTAAAAATAGGTTTAAATGGGATTGAAAACTTAATGTCTATCAGAACAAATTGTAAATGAATGGAGTAGGGAAGAGGTGAAGCCCATCCAAGGGGTTAGTCAATTCCAGCCCATCGTTGGGTAGGCTTTGTTGTTGCCAGATCATCTAAATCATGTGAAGCAAGAAATCCAGATTTTTAAAATGTTGCGTATCCCAGTTTTTAAATAGTGGCAACTAAGTAAAAAAAACTTTAAAAGCCCATGTCAGTGAGCTGTGATCTCATTCCCAGAAAGCCTAGTTTGTGACTAATGCTTTAAACTCACCTTTGAAGGTGATCCCCTCATTTGTAGTTGACTGTCCTGCTACAGGAAACATATTGTCTGAGTCCATGATGCTAGAAAGCTTGCACTGCACATACGGTTTTGTGGACATATTGTGGGCAGCCAATGAATATTAATTATTGGCAGCAGTTTTATCACCACCGTTATGCAAGCTTGAGAAAGGCTTTGTAGAGCAGTTAGTAGCAAACCTGCAACAGTAATTGTGGGACTGCTTTGGAAAATGATGATCCAGAAATAGATCTCACTCACACACTTAAAAGCAATTATAAGTCATGAGAGAGAAATACGATAACAGTATGGTCCAAAGGCTGAGATATTTTAAAATAATTTTTTATGGATTGAAGAACTGAATACCTTGCCTTCCATGAAAACTTAGTACAGGTGATTATAAAAATATATATTTTGGCTACTTGGTTTCATGGAAACCATGAAATGCTTACTTGCTTGATTGGTATAGCTGCTGCAGCTGCTGATTCTCTATTATACACAATCAAAGGCACTATCTTTCCAGATTTTACAATTGTAGAGACAAAGTTTAAGAGATTAGTCCCTGAAGAGAATAAAAAATATGTTTTTTATGAAAATGAATTGAGGGGACAATGTGTACATCACTCCTAACAAATAAATGTCCTTGATATAGACTGAAAGTTTGTGTTCTAAAATTCATATGATGGTATTTGGAGGTGGATGGTATTTGATGGTATTTGGATGGTATCTGGTCCATTCATATGATGGGCCTCTCGGAGGTTATTAGGTCATGAGAATGCAACCCTAATCTGGTCTAATGTGTCATTTAATGCTTGTGTTTCATTATTAATTTTCTGTCTGGATGATATATCCATTGGTGTAAGTGAGGTGTTAAAAGTCCCCCACTATCATTGTGTTACTGTCAATTTCCCCTTTTATGGCTGTTAGCATTTTCCTTATGTATTGAGGTGCTCCTATGTTGGGTGCATATATATTTACAATGGTTATGTCTTCTTGGATTGATCCCTTGATCATAATGTAGTGTCCTTCCTTATCTCTTGTAACAGTCTTTATTTTAAAGTCTATTTTGTCTGATATGAGAATTGCTACTCCAGTTTTCTTTTGATTTCCATTTGCATGGAATATCTTTTTCCATCCCCTCACTTTCAGTCTGTATGTATTCCTAGGTCTGAAGTGGGTCTCTTGTAGACAGCATATATATGGGTCTTGTTTTTGTATCCATTCAGCCAGTCTGTATCTTTTGGTTGGAGCATTTAATACATTTACATTTAAGGTAATTGTCAATATGTATGTTCCTATTGTCATTTTCTTAATTGTTTTTGGTCTTTTTGTAGGTCGTTTTCTTCTCTTGTGTTTCCCGTTTAGAGAACTTTCTTTAGCATTTGTTGTAAAGCTGTTTTGGTGGTGCTGAATTCTCTTAGCTTTTGCTTGTCTATAAAGCTTTTGATTTCTCCATCGAATCTGAATGAGATCCTTGCTGGGTAGAGTAATCTTGGTGGTTGGTTTTTCCCTTTCATCACTTTAAATATATCATGTCACTCCCTGAGAATGCAACCCTCATGAGTGGGATTAGTGGCCTTATACAAGAGGACTCAAAGGGCTCCCTTACTCCTTCCACCATGTGAGGACACAGTGAAAAGATGGCCATCTGTGAATCAGGAAGAAGGGCCTCACCAGACACCAAATTTGTGCCTTATATATGTACTTCCCAGCCTCCAGAACTGTGAGAAATAAATTTCTGTTGTTTATATGCCAACTAGTCTATGGTATTTTGCTATAAAAACCTGAACAGACTATGACAGCCCTTAAAATTAAAATTCACAATTCCTAAGCTGCCCTTAATAGAATCAGTGTTTAGAGCCAGGAACAATCTTACAGATGATCTACCTCAACTCTAGGATGAGTACATGAAGACACAGAGAAGTCAAGTGATTGACCCAGTGCCACACAGCCAAACGGTACTAGAATTTAAGTCTCCAGCACCAGGTATAGGAATCTATGACATTTATAGATTTAATACTTGTAGTTTCAATTACATACCAATGACCTAAAACCCATGGCATGTAGTATTTATAATTTTGGTGAAGCAGGGATTTGAATGCATGCATAGTGATGCTGGTACATTGAGATGAGTCACTTCACTGGTGAATGAGCCTAGCTGACTGCTTGGTATCCAATCTCAACCCAGCTGTGCTGTTTTCTGCTCTAAAAGGGTCATTTAAATTGTTTGGTTTTATTTTATTGCCTGCCTGTAGCAAGATTTCAATAAGATGTTTCTTAAATGAAGGAGCAAATGAAAGACTACATTTTACAGAGAAAATTATATGTTATAGAGGCATTTGCAAATATGACTTCATAATTTCTCATGATGTTAGTCTTTGTGAACGTTAAGTGTCAACTGTAGTTTGTGTTAATAGAAAAGATCTTCAGATAAGGAGGTAGAGTCTCCAGTGATTTCTCCCAAGGGAATCTGAACCAGGCTCATGATTTTGTGGGGTTAAAAGGTAAGACTAAAATAAAGACTTACAAATATTGAATCAGATTCCTCCAGTTCTAAAACTAGTCCCTGAGATTAAGTTAGGGACCTATGAAAGCTGCATCAGACTGTTCCAGTAAATCTACGTTCTGTTCAGTAAATTATTGCTTTAGGGATAAAAAATTTCATGCCTAGGTACTGTACAGAGTCATGTGATCAAGGCTCGCCTTCTGAATATATATGTTTGACTTGGGCAAGGCACTTAGCCTTTCTAATTCTCGGTTTTCTCATCTATAAAATTGACAATGACATCTGGTGCTAGAGGGTGTCTGGAAATGGGAAGGACCTATTATAATTCCATCTAGGAACTCTGGTTTTTTAAATTGGTGGTAGTAAGTATTCCTTGACCTTGATGCTCTGACTTCCAGTATTTAGTTATGACCCCACAAAAAGGAAGATGGAGAACACTTATAATCCATGTGTAGGGAATTTTGGTATGTGACTTGACTGTGAATATGTTATTGGGTTGGCATGTCCTGAGCAGGGCTTTGGGGTTGGCCTACCCTTGAGGAAATCTGGACTTTTTTGTACTTTTCTAGTAGAGGCCAGGGATCTGTTCTCTCCTTCAGAGTTAAATAATATAACCATTGAATAATGTAGCCATTAAATAGTATAGTCGTAGAGGGACCAGCACAGTTTATGGCTCACTGAGTCTCAGCAAGTACTGGTTTTACTGTCCCCTTGTAAACCTTCCAAACTCAGTTGAGTATTACTGTTATTGGTGATTTTCCTGTCTGACTTCACCTAGGATCTTTACAGATGATTTGGGAAAACTTCCCTTCATATTAGTCATAAGTGAGATCCACCATGGCCTCGCCCTTCTAAATTTTGGGTTGGCTTTAGTCTACCCAATGGTGGGTTGAAAGCCAATGGTGACCCTGGGCAATGCTGGATCCAAAGGTTGGTTTTCTCCAGGCCCATGGACTGTGAGGGGCCCTCCCAGTGGGTGGGGGTGAGAGGCTTTTGTGTGTCCCTCCCTTTGCTGACAGGGTATGTGGCTGTGCCCTCTTATTCCTGGTGCAACCTCCTTGCTGCCCTCTCTCGCCTCATGATAGCTTCCTCCTCTGTTCCACAAAGAGCACACCCATCCTTCCTGCTCAAGAACTTACCCCTATTAGCCCAACAAATACACTCAGCTCAGTGGAGAAAGGTGGGGAGGTTTTGCGTGTGTGTGTGTGTGTGTGTGTGTACATGGTATACAACAAAGAGGGGTTCCTCCTTGGATTTTGTAGTGGGTCACATTCAAGCTTGTTGTGTTATGTCACTGCCCCACAACAAAGATCATTGTTTCAAAGACTGGCTTCTCAGGGCTTTTGTCAAGCAAAAAATAACAAAGATTATAGAAAATTAGAGAAGCAGAATTGGGAAAGTCCATGGCTCTGAGATTACGTATAATACAATAATGTGTTTACTTGTTATAATATCTTATGGTTTTGTTCTCCCCAAAGCACAAGTTACAATGGTTTTACTAAAGTGTTTCAAGTCATCTTCGTACATGATCTTTTGTTTATGTGTCTTTTAATTACTCAGATCAGTTTTTCCTTGACTTCAGCTCATCTTAAAAACTTTCAGAGGCTGTGCCAGGGTGGCTTAGGGGGCACCAGGTTTCTTGCTAGACAGCCAGAAAAACCACTATACATTTGTTCTGGGGAATCGTAAAAAAATTAAAACGTGTAAGGGAGTGGTCTTTGTAATCATACACTCTTCTTGAGCCCCAAACCAGTTGTGTGCTCTCTCCTAAGCTAAATCCAAAGCTATGTATGGTATTGGTATGAAACAGCATCATGCTAGAGATAATTATGTCTGTCTTGAGGACTTGACCCAACCAGGCTGAAAGTCTTGTGATGCTGGCGTACTTGGCATTTGCCTGGGGCTGTTTGCAAATTCACTCTATTAAAGACACAGGCCCTTCTGAGAAAAATGTTCTGTCCTTGGAACTCCTTAAAACTTTTCACTTTAAGCTAATTGCAGCCTTTCATGTGGGCACAGAATCAAGTACATATTCATTCAAAGTGAACTTCTGATGTCTACTCATAAACGTATAATTAGCCCAGAATGACTTAAAACTGAACTCTTGGTTCACTATTGATGCTCCAATCAAATTGTACTTAGGTGTGCAGTGCTTCTGTCCCCACATTCCCAACTGCCTTTCTGCATCTTCATGTATTCCTACAACATTTGACTTTTGACCAAAATATCTAAGTCATCTATGTCAGTCCCATACCATTTAGGCCATTCCCCACACCTAAATCTTCTCTGTCCTCAAACGAACCTCATTCCCTTATATATTTATACTTTTCTAAGCTTCTGCACATAGTTTTACTTACTCTGGCATTTGCATCCCATTCTTTTAACCTTGACCTGTCTCTGCGGTTTCTAGCTGGCTGGCTTTGGGTGATTTGGATAAACCACCCTCTGCCTCTGAGCTGTGGTCTTTAAGGTGGCAGATAAGAACCACTTATGCAAAGTGCTTAAAAGAGTGGCTGGCATGTAGGAAATGTTTAATACAGGCTAGTTAAGTGTTCTCTTCATTACAGACAGGTAGCTCTGCTTGAAGAATTGTCCTGTTTCCCATTCTACTATATGGGCAAAGGGCTCCAGTTGCGGGTAGAATGAAAATAATCCCATTTTCAGAGCACCTTCTCTGTTAAGCACTTATATATTTCACTTAGTCCTTCCAACAATCCCCCAAGAGACTGACACCATCACATCATTACAGGTTTGGGGTAATGACTAGTTTGGGGTTCAGGAAGTATTTTTCCTCTCTTGCTTCTCAGAAACCATGTCTCTGAACATGTCCTATGCCACCTTTGTGCTTGCTTGAGGTGCCGGTGGGCTTCCGTAGGTTGTCTTGTGGGTTTCCATGCGAGAAGAGATCAGTGAGCAGGAACAGGGGCAGTCTTTGGGGACGCCGTAGGAGGCTTTCAATGTTTTGGAGGAGTGTAGGGCATTCTTGGCAGTGTGGTTACAGAATTGTATATACTTCCTGGATACTTTCTGGAAGAAAGATCTCTAGAGCCCAGAGAGAGATTAGGGAGTGGTGAGCATCATGGGAGAATGTTAATGAAAACCAGAATAATTTTTTGGAAATAACTTGCTTGCTTCTGTTCCTGGGATGAATCATTGAGGGTATTTGAAAAGGACTGGACACTCCTAGCAACTCCTTGATCTGAGAGTGAGGAACTGAGTGGCATGGGGCCCTGGGACCTGCCCGTCATCAATTCTCGGCAGTGGCCCTGCCAGCACCTGCATGGTGGATTCTCCAGGACTGGGACAAGGGAGCATGAGCTTCCATTTACTGAGAAGGGATAGTAGTTGTCTGTAGAGTTTAAAATGAAGCTAGAATATTGTTAAAAATGAAGCACAGGTAAGTTAGGTATTTTTGTTGAGGCTGCAAAACTAATAAGTGATGGGGTTAGGCTTTGATTTTAGGAGTCTGACCCAGAGCCTATACTTTTAATCATTATGCTGTTAGGAACAAAAAGGGGAATAACTACAGTTATGATTTTAAAAAATAACAAGGAAATATCACCAACAAGTTGGTGTTAATAAATTGAAAACTTAAGTGACATCTGTACTTTTTAGAAAAATATAAATTATTAACATTGACACAAAGGAAATAGAAAACCTGATTAAATTTCAATTACTACAGATATTTAATGCCAAGGCAAAAGTCTTCTCTTCTCCAAAGTATACAGGCCCAGATGATTTTACTGACAATTTTAAATAACATGTTCAAAACAGATAATTTTTATGTTATATAAATAGTATCAAAGAATTAAAAAAAAAACAAACAAACCAGGAAACCCAGTTAGCTTGTGTTATAACACTAGGAGAATTTTGACACTTAAGCCAGACAAGAGCAGCATAAGAAAAAAAGTTTTGGGTCATTTTAATTTTTACACAAATTAAAAAAAAAAAAAAGCTTAAATAAGCTGATTCCAGCACTTCAAAATTAATCCAAGGCCATGGTCAGGAATATAGGGATAATTTATCATCCAAAAATCTATTAAAAGGTACATACATTAATAGATTAATTTAAAAATTATCTCAAAAGGTACAGAAAAAGCATTTGATGAAATTTAATAACAATTCTCAATTATAATGATTATACAATACGGATAGAAGGAGATTTCCTTTCCCTAATAAAGTGTGTCTACTAAATTTCCACAGTAATGTCATATAACAGTGAGACCTTAGAATCATGTTCATTAAAGTCAGGAAGAACACAAGGATGCCCTTAGTCAACATTTCTTTTGAACTTGGTACTTGAAATTCTAGCCAATGAATGAGACAAGTCAAAGAAAAACGGTAAAAAGGGAGAGATCAAACTATCCTTATTTGCAGGTGATAGGATTCACTCCTAGAAAATTAAAAAGAATTTACAAGTAAATTCTTAGAAATAATAAGCATTTAGCAACATTGATTGTTGACTATAAGATCAACATAAAAATATCAATAACTTTCTGTACAGATAGAAAGTGAAATAGATTGAAAGATCCCTTTTACAATAAGAACCAAAAATAGAAGGTAGATAGAAATAAATCTAACAAAGAATGTGCAGAATCTTCATGGAGAAAATTACCAAAGACTGAAGGACACAAAAGAAAACTGAATAAATGGAGAGATAGATAATGTACGTGACTAAGACAACTCAGTATTGTAAAGATGGCAGTTCTCCTCAAATTAATCCATACATTTAACGTAATTCTAATCAGATGTTATAAGGATATTTTGTGGTACTCAATCTGAAAATTAACATTAAACAGCAAACTGTGAAAAATAGGAAAACTGTGAAGGTTAACAACATGGGGGGGAACTTGTGCTATCATATCTCAAGGCCTATTATATACTGTAGCAACCGGTCAGAAAAATTGAGAGCCTGGAAACAGGCAACGTGTGTGCATTTCACATAAGTAGAAGAAAGGGAGACTAGTCAATATTTTTTTTTTCTGGGACAATTGGTTAGCCACATATAAAAAAGTAAATCCTTACCTCAAACTACACAAAAACCATTCCAGGTATATTCAAGGCCTAAATATGAAATGAAAAAAAAAGTGAGGTTTTAGATGAAAATATAGGAAAATATCTGTGTAACCTTAGAGTAGGAAAGAAATTGGTAGAGATACCACAAAAAGCACAAAGCATGAAGACTAAAATAAATGTTCAATAGAAGGCACTATAAGAAAGTTAAAAGAGAAGTCACAGAAGAGAAGGAGATGTTTGTCAGGCATGTAACTGACAAAAAATATTAAAGAAACTCTTTATATAAAGCTTTACATGAAGTAATCTTACAAATTAAGAAGAAAAGGACAACCCAAGAGAAAATGGGCAAAAGAAACAGAAAGGTAATTCTAAGAAGAGGGAGTTAAAAATGGACAATTAAACATAAGAAAAGATGTTCAAACTAACAAGTAATTTGGGAAATATAAATTAAAGGGAAAGTGAGCTATAATATCATGCCCATCAGAGAGGCAAAAATGAACAATACCAAGTGCTGTAGAGATCATGGAGCTGTTGTAATCCTCATACAATGTAGAGAACATATAATGCTAAGGAGAACACTTTGGAGAGTACTCTTTGACAATATCTTATAATTTTGTATCTGAGTATTCTCTATGAAGCAGCTATTCTACATATAGGTATAACCCTCAGAGAAACCTTACACTTGTGAACAAGGCGTCTCATTTATTGTTGCGTTGTTATTAACCGAGGAGGTTCATGGCCTCAATGTCCATTAACAGGAGAACGAATAAATAGCGATATAGTCACGCAACAGTGACAACTAACCTACCAGTTTAAAATGAATTAATTACAACTAGGTGTATCAATATGGACAAATCTCAAAAAAGATGGCTTGGCAAAAAAAAAAAAAAGGTACAGAATGGTTATCATAAATATAAAACTGTATATATATTAAAACTTTACTATATATAACTATATATATAAGTTGTAATATTATTAAAGCTGTATGAAATGAAAAACAGAATATATTAAAGAGGTTTGCTCTGTAGTAGAAAGAATGGAATGGGATTGGGAAATGACAGGCTAGAATTTTCAACTGTATCCGTAATGTTTTTTTTTTCTTTTTTTTTAAATTTATTTATTTATTTTTATTTTTGGCTGTGTTGGGTCTTCGTTTCTGTGTTGGGCTTTCTCTAGTTGCGGCAAGCGGGTGCCACTCTTCATCACGGTGCGCGGGCCTCTCACTATCGCGGCCTCTCTTGTTGCAGAGCACAGGCTCCAGACGCGCAGGCTCAGTAGTTGTGGCTCACGGGCCTAGTTGCTCCGCGGCATGTGGGATCTTCCCAGACCAGGGCTCAAACCCGTGTCCCCTGCATTAGCAGGCAGATTCTCAACCACTGTGCCACCAGGGAAGCCCTCCGTAATGTTTTATTTCCAAACAAAACAAAGCATAATAAAATAGGCAAATACGGCAAAATGTTCAAGAATGTTTATTGTTATATTCTATAATGTCAATAGGAAAATGTTCAATTTCAATTGAAATATTTCATAGTTAAAAACAAAGAATAACACTTATTTAGAAGAAAGTCTTTCAATGAGAAAAATGGACTGAGCAAAAGTCTTAATATGTCACAATGGACGGATCGGTTTACCATATGATCTGGATAAAAGCAAAGTACAGTGCCTTTTAACTGCATCATTCTAGAGCACTGATTTTCAAGCATTTAGAAATGTATTATGCCAAACTCCAATATATAAAATATAGTGGTAGTTTACTAAGGTAATTTATTTCATAAGAATATATATCCTTATGAAATACATATATATGAATATACAAAAATGCAAGGAGACTAGATTAAGCACTCCTATTATCTGTGAAAAAAAAGAACCCAATAGAAAAATTCTCAGAGGACACCCAAATGGCCAATAAACATATGAAAAAGTGTTTAACCTCGCTAGTGTGCCGGAGGACCATATATCCTGGTAATAGTCCCAGTTTACTCTGCTTAACTCACTAAAATTTTAAAAACACCCCCTTTCGCTTTTGGTTTAGATGATACATTTTGTGGTTGCCCTACTTATACCAGGGAAATACAAACTAAAATCCCAGTGAAACACCACCACGTATCAGAATTGAAAAGACTGGCAATGCCAAAGGTTGGCAAGGATGGGAGACAATATTAACCTCAACTCTGAACAGCAGACAGAGCCGCATGGCTCATTCACGATGCTCTCATACTGGAACCTATTTGGGGAGGTGGAGAGGAGTGACTACTTTTGGAATTTTAGAACCCTTTCTCACGAGGTGGGCCTGGGTCTTTGCTTAAAGTTACGGGAGCTTTGCTTAGGGAGTCTGTTTCAAAGCTGGTGTAACTTAGTTGGCTGTTTATGATACACACCAAGAAGCAATTTAGTTATGGTTAAGCATTAATTCAGAACTGAGTAAAACTTTGTTCAAATGCGGTAAGTCCCCAGTCCTGAACTTAGAAATCAGCTAAGTTACAGAAATCCTGATCGATAGGAAGGGAGTATCAGATGCCTGCTGGGGACAGCCTCCCTGTATTTTTCCAGGTTTCTATGACCTCACTTCCTCAGGGTACACAATGAATGAGGTCAGTCTGTGAAATCTTCTTCCTGGAGGCCAGCTCTAACTTGTTTCATTCATCTCTTCAGGGCTGCTGCCTGGTCCCTTACAGGAAAAGAGGAGCTGAGATCTCAGATTATCTTATTCTTTGGCCTAACACTGAGACCTCCTTCTTCCAAAATCCAAGAGAACCAACAACTAATTGCCCCAGCCTCCAAATAACCCTCTGTGTCTACTTTCAACCCACCAAAAAGAGCAGATTCAACCAAAATCTCGATCACTTTCTGGTTCTTCATTCAAGGAGAAATATACATTTTTTTCTAATTTAAATTAAATTGCAAAAGTCAGGGTCAACAAGTCACCTGGGATTCCCGGCTGCACTCTACTTTCCTCACTTTGTGGCTCCAAGTGGGACAGTGAATGTGCCTTCAATATGCATGTGTGGTGAAAATGGATTCTTGTTTGACTCCATCACTCTTGCATCAGACACGAACACGGCCTGGCGTCTTCTGCCCTGTTCCCTTTTTGATTACCTTTGCTTTGATGCTTGAGGATTTATTAACCAGCCAAGCGCTCCCCGGGAACCTCAGCGCTGGGAGCCTGGTGCCAAAATCACAAGGTGCTCTTTCCGTCACACAAGGCTTTTGTTTAAACATTTCCCAAGCAGCGAACTCGCCTGTCAAGGCTGATTCTGTGGGAGAACATATTTGTAAGACAAAGCAAGGCTGCGGCCGACCAGGAAGCCTATGACTCGCGCGGTGAATTATTCACTCCCGGCCATGCAGGGTCACCGATGCTCACAGCGGGAGCGAGGCGTTTATTCATTACCAGGCTTGGGTTTGCTGTCTTCAGAGATCCCCCTTCCCCCTTTCATTGCCCCTTCAGGTTTTAACAAGACATCACATTCTTTTAAACTTCCCCTGGGCGGCAAAGGTCTCCCCCTCCGCACCGCCCCCCCCCCGCCCCTCCTTTTTTTTCCACAGGCAGAAGGTACAATTGTAGCTAGAAAGTTGGAGCTGTTGTAAATTGCAGCAGTTAACGCGAAATTGATGGAGCCGTGATCAAATGAAGTTCATAACCACACAATGCAACCTGAGGGCGGAATGCTGTTTCAAACATTTCTAATGACAGGGTTATAAAATCATAAAAACGGAGCCCCTCCCCACCCCCGGCAATAAAAAGACTTCATGTGGGTGACCAAAACTATAAATGAGGATAAGAGTGGACATTGGTTTTGGGATGGTGGTGCCCCAGTCAGAACTTCAGCTCTGGGACATCCTCAAAGTAAGGATTTTCCCAGCCCTCTACCTCCTGGTTTTCTAACCTTGACTGCAGGGGTAACAGGGAAAGTTCGCTCGTCTAGAGCAGCAACGGTGGCAAATTGCTAGCTCCGGCATACAGCATAGTGCATTCGCAAAACAGAATGAGGGACAACGTCACACAATTAACGGGCAGCGAAACATTTGAAAACCTACTAAACTAGACGGTAGGCAGCTGACTTCCAGCTGTCTATTTAGCTGCGGACAGCAGAAGGAAAAGTGATTAGACACAAGAAAACATTACAATAAAAAGAGTCAGAGAATAATATTGAACACAGCCCATTGTTACTTTCATATAGAGGGGAAGAACAGATCCACTCACTTTTAGCTTTTCTTTTTTTTTTTTAATTAATTAATTAATTAATTAATTAATTTTTGGCTGTGTGGGGTCTTCGTTTCTGTGCGAGGGCTTTCTCCAGTTGCGGCAAGTGGGGGCCACTCCTCATCACGGTGCGCGGGCCTCTCCCTGTCGCGGCCTCTCCCGTTGCGGAGCACAGGCTCCAGACGTGCAGGCTCAGTAGTTGTGGCTCACGGGCCTAGTTGCTCCGCGGCATGTGGAATCTTCCCAGACCGGGGCTCGAACCCATGCCCCTGCATTAGCAGGCAGATTCTCAACCACTGTGCCACCAGGGAAGCCCCCCTTTTAGCTTATTATAGTTCTCCCCTCCAATGGAGGTAAATGGTATGAAAATAACATGGCTTCTTTAGAATGATTTAGTTGCAGGGAAAGGAAGAAATTGAACTTGGTGGCAATAATAATAATGTGAGATGAACGACAGAGGCCACTGAAATGACAGTTAGGGTCTCCTCTCTCTGCTGCTCTTACTCTAACTGCACGGTCTGCTAGCTGTGTCTGTCGTTAATATCCAAGCAGAAGAGTGAATTGTCAACTTGTTTTCAAGGAGGCCCCCTCCTGTGTTTAGGGATGTATCTTCTAACTGTTGAAATTGTGGTTTGTGGAAATAACCACTTTATTCAAGACTAGAAATAGCTGCGGAAATAACTAAGCCTGTAAAATAGGAAAATGCACATGACTGTAAAGATAAACATATATGAAAGTATATAAAGTGCACAAAAGAATGACTTAGGTTTATGGGGCTTGTGTACAGAGCACAGAAAATCACATGTGACTGGGTTTTTCTGACAAGCAGCTTTGGTTTGGCCTTAATTACCTAAACAATTCAGGACCTAGTTGAGGCATTTTTGAAGGACCATCATTTGGGTAGTTCCCTTTGATTGTGTGGACCTGGGTATGTAATATGTTATATTTCAGTTCCTATAATTTCAAGGCGTTACGTGTAGGCTAAATATTGTCCAGTAGCATATGGTTCCTGGAGGATGCCAGCATTCTCCCACTAATTGACCTGCTAAGAACCAGCAGCAACATGCTCTCCAGTAGTGGTCTGGAGGCTGAACTAAAATAAAAACCCACACTAGTGTCTTATTTAGATTCGTCCGATTACAAAACTCACATACAAAGCTGATGAGACCCACTTTAGTTGCAAGTTAATGCTTGCTGGCTTCTTGCAGTCAACTCACCAGCCCCACTCAGTCAACAAACAAGAACTTGCTCTCCTTTCCCTTGGACCCTTCATCACTTCCAGAACCCAGACCACAGGTTTTCCATGTGTAAAGTGGAGGAAGTGACCTGGACCTCATAGATGGTTGTATGTACACAGGAGATAAAGTTTGAGACTATCTCCCCACAATCAAGTCATTGGTGCTGAGAAGACTGATGTTTGCCAGCCATTTACTGGGCAGCACATCACAGTGGGGATTTGTGTTGGGAGAGGACCCTGTGAGAATACGACCAGGGATGTTCCTCTCCCTCGAGATACTGTCTAGACTCCAGTAAATGGATCTCTAGGTAGCAGGAAAGCAATTGTGTCTGACTTATGGGTTGTTGGGTCCAACTTAGAAATAGAATATCTTTAACAAGGTTTTTAATGACAGTTCCCTTCCAATTTGAGGCAAGTCTGCTTTGAGAGAAATCTGATGCCTTGGGCCTTGGGAAGCAGAATTAGCACATGTCTCTTAATCTTAAAGAATAAGGAGTTTTAGTTCACAATCACCCAGTGCATCTTGTCTAGGCCTCCTGATGTCCTATGTTCAGGTATAATCCCATCAAATGGGAAAATCAAATCAGTTCTGGCTGATTCAAAATGTCCTGGCTGAAAGGCAGAGGTGATGTCAGTGGAGACTTCAGGCTCATGGAAAAGGGCTTAGGTGCAGCTTCGACTGCTTCTTCCGTTCTAATCAGAGAGGTCCTCTGTGGGTCACAAGACAAGAAACAAGAGGTTTAGAGAGCCCCTCAAGAACAAGGGGGCCAAAAACTGGATCTGAAGAGCCAAATACTTAAACAAGCTCTGGCTGAGAAGTGAAGGTGAAATGACTCCAGGAATGAACCAGCTCAGCCTGAAGCAACTTCCTTGGTTTGGAGCCAGAGGGCCAGTTGCCCAGTGCCTGTGAATATACAGGATTTAAGGCAGACTGCTGCACTCGAGAACCTTCTGTGCTTTTTAGCTCAGCCTTGGAGGAGTTTTATTCCATAAATTGTATATTTTGAAAGGCAAACCTGTGACCTGCTGGGTCCTGGACACAGAACCCAGGCTATGAGAAAAGGGACTTGACCCAGTAATAAAATGCTTTGAGATTTAGTCCCAGCAAAAAGATAAAAATCTTAAGTGGCCAGCATCGTAAGTTTTAATTTTATTTAATCATAGACATGGTTCCTGCTATAACGTTTTAAAGATGGTCTACATTTGAAAAGAATTAGGACAATCCTGTATCTTTGATCAACTCAACGTCTCTTTAGGGGAAAAGATTTAACACTCTCGTTTTTAAACAGAAGTATAAATATGCATCAGCTAACAGTTTTCCAAATTAGGCAGCAAAACTTTATGATTTCCTGACATCTAAATGAATAGGAGGGCTGTTTTGTACTTAGAAGTGACTGTCCTTTAACTAAATACACTTGAGCAAGGGGGTTTTGTGTGTCATTATTTTTGACACAACTTGTCATTAGTTTTAACTTTGACTGGGTTGTAATGAGGAATTTGGTTGTGCAAGTTTACCTACTGTTTATCTATACCCAGACTTAATTATTGTTTCACAGGTCAATCATCACCATTTTAAATGGAAAGAAACGGCCTTTACCCATGGGATGATTCCCACAAAGTTTATTATATGTAGTTAGACCATGAGGTCAGATGTATAGCTGGAGTGGGCAGAGTACTCTGTGGGTAGGGATGGGGTGGGATGTGAGCCAGTTACCGGGGCGGGGGGGGAAGAGGTACAAGGAGGAGGTACAATGGAGGTACAAGGCTTTCTCCCTTTCAGAAACACTTCAGGGAGATGGACCAGTCAAAGACTACATAGGGGAGGAAGAGTGGCTGTCCCATGCCATCTCAGAAAAGTCCTTTCTGTGTCTCCACCATAAGGCATTTTGAAATTTCTGCTCTTAAAGAACTCCTTACAATGAGAAGCCCTATTGACATGATGGCAGGGTCATTCTTGTTGTGTGGAATTTCCTGAGTATTGCAGGATGTTTAGTGTCTCTGACGCTCTCCTCCCAGTTATTTTGGCAATAACAATGTCTCCAAAATGTTCAAGAATTACTAAACACATTAACCGAGTCAGTAGAGAGCCATGCATGACCCAGGCTGAAAGGCCACAGACATTCTCTTGGGGAAAGAGAGGAGAGGGAAACTTTAGAGCATGTGATAGATCATGTCAAGAGACAGAGGGACTGAAAAGAGAGCTCAGGCAAACAATTTGCCTGTGAGAATGTGGCCAAGTGTGCCCTGTGTTGTGTAGGGAGGTAAGGAAGAAATAACATTTATTGAGTACCTATTATGTGCCAGTATTTTGTAATAATTATTTAAATTAATCATCATTATTTTGTGAATTAGGTGTAATTATTCTATCTGCACATAAAGAAATTGAATCAGAGAGCTGACAGTGACAAAGGCAGGATGGGAATCCCAGGCCATGTGAACCCTTTCTCTTTTTAAAGATGTGAACTTATGATGAAGCGCCCCTGCATTCCAAGTTCAATGTTTTTTTGTCATCCTGTGCGTCCAAGGTTGCATGAGCAGATAAGAAAGATAGTGGTTCAGTTACTGTAACTTGGACAAGTAACCTCTTCCACGAACCTGGTAGAACATTAGCCACACAAGGTATAATGTGTACCTCTCTCTCCAGTGCCAATCAGAGATACATTTGCTCAGTGCCTGTCGTGACAATTATTGCATAATTCTGACAACATTAGGCCATACTTCACACTGAGGTCACCATAATTTTCTTCTCTGCGGCTAATAAAACACAGTTGTCAAGTGACTGTTGATAAGGTATTAATGATACTACTGATGGGCTGGAAGTTGGGTCTAGGGAAATGTGCCAGAGACTGGCTAGGTGTTTGCCAAAACTGTTTTCCTTTCCACCAGTACATGCAGCTAGACAACATCCCCCAGCCTTCCTAGCAGTGAGGTGTAACTGTGAACTGAATTTTGGCCAATGGAAAGTTACTGGAAGTGTACATATCATTCCTAGGCCTGACCCATAAAATCCTCCTTGGGATCCTGTACTCCCCACTTTCCCTGTCTGCTGCCTGAATGTTGGCATCAAGATGACCTTGGGAACCATGTGTTGAACGTGGTGGAGCCTTCATCACCTTGGGTCCCGGTGACGCAAACTTCTCTTCTCAGCCTTTCCCACTGGTGACTGGATTTTATGCATTGGGTTAAGTCCATTGGGGTGCTGTCTCTGGCTTGTCCTGGTTGGCAAGAGCTGACTGTTAAATTTTAAGGAATTTTGTAGCTCGTTGACATCACGTTGATGGCTTCAAATCATCATGATTGGAGCATTTACAGCACAGAAATTGGCAAATGCCACAAACCAGAGCTTTTATTTTGGGGAGTCATTTTACTAGCACATCACTGGTTAAGCCACTGAGATTTTATTTGTATGCAGGTAGAATTACCATAATTAATATATATACTGGAACTCGAAGTGATGTTCTTCTTTAACAAAGCCTAAAAGATGTGAAATTGGCTTGATGGTTGGGTGGAGGTTGGCAAGAGCTGGGCATCAAGGAAATGGATATCAGAAACTGGAAAAGCAGTGACTCATTTTATGTAGCGGCAAAATATTTGGTAAAACCATTGTCTGTAATAACTCAGAAGGCAGACTAAGTGCCTATGCAGCCTCTACCTCTTGGAGAAGTGGTTGGAAAACAGAATGGTAAGTAATGTGTACTGTTTATTACTGGCTGTGACTAAAAAGTATTAGAACATGAGGTGAACTCAGGCATGGACTTGTTTATAAATAGAAATAAAAATAGGGGTAAAAAATATAAAGATTTGTAAAACAGGAAAAGTTTACTACGTTAGGACCCCAAATAGTAGGAAATAAAGCAGGAAAAGCTTTTGCATGCCAAAGACTCTATTCAAAAGTGAATCTGTACTCTGGTGGGTTTATTTATTTTTATTACATTCTCTTCAATCATCACAAAATTTTTTTATAGTTTAAAAATACATGCACACAAAAATTACACATCTTATATAAAAAATTTTTAAAAAGAGAGAAGATATTAAACAGCATATAATGGTTGCCTCTGTAGGGAGACTTCCAAGTGAGAAAAGGGGATAAAAGTACTATAACCATTATTTTGTAAGAACTTTTATTTTTTTTTAATCAGTCATCAATTTTATACACATCAGTGTATACATGTCAATCCCAATTGCCCAATTCAACACACCACCATCCCCACCCCACCACGGTTTTCCCCCCTTGGTGTCCATACGTTTGTTCTCTACATCTGCATCACAAACATTTTCAAGATGGGAAGTGTTTGAATGCATGGAAATTGAGTCTCTCTTTGAATCAATGAGAGAGCAAGATGAGCCATCCTGGCTAACTCCTACCATAGCACTGCTGTTCCCCTTACCTTTTGTCATATAACAAACCACCCTAAAACCTAGTGGCTTAAAACAACAATCATTTATTTTGCCCATGAATTTGTGATTTGGGCAGAGCGTGGTGAGGAAGGCTTGTCTCTGCTCCATAAAGTGTCAGCTTGACTGAGGGCAGAAAGGGCTGCTTCCAAGATGACTCACATGCCTAGCAAATAGGCACTGGTTGTCGGCTGGGAGCTTGGCTGCGACTGAGGGTGGGGGGCTTTGCTTCCTCCCCACATGGCTTTCTCCACGTGGTTTGGGCTTCCTCACAGAATGGTGGCTGGGTTCTAACAGCATGTATCCTAAGAGAGAGCCTGTAAGCTGTATTGCCTTTTATACACTAACTTGGAAATCACAGAGCATCACTTCACCTATACTCTGTTATTCAAAGTAGTCACAAAGGCCTGCCCAGCTTCAAGGGGGGGAAAGCATAGATTCTACTTTTTGATAGGGGGCCTCAAGGTTCTAGAAGAGCCTGTGGGGTATGAAGTATCATTGTGGCTGCTTGCTACACTTATTTTGCTGGGGAGTGAGAATTCATTTAGCCAAGTTCATTTAAGAACCCATCTTTGTTAAATGATCAAAAGGAATTTGATATCTCAAAGTTAGTGCTAAATTTTCTACTTGTTTAAGATAACCATAATAAGGCAACTTATTATCCAGTAACAATCAGAATACCATCTATAGGAAAACAAGTCCTGAAGGGGTGCCAGGGATATTTAGAGAGGAAAAATGAGTCATAATTGGATAAAACAGAGGTGACACTCATGACGATACATGTCTGCGGTGAACACTTGTTGAAGGCCTTCAGTATGTCAAGCACCATTCAAGTCACTAAGAAGATAAAAATGAATGATTTATTTCTGTTCCCAAGTGGTGTGGGGGGATGAGGGTTAGAGGTGAATCGGGAGACATCTGTAGGTTAACAAATTACTATAGACCTAACGATAGAGATGGGAACAGTGCTTGAGAAGTACCGAGAAGGTCTCATTCTACTTGGGATAGTTGTGAAAGCTGGAGGGAATTTGCCCTGAATCTTCACTTATCAAAGATCATGAGTCAATTTCCTAGCAGAGGCAGAGATGCAGACCCAGCTTTCCTGACCTAGAGTCAATGCTCTTTCCACGACACCACACAAGTTTTTAGGTTGAGTTGTGTTGTATAGATTATATATATTATAGATTATAAGTGTGCTAGCAGTTCAGCTGTTAACATTTCTTGTGCTGTTGTGTCTGCTCCAAACCCCAAGGAGATTCAGCTCGGGGTCTTCATTAGATGTGTTAACGATGAACGGGGAGAGCGTGAAAAGAGACCATGTTCAGAATAAGCAGAAATCTCCTTGAACTGGAGAGTTTGTATCCTCTCTGACTAAATTGTTGCAAAAATTGTTAAGATACCGAAGAGATTTATTTCCATTTTATTGCTTTCCTTTCCATTATCAATATTCTGAAAGAAACAGTAATAATCATCATGATGGCCAAAAGGTGAACAGGAAAAATATAAAGACATGTATGTGTTGCCAGTTCAGAAATTAGGAATTAACTAAACAATGACATGTATTTTTCATAAGAACTCATATATTCATGATCCTGAAAACAGTTGACCCTAAATATTTGACACAAATTTTTTTTTTCTCCTCCATCCTTGTAAGTTTTGTGTATTTTGTCCAGAGTCCTTAGTCTGACCAAGATAAAAAACAGTGATTACTTGACTCTACTTTGGCAAAAATCCTAGGGTATTTTTGCTTACCTTAAAGGTATCTAAATTTCTTGAAATGGAAAATTTTTAAATTAAACTCATTTTTAATTTCAAAAGTGACATGCCCCTCATGAAGTGAACATAGGAGAAATTAAGTGAACTTAAGAGAAAAAGAAAAATATTAGTAAATGCAACAAATGATAACGGGGCTTGAAGACACTGAAAATGTTTGCAATCCCTGGCATATGGGGTGCTAGATGAAAAGTTTTAAGAAATTATGGACTCATTGTGACATTTCTTGCATCTGGAAACTTTACTTAACCTAAATTTCTACTTTCCCCAACTTTGCCTTAAAGCAGTCTTCTGATGAACTGTGTTCTGATCTTATACCATGTCATCATTGTACAGAGAGCCGAGAAGAACTTGATGTGCCTTCCTAAGCCTGTGACAGTTCATGGAGATCAGAGCATCAGCCCATTTCAATAATCTTCATGCTGTAAATAATGTGACTTTGTAACAAGATGGCTGTTGCTGGCCAAGTATGAAAAAACATGCTAATTTTAATAGAAAACTCTATTTTCAAGTGCATTTCACAGTTTATACTGAGTGAGAAATGCCTAATTCTCACCATGTGAACTTCCAGATTGCTTATGTTGAGTGGTGCAGACGTAGCTGTCTTGAGAACCTTGAAGCCAAAATTCAGCTTTTATCTCAAAACGCCTTACTTTTACAATAACATGTGAGAAGCGGTGATCTGTCTTAGCATCATGAATAAGTTTTCCATCACTGCTGAACCCATGTGTTGAGCGGCATAACATGTGTAACATCATGCCTGTTTGATTCTAAAAGTCTGCACTAGAGTTTGTGGATAAAAGATTTAGGCCTATCTGGCAGCTGTTAAATTACAAAGGCTATTGGATTGCGAATCAGATGCAGAATGCATTTATTTACTGGTCTAGTGGATTTGGATTCTATACTGTATATTATGTAGATGTTTACAGTGGATGATATCCCAGAAAAACCTAGAAACACTCAGTAGATTAATTAAGTCAATGACTTCTTGTTGCTTTTAAGATAAAGCCTATAGTTTCCAAGGTAATATACTAGTCCCTGCAGGGTCTCTCTAGACTCACTTGACCTTATTCTTCCCTCTCTGTCTGTGTACAAGCTATGATAGACTTAGTTTCTTGACTGTTGCATGTTCTGTCCTGTCCCAGAGTCTTTGCACTTGTTGTTTCCTTTGGCTGAAAACTTCTCTTCCTCTTGGTCCCCTAGTTCACTATTACTCATCCTTTAGATTTTGGCTCAAATGCCACTTCTGCTGGGAAGCTGTCCCTTACACATCATTGTACACTCTAGTCACACTGTATAACTTTCCTTCATAGTGTTTAGCACGGTGTGTAATTATTCACTCACTTGTGTGTCTATTTGATTGGTCTTTGGCTCTTATGCAGGACTCCATGAGAATAGAGACCTTGTTTCTTTTGCTTATCATTTATATTTCCAGTGTCTAATAAAGTGCCTGGCTTATGGGTAATGCTCCACAAATATTTGTTGAATAAAAAGATTGCATAAAGCACCTAGCAGAGTGGCTGATATGCAGTAGGCTGTAAGTAAAGAGCAACTATTAGACTGGTCTTCTCAAGAAGCCTGAAAATTTAGCTCTTGTGGGTGGTTTTCTCTTTTACTTTAATGGTTAATTTTACTTCGCACTTCTAATGACTTCCTGGACAAACCTGGAAGGTCACTTCCTTAGTGCCTCAATTTTCCCAAGAATGGGTTGATAGATATCAGTAGTTGCATCAGCCAATCCCTAGGGAAGCATGAATGCCAAACTGATGGTGAGATGTGAATATATTTTGGGAAATAATTCTTGTACTGTGTAAACCTATGAACACTAGTATTGGGGCCTAAACTCTTCCTCCCGTTCTTTTATGCCTGTTCTTTCTCTCTCTTCACTCTAGTCTTAATACCTTTGAAAGGAAAGTTGTAGGGCAGTAATGTCTGTTTCCCTTTCTCTCTTCCAGACCATTTTATGTATAGTGTTTAATTTTTAATATTCTCTCCAACCTTTTGAGATAGGTATTTTGATCTCCATTTAATGGATAAAGAAATTGAGGCCCAGAGAGGTTAAGAATTTGCCTGAGAGGTAATTTAGATAGTAAATGATAGAGTTGGAGTTTAAGTAAAGGTCTCTCTTATTGCAGATTTTGTGATATTTCCCACTATTCTAGTTAGCTTTTCAAGTGTCTCTAACACCTAGAGGATTAGTTGTCTGCTCTAATCCAAACAGGGTAGAAGTTGGGGTGACTGGAGTTGGGGTGCAGTTCTCCTCATGGTTACATTTTCCTGCCTCAGTGAACCCATAGGGGAGAGATGTGAACTTGGCCAGGCTGATCAAAATCTGTTTGACTAGGGTAACCAAGATGGAGTTTGCTGTTGCGCCATTTAGAGACCCAGAAGACCTCTGGAGAGAGCTCACCAAAGTGGAAGAGAAGGCTGGCTCACAGAGTCAGACCCAGCACTGGCCCAGAGGTCAGAGGGGAGAAGTATGGCAGTTGACAGTCACAGAACCCATTCCAACTCAAGCACCCTGGGAACGAGTCAGCCTGTCGATAGGAAGACCACGGTCAAGCCCGATGACTTGGCCCCAAACTGAAGCTGATACAGAAAGAATAGTCTCTCACTCAGCTATCATGTGATATACCAGTTTTACTGACAGAATTTTCAGGGAGCAGTGTCACAGAAGCAGAATCTCTGACCCAGAGTTGTCTTCCATGAGATTTTGTGTGGTCCTGGGTGACATGATAGTGATGGAGAACTATGGCTAGGTATATATATATATATATATATTTTTTTTTTTTTAATTAATTAATTAATTTATTTATGGCTGTGTTGGGTCTTCGTTTCTGTGCGAGGGCTTTCTCTAGTTGCGGCAAGCTGGGGCCATTCTTCATCGCGGTGCCCGGGCCTCTCACTATCGCGGCCTCTCTTGTTGCGGAGCACAGGCTCCAGACGCGCAGGCTCAGTAGTTGTGGCTCACGGGCCCAGTTGCTCCGTGGCATGTGGGATCTTCCCAGACCAGGGCTCGATCCCGTGTCCCCTGCATTGGCAGGCAGATTCTCAACCACTGTGCCACCAGGGAAGCCCCTGGCCAGGTATATTTGTCCTGAAGATTCCTTCACATATTTGTGACTGAAGGGAGATAAGTTTCCACACCTTTTGGAGTCAAAGACAAGTGCTATTAACAGTGGCGTGGATCTATGTGTATTCACGGTTTAATGAAGCCTGAGATACTTGGGCTACATCTGGGATAACAAGATTAATGAACCAGATTCTCTCGACAGGCAGGTTCTATTAGGCATAAGGGACCAGGGCTATAGGAGAGGGGATACATTATCTTTTAGTCTGTGTGTGGAATTTTCACTTTCTCTTAATTAAGAAACTATTTTGAACAGAATACTCCCTTAAGATTCTGACCAATTTGTTAATATAAGTAGAGAAGAGTTAACTCAGGTTTCCATAGTGAAATAGATAAAAAGAATTGGACTAGAGTCAGGAGACGTGAGTAAAAGATAAATAAATCTATCTAGTAAATTGTTACTCAAATTTAGCATTCTAGGGGGTTCTGGGGATGCAATGGTGCCTTCATGAAGCTGATCAACTAGCGGGGAAGATAGACATTAAAACCGATTGTACAATCTTGTATAATTAAAGAACTACATGAATACATGTAAAAGTATTGGAGTGGGAAGTGCTGTGAAATTAGTGGTTTGGGCAGAGCCTTGAATAGGGGAATGTGGCTTAGTCAGGGAAGTCAAGCAAGGCTTCCTGGATGAGAATAAGCCTCTACGTAAGGATTTGGGTTGGGGGTGGGGACAACTGGCAGAATGTTTTTATTAAGTGGGACCAGCAAGGCCAAAAGCTCAGTGATGAGGGGAAGCAAGCATTTCCTAGTCTTACCTCTACTGGTAAAACCAGGGTCTTGAACAAGATGATTCCTTGACTTCTTTTTCAATCTAACAGTCCCTGAGTTGTTTACATTTGAAGGTATGTTTTCTAATCATGTGTGAGAACATGAGTTTGAATTTCCCCTCTATCACATCTTAGCTTTAAACTTCCTCTGCTATAAAATAGGGATGAAAATATATGTTTTACCCACATTCCAAAGTTACCTTGTGGATCAAACAAAATAATACAGCCTGTATATGACCCTGTAAATGTAAGATTCTTTTCTTAAGTTCGGGTACAATTTCAACCTGATCCATCTGAAGGCAGACGTTCTAGGTCTGGAGCTCTGGGCTATGATTCTCACAAGGTGGTGAAAGTGGCATAATTTAACACATTGTTCTTTGGGGAAATGTTTCAGAATTCTCATGTATTGGACAGGTGGTGTCACTCAGGGAACTAGGAATAGAGATCTGTCATCACCTACAAATACAATTCAGGGCCCTTTAATGTTGGAGTTAAAGAGTTTTCCTCTGGCCCTTTGTCCCGGTATATATATTTAAGTGAATGAAGTTCGAAATGAATACTTATTAAAACATTTCTTTCATGGAAATAAAAAAAAAAATCTCTTCAAAGACCTCACGACAGAAAATGACTGTGCAAGATAGACAATTGGAATGGATGATGGATAAGGAGCCTTAAGACCTGCACTCTGGTTGGGGTTCTGTTACCAATGAGGAGGTGACATAAATGATATCTAAGCCCTCAGGAGGCACATCTTTTCTGTTTAATGTTTTATGTGGTATCACAGATTCTTTTGGCTATCTCTCGTCTGCAGTATGTCACAGCTTTCACCGGCCTTTGAATACTAATGAGGCATTCATTTCAAATCTCACCAGCTTTGAGTCTCCACCAGTTTGCAAAGAAAGTCCCATTTTTTTCCTGGGAGCCCCTCTTCATATAGTTCCATGGTGCCCACAAATCAATCCTTAGCACCCAAGCTAGCAGTGGAGCCCCAATCCTGAAACTTCTGCACTGATTTCGCTGGCACAGGAAGGACACCATTGGTGGACACAGAGCCGGGATGGGTAAGGCCGGCCCTTACCTTGGGAAACAACCCAGTGCAGGACCATCTCTAAGTCAGATTTCAATAAAGCTGTGATACAAGGGATAACACACAATAGGAGACAAATGATGGAGCTAAATTACCTCCTGTTGGGAGCTGTGGAAGGCTGGCTACACAGAAGAATTGGGATTTAAACCAAAATTTGAAGGATGGACAGGATTTTGATGGGCGTAAGTGAAAATAAAATGCATTTAGAGTAGAGGGAACATCTAGGAAAAGGGAGCAAAAACACGAAAATAAGGAAAATTTGTGGCAACAGAAGTAGGCCAGATTGGTTGAAAGATCAGGTGTTTAGGGGGTGTAGTGTTGATGAAACTGCAGAGTCTGGAAAATGTCAAGTGAAGGAGAGATATTTGAAAGTCAAATAAGAATTTGGGCTTCATTTTATTCACCTGTGTTGCCATTGACAGCATTTGAGTAGAGGAGTGACAGCACAAGATCACTCTAGCAGGGCAATGGACTGACAGGGAGAAGATTCAAGAGCAGTGCTACCTATGGAAATATAATGTGAGCAACAAAGCATGGCCAGGTGTAATTTTAAATTTCCTTGTAGCCACATGTATTAGTTTTCTGTTGCTACTGTAACAAGTTACCATAAACTTAGGGGCCTAAAAAACACAAATTTATTCTCTTACAGTTCTGGAGGTCAGAAGTCTAAAATCAAGGTGTTGGCTGGACTGTTTTCCTTCTGGAGTCTTTAGGTGAGAATCTGTTTCCCTGACAACTCTGGCTTTTAGGGACCGCCTATATTTTTTGGGTCACGACCCCTTCCTCTACCTTCAGAGCTAGTAGTAATAGCATCTTCTGTAGTCAACTCTCCTTCCGTCTCCCTTTAATAAGGACCTTGTGATTACATTAGGCTTAGCCGGATGATCCAGGACAATCTTCCCACCTCAAGATCTTTAGCTTAATCACATCTCCAAAGTCCCTTTTGCCCTGTTAGGTAAATACTCACAGGTTCTAGGGATTTGGATGTTGATATCATTGGGGGGTCATTGTGCAGCCCCATTAAAATATATAAAATGAAACTGGTGAGATAATTTAGTATTTTAACCCAATATATTAAACATATAATAATTTCAACATGCAATCAATATACAAGTTATTAATGAGATCTTTTATATTCTTTTTTCCCTACCGTGTCTTGGGATGTAGTGTGTCTTTATACTCACAGCATGTCTCATTTCAGATGAGGCACATTTCAAGGACCTCGTCACCACGTGTGGGTCATGGCTGCAGCACAGTTCCAGAGGCTAGGTGACCTGCTGGGAGCTGGAAATCTAGGCAGGCTGTAATATGAAGGGAGGAAGGGGAAAAAAGTGAAGACCTGGAAATCAGCATTAGGTGAATGTTGGGATGTGCTAGGAAGTGGTGGATGACAGAGAAGATGGCTGTTAGCTACAATCACTGACATGGGAATTTTTGTTTCTTTGAGGGAGAAGCATATGAGTCCTTTGCTGGACAAATGAATGAACTGTCCAGTAGAAAGTTAGAAATGGGGGTCTGGAAGTCAGAGGAGGGGTCAGGCTGGAGACTTAGAATTAGAATTGCTTTATGATAGATGGCTGGATCCACGACGGTGGCTGAGGACCAGAACCTTGGAAATGTCCATGTGGAAAGGGCAGGTGGAGGCAGAGGAGACTGGGGAGAAAGTGAGGAAAGCAAGGGCACTTCTAAGACTAGAGGAAGGAGAAATGGTAGCAGCAGGTGGGTGCAGGGCTTTTCTAATTCCCAGCGGTATTTCTGACGTAGGCATGATGAGTCTCCTCATGGGTTTGGAGTCCCTCACTTCAGATCTGCGGTAATTACTCAGCCTGCCACGCAGAGGTGCTTTCTAGTCGTCAGTGGAAGTGGGAATCAGAAGATGCTTGCTTACAAAACTGTTTATCTTTAGAGAATAACTTTATGGCTGTATCTACCAAGATGGGTTTAGCATTTGACAATTACATGGTTAATTTGATGAGTATAGACAGTAGAAGGGGACGTTTCAGCCTCCTTTCTCCTCAACTCCAAAGGAATTTCTCTCTATAGAGATAAAATTAACAGAGTAATTGCCAGGTCTTCCTTCAGTATGACAAGATTTAAATTGATCTATCACTTCTTTGGGACAAATGATCCTATTCCCTTCCTAGATTCTTGCTTTTAATCTCTTAAAGGGCACTTCTGTGCAATAGTTGAGTGTTGAGTTTGGAAGTCAAACTACCAGGGTTCAGATCCCAGCTCTCACTCTTACTAACTGGCTTTGAACTAGTTACTTAATCTTTTTGTGCCTCAGTTTCTCATAAGAAAAATATGGATAATCACAGTATCTACCTCGGGATTGCTGTGAGGATTAAATGTATGTGTATATTTATATTTATATACATTGCTTTCCTCTGAACCCTCTCCAAGAGTTTAGAACATTCTGTCTCCATTTTAACAGTATGGAATGACTCCTTTGTTGATTAGATATTTCATGTGTCCTGTTACCTTAAATCATTCTACTCCCAATCCAGCTCTCCCGTATCTGGCTCTGCATTAAAATGCTTGAAGATATTTGCTTGTACTTCACCTATAACATCATGTTTAGTTACAAATAAATCCAACAGCCAGACAAAAGCTTCATTGATTAATCCCTGTGTAACTGACTCAAGCTAGATTAAAAAAAATTTAAAAAGACAAAGGTGAAAAATAAGATCAAACATACCTAAATCAATATTGCTATATTGTGCAGCTATTTCTTCATTTTATAATTTTATTAAAGCCAAAAACTTTGCAGAATTAAAACAGTTCTGCAAGACTCAAACAGAATTTACCAGTAGATATTTCCTTCACACTTTTTCAGAAAATTGTTTCTTACATATTGGTACTAAGTATATTTGAGACGGGAAGCCATCTCAATATCTTCAAGTTTTATTGTCTGATTTATTCGCGCCAAAAAAATAGCCCTTATGGGTAGAAATGGGAAATTGAGTTTTTCTCATTCCCATAACTTGTTCTGTGTTAAGAATATTCAAATGAAAATGTGCACACTTCCTATGTGCATGCATAGGAAGAGGCAAACTAATTCCCGAGGTTGAAATGATTTCACTTCAAAAAAATCAATCCCAGCTGAAGGTGGCTGTCAGAAGTTGTAGGTGAATGGTCTAAGTTGCGGGGGTGGGGGGGGGATGGTCTGATCATTTTATTTGATACAAAGATTAAATTAAAAACGGATATAAAACATCCAGCACAGTACAGTATATAACATGCAGTAGAATCTCAGAAAATTTCAGTTATTTTAACTTTGTAAACTTAGGATCTGAGCTGCAAACTGGATAATTCACATACTAAGAGGAAAGGAATTTTCTGCTTATTTCCTAGGTAGAAAGCAGGAAAAAGTTCAGCCACAAGAACCCCCTTTTTTCTCTGCACTGGTTGATGCTGCTCGGCTTCACGTTGGCTGCCATGTTGAATATACCCACTCATTTGATCTAGATTTTTCTTTATAAAGCGCTGGCTGTGTATGCTGTGTCCCTAATAGGCAGGCCATAACCATGATGAAGCAGGCTAAGGAGACTTTCCTTCTGTCCATGGTCTCTTGACCATATTTCCATCTCTTTTTAGCTCTCCTCTTGATCTGTGCACATCAGGAACTAAAGGTCTCTGTAGGTATCAGAAGAGACACAGCAGCTGGGAAGGCAGTGAGGTAATTAGCCGGAGAACTTAGATTCCAATCGTGGTTTTTGCCTCTGAAGTTATATGACCCTAGACTCTGTGATACTTAACCTTTTGTTTACCTCTGACCTCAGCTTGACCATAATGGTTATTAGGAAATACACCACCCTCCAAAAGGAATGTTTGGAAGGTTAATGACATAATTGTGCCTAATCCTGGTGATGAGGAGAGAGTAAATGTCTACGTTTTGGAAATGCATAATAAATCTTCCAGGTAAATTACATTTCATTTATTGAACTAAATGTATCCTAAAGGGAAACATATGAAGAGCTTTCAGTTTTAAAGTTTTTGTTCCCTTTAGTGGCCTGAGAGAGTTCCAGAGCTTCTGAAGTAGGGCAAATATATTCTTAGTACAACTGGAACTTTTGATATTAAAGATCTGTGAGTTCCCTGCAAGGAAGGCATCTTTGTAATTATCTAGTTAGATTAACAGACAGCATTTTCCTTGAGTCTCCCCTGAGCCAATTACCACACCTGTCTCCAAAGCGAAGACACTCAGATTTTTCAGCTTGTGTTTTATTTTTTCTGGATTAAAGACCTCACAGACCACTTCCTCTACCTCATTCTGCTTTAGAATACCAAGGTGAGCCAAAAATCTAGACTATCCTAAAAACATGTTGCTTGTTTGTAGGAAGGTACCCTTTTAAGTCCTTGAAATCTCGGTTATCTGAGATGAAATTTTTATTTGACCTGAAGAATAAGGGAAGAATGGAGGGCAGAAACGTGAGGATGGGGCCTGGCTACCTCGAGAACGTGGGGAAAATGGGAGAGGGGTGCAAAGCGCTCCAAGCTCCCCAGCGTCAGCTGTGAATTTTGAGCAAAGAATTCACTTTACACAAAGAAGAAAGCTAAATATTTATGAGCAAGTACTATTTTCCGAACGTGATGTGAGGTATTTTCACATACATTATTCTGGCTTAATCTTTGCATCAGTTTTCTGAAGGGTATTATTATCACCATTCTTAGTGATTAGGAAAGAGTAGTTCAATCAATTGCTTGCCCAAGGTCACACAGCTCTGTAAATAAGAGCTAGGATTCAAATCCAGATTAGTCTGACTCCTAAGTCCACACTGTTTTTCATAAACCACCATCCTTTTGCAAACAGCAAAACTCCCTCACCTTTCTCTTCTTCTCAGTTATCACATCCGTTTGTGACTTTTCTAAGGATTTTGGAAAATTCAGTTGTACACATGAGCACGTGAAAATGGAGGCAGCAAGCTTTTTGCAAACTTGATGGTAACCACTTGCAGAATGCTTAGTATATGAATGCAACCCTATTATTGCCTAGTAATGGTGTGTATTATTATAATAACATACAATTATTTAGCTTGGGTAAAATTAGAATGGTATATATTTAAGATGTCATCCAGGTTCTATTTTTCGAGACACTCTGGAATATACTGTTACATTTAACAAATTGCATCATAATCGGTAACACATAGGAAGTTGATTTGCATTAAATTTTCACCTTAGGAATTTCCTGTTTTCTAGTAAGCTTTACCAATTTGAATTTATTAACACTGAAAATGCATTTATCAAATAACATACAGATCTTATACAATTCTTGATATGAGGAGTATCCATGGGAACAATCTGGCCCAGCTAGCTAAATGTCTAATGTGTTTGAGAGAGAAAAAGTTGCTTTGAGATGTATCTGCCCCCAGCTCCAGACTGCTGGGCAGCAAGCCCAGAGACCAGGTGCTGACACGCAGAGACCACCAAAACCACCAAAACCCTTCCCATTGCAGCAAGCTTACTAAGTAGCTCTGCTAGTACAGAAAATACTCAATTCACGAGGCAATAATTTTTCTGCTCTTTTGCTAAACCTTTGACTTTTAAGAGATGTCTCTCCTTCCCCCTCTGTGCCCATTAGAATATTGATTAGAAGAGGTGGTTAGAGCCAATATGTATCATTCTTCAACATCTTAGCAGTGGTGGTTAAAAAAAATTGGTGGTAGATAGTTTTGAAATAATAAGCCCAAATTAGTTTTTTAAAAATGTCATTGTTTTGAGGAATTCACGATTTCTCTGACTTTATTTGATGAACACGTATTTATTGGTCAGCTATGATGCCTCCATTCCTTTACAAGCTTATACTAGGATATACAAGTAAATTCAATGTAATATACAAGTAAGTTGAATACAAGGGAGTATGTAATCAGTGGTATGTACCACATTACTAGCCAGGATCATTAAGTTCAGTGAAGGTTTGCTGCTTACACATTGTGTGCCAGACTCAATGCTGGGTTCTAGGGATACCAAAGTGAACTGAAAATTGATTCTAAGCACCACCCCCTCAATTTATCAGATAGCCAGAGTTTCAATAAAAAATGTCTTGTAATGGGTGATAGCTACAGATGAAATTTATGTATTTAGGACAAGTTTAGTCTTGAATATGGTATTTGAGGGAGATATAAAACTTTGAAACTTTGGTCATCAGTCTGGGAGTCAGCGTATTCAGGAACATGCTGGGGCTCCTTGCCCCTCAGAAATCCTGGCTGGGTGCTAATGTCAGCTTCTGCTCCTATTTGCTTAAGAATATCCTGTCTAATTTCTGGCTCCCTCCAGCTTGCAAGTCTCCAGGGAAGCTGCTTGTTTGCTAGTAGAGGAGAGAGGGAGAGTACGTAGTGTCAGTATCACCCTTGAGGAGACGCCAGGGCTGACCTGAGTTCCTGGGAACCATTCAGGGCATGAAGATTTACTAGGGTTTGGACCTCATCCACCATTGTAGTCAGGGGCCCAGAATCAAATTGGATAATGCAGACCGGATCCAGCTTGCCCGAGGGGTTTGGCAAGAAGGCAAGTGTCTGTGTGCCTGCTGGTGCATCGTGTTGGCTCTGCCTGCTGCAGAGAAACTCTGAGGTTGCTGTTGATTAACATGCATGCAATTGTTGGACCTCCATCCACGTGACGTGGTTCAGTGCCCTGGACAGTGTAGGTGGGGCCAGGACGTCCTCTGCCCACCCTTCCTCTTGTTAGGCTTCTTCTTGCTCTCAGTCGTTTGCCCTGTGGGGCGGGGTGCAAATTCTTTTTGGTTGCTGGTTGCCCCAAGGGACAGGGTGAGTCTTGTTAAGCAAGGAAGAAGCCGGTGGTGAATCTAGCTTTTGTCTTGCAATCCTTTGGGACAGGCTTACAACAGAGGATTTCATGATGAGTAGATTTTGGTCATTCTAAAAGAAAAATACATCTACTGATGTATTTGTCTCCTGGATGTGGTTTCTGAAGTCATATTAAATTACATTAAAAGCCCTTCTCTCATTGCCACTGGTCTTTTAGTATTCAGTAGACATTTAGAAAGATGATATGTGGGTGAAAGATAAAAAGCTGAATGATGGTCACTGCCTTGGGGAAGATGTTCTCTTATGGAGGAAGTGCACTGCTGGGCAGAGCAGGGAGGTCATTTTTGGGCAGCAGAATGGTTAGAATTCTATCTTCTGCCGCTCTGCTGTCGCTCAAAGTGTAGCTGAGCATTGCCAGGCTAGTTATTTTAAGCTCTCGCAAACAATCTCATAGCTTTATTTTTGCCCTGGCTCTAGCAAATTGGGGCCCCCATGCAGTGCGCTGTTGGCATTAAAATGAATCTGAGCTGCTTAAGGGCTGGGGATATGGAGGGATGGCACAGTGGGGAGGGCAGACAACAGGGTAGGACCATTCAAGGATAGAGCATAAAGGATGCTTCTTTAGGAATCTACAGGGCTACAAGTATAGTTCTGTAGTATGTGAATGCGAACATTGGTTTGAAAGCCTTTCCAATACTCTCAGAAAAAGAGATCTTTTCAGGCTACTTTGTATTTCATTTCCTTTTGTTCTCTTGTTTGAAAATTTGTATTTGCCCTTTATGATGGTTGTTTTAAATCTATCTATCTATATCTATCTATCTATCATCTATCTAATATATCTATCCATCCATCCTATCAATTAGTTTTGGAGAGAGAATTCAGTAGTGAGAGAAAGATGTTGAGAAAAGTATTTTGAGCGTACTGCTTATGAGTTTCAGTCAGTGGAAAAAGCAGCACACAGGAGAGGATAGTGCTGGCCTGTTATTAGTTAGAACACTTAAATTGCTCATGAGAAACAAGCACAAATGGTGGGCTGCAGTTTCCCATACATCTGGAGTCCGTGGGGACACACTATGCTGAAGAAAAACAGTCCTCATTCTTACCATCTGTGCATCCTCTGTGATACATTGGGGATAAGGCAGGCTCGAAATGAGTAGACGGATTAATTTGAGGGAATCTGGACAAGGTTATTTCCTCATTGGCTCAAGATTCCCTCAAATCTCATTGCTAGGATGTTTTTCTTTGCCTTGTGACCTTGTTCATATCCCATAGCTGCCTTATCAGGTTTTTACACCTTAGTGCGAATTAGTTTATTGGCTTCTTTCCTTAGATCCAGAGAGAATGATGAGTAGATGATGAGGGAGAGAGGTCAAAGGGAAAAAGAGTAAGAAAGCGGATGCTTGGGTGTATTGTAGGTCAACTTCTACCTGAAAACTTTGCTGAGGAGTGGTCATGCCTGTGGGCTCAGCCTCAGGGCCTGCCAGCTGCAAGCACTTCCTGTGCCCTTCAGCAGTTCTCCAAACAGAAACTTCTTTCCATTCTTGAGATGTGACATCTGTTTTAAATTATGTCAATTGTACCTAGATAGTCAAGTGATTGACACCTTCTTCAGAATATGTGCAGAAACTATAGTAAAAGTGAGGAGCCAGATGCTTCCAGGAGAGTAAATTACTCCCTGCATGTAAGTTAGTCATGGGGTTGATGCATTCACTTTTTTAGGTCACCAATAAATTACTCCTGTAGAGTAGTAAATGGACCCAGTGTGGCCTGAAGTCCTTGTACATGTAAAGAATGGGGACTCTTGCCTCTATGTAATATCTTTTCTCTAAATAATTAAAAATACTTAACACTTGGGATTTGTATGTTGATTTACCAGCATCTTTTAATCAGTTTCCTTAAAATCTTTGTAAGGTCCTTAAACAGGCAACTGTATTATTAATCAAATTTTTCTAAAAGGTAAGCCTCTGAAGCTAGGCCAAACTGCTTACCATAATAAATTATTATACTTATTTTTGCCTTTTGGGTGAATTCTGTCACCTCTAGGATTATATAAATTTTACACACCTCCAGGTCACATTTAAGTTATGTCATATTATATATATATATACACATACATACATACACACAAACTGTGATGGCTTTGTGATGTGTCCAGTTAGCTACTCTGGAACTACATTTCCCAGAACTCCCTTCCCTGTATGGTTTTTGGTTATTGTCACCACAGGAGATGTTTTACCCAAGATTTGGAAAGTTCAAGTGAAGTGGTGGTCATATTGAGTTCTGAAGGTCCATGCTGGGCATCGGCACTGTGGAGACTCATGCATATTGGTGCAGGTCTGCTGGCTTGCCTGGTTGGTACAGGGCAGTTCCCAGTCCTGTGTCCCCTCCAACTCTCATCAGATCCCCCCCATCAGCTTCCCCAAGTGCTGAGACAACTGAATGTGCAGCACCAGCAGATGACCTAGGGCATCAAAGTTGAGATGGTGGGAGACAGACTCGATTCCCAGGTCATCCTAATGGTTTCCTGTTGTCTTTCTTCTCATCTACATTCAGTGTTTCTTCCCAACTGTCAGTCTGGCTGATCTATAGTGAGTTAACTATAGCTGACTAGTCACAAAGGCAACAACCTGCATCAACCCCACATAGCCTACTCCCACAACTTCATGTGCTCGAACCCCTACAATAAACCTCTTTTTTGTATTATTAGGAATGATACAGTGATGCAACCCTGACTGATACATAAAAATTTAGATTTTTTAAACAAGCATGTGGAATGCAAGCTACATGAAGGTAGTAATCCTTTAAACTTTCTTCCTTCACTGCTCTATCTCCTGTCCCTAGCATAGTGCTTGACACATAATAATCCTTCACTAAATATTAGTTGGATGAGAATCACAAGTTTGGGCTCTTTATCTATAGAGAGACAAGACACGCAGTTCCTTAAGTTTTGATTTTATCTTGCATTTCAGGTACCTATGGTACTTCCAGCTAGAGATTTGGCAACTGGTTATATACATCTGGAGATCAGTAGAAAAATCTGGGTTGAAGCTATAGATTTGGAGATCATTAACATATAACAGGTATAGATAAGAATCCAGGAAGAGACGAGAAGGAGCAAGGGCTGAGAAAAGAACCTTGGAAAACAAAATTGAATGGTTGTTCTGAATCATTTACTTCCTGGTAATTGAATTTTATATCCATACCCTTGCAATAGCTTCATGGTGGGTGAATGATACAGCCATACCTTGACATTGGGCTGGACTCTATTACTTCCTTTGGCTGATGTATATGATATGAGCAGATGCTTGAAATGTGCTTGTGCACTTGGGCTTCCTCTTTTATGTTCTGGGCATCTGCTATGAGAGAAACCCAATTGTCCCCAATTGCCACTGTCCCTTCAGGCTGAGCCCCTAATAAAAAGAGGCAGAGAGGACCTGAACACAACTTGCAACCTGGGCTCAAGTCCAACTTATGCACTGTCTGAAGCTGAGCCCACCCTAGTTAGATCAAACTACAGTTCATCTACAGATTTGAAAGTGTGAAAATAAATACCTGTTATTGTAGGCCCCTGAGATTGGGGATAGTTTGTTAGGCAGCATTATTGTAGCAATTGCTGACTAATATAAATAACAACTATAAATTGAGGAAGAAGAACCTATGAAAGGATCTGAGAAGGAAGAGCCAGACAGGTAAGGGAGTATTCAGGTGAGAGGAGCATCACGGTTGCCAAGAAGAAGGGCCCCCCGGGGTTATGCTGTCAGCCACCTCATGACCAGGCCCTGACAACCAGCAGCCGACAACCTCCACACAAGGCAGGGCCTGGTAACCCAATGGACTAGGGGGTCAACCAAGCCTACCAGACCACCCACATAGTCAGCCCGCCACAACAGAAGGACTTATGCATCCCTTCTAGGGGGAACTCCTAGAGCATATAGCTTGGGTGATGAGAGGGGAGTGCATTGCTGGTATGCATAGGAATCTCCTCAAGAAGGCTGGAAATCCTACAAGATACATAAAATATAAATAGCAACTTAAGCAAAATGAGGTGACAGAGAAACATGCTTCTGATGAAGGAACAAGATAAAACCCCAGAAAAAGAACTAAGTGAAGTGGAGATAGGCAATCTACCTGAGAAAGAGTTTAAGATAATGATTGTAATATGATCAAAGAACTTGGGAGAAGAATGGTTGTACAGAGCAAGAAGTTAGAAGTTTTTAACAAAGAGTTAGTTAGAAAATACAAAGAACAACCAAACAGAGAAGAATAATACACTAACCCAAATGAAAAATACACTAGAAGGAATCAACAGTAGACTAAATGATACAGAGAAACAAATCAGCAAGTTTGAAGACAGAGTAGTGGAAATCACTGAAGCTAAACAGAAAAAAGAAAAAAAGAATGAAAGACATGAAGACAGTTTAAGAGACCTCTGGGACAAAATTTAGTGCACTAGCATTCACATTATAGGGGTCCTAGAAGGAGAAAAGAGAGAGAAAGGGGCTGAGAACATATTTGAAGACATAAAAGCTGAAAACTTCCCTAACCTGGGAAAAGAAACAGTCACCCAAGTCCAGGAAGCACAGGGAGTTCCATACAGGATTAACCCAAAGAGGAATACACCAAGACACATTGTAATCAAAATGACAAAAATTAATGATAAAGAGAGGATATTAGAAGCAGCAAGGGAAAAACAACAAATAACATACAAGGGAATTCCCATAACGCTATCAGCTGATTTTTCAGCAGAAACTCAGCAGGCCAGAAGGGAGTGACACAATATATTTAAAGTGATGAAAGGGAAAAACCTACAAACAAGAATACTCTATCCAGCAAGGCTCTCATTCAGATTTTATGGAGAGAGCAAAAGCTTTACGGACAAGCAAAAGCTAAAAGAGTTCAGCACCACCAAATTAGCTTTACAACAAATGTTAAAGGAATGTCTCTAGGTGAAAAAGAAAAGTCCACAGCTAGAAACAAGAAAATTATGAAATGAAAAACCTCATCAGTAAAGACAAACACACAATAAAGGTAGGAAATCATCCACACACAAAGCGAGTAGGAAGGTTAAAAACAAAAGTAGTAAAGTCATCTATATCCACAATAAGCAAACAAGGGATATACAAACAATTAGATGTAAAATATGATATCAAAAACAGTAATCATGAGGGAAGGAGCGTACAAATGCAGGATTTTAGAAATGCATTTGAAATTAAGAGATCAGCAACTTCACACACACACACACACACACACACACACACACACACATATATATATACCTCGTGGTAACCACAAACCCAAAATCTATAACAGATATACACACACACACAAAGAAAAAGGAAACCAAACATAGCACTAAAGATAGTCATCAAATCACAAGAGAACTAAAGAAGAAGAAAGAAAAAAAAAAAGACCTACAAAAACAATCCCAAAACAGTTTATGAAATGATAATAAGAACAAACATATTAATAATAACCTTGAATGTACATGGAGTAAATGCTCCAATTAAAAGACATAGAGTGGCTGAATGGATACAGAAACAAGACACATATGTATGCTGCCTACAAATACTCATTTCAGAGCTAAAAACTCACACAGACTGAAAATGAGGGGATGGAAAAAGGTATTCTATCCAAATGGAAATCAAAAGAAAGCTGGAGCAGTGATACTCATATCAGACGAAATAGGCTTTAAAATAAAGACTGTTACAAGAGACAAAGAAGGACACTACATAATGATTAAGGAATCAAACCAAGAAAAGGATATAACGATTGTAAATATATATGCACTCAACATAGCAGCACCTATGGCTGCTATGGCAGCCATACATATGGCAATACATATGGCAAATATTAATGGACATAAAGGAGAAATCAATAGTAACACAATAATAGAAGGGGACTGTAACACCCCACTTACATCAATGGACAGATCCTTCAGACAGAAAATCAATAATGAAGCACTGGCCTTAAATGACACATTAGACCAGATGGACTTAATTGATATACATAGAGCACTCCATCTGAAAGCAGCAGAATACACATTCTTTTTAAGCACACATGGAATATTCTCCAGGAAAGATCACATGCTAGGCCACAAAACACACCTTGGTACATTTTCTTTTTCTTTTTTTTATTGACGCCTTGGTACATTTTAAAAAATTACAATCATATCAAGCATCTTTTCCAACCACAAAGCTGTGAGACTCTAGTCAACTACAAGAAAAAGCTGCAAAAAACACAAACACATGGAGGTTAAACAATATGCTATTAAACAACCAATGCATCACTGAAGAAATCAAAGAGAATATCAAGAAGCACCTAGAGACAAATGAAAATGAAAACACAACAATTCAAAACCTATGGGATGCAGCAAAAGCAGTTCTAAGAGGGAAGTTCATAGTGATACAAGCCTACTTCAGGAAACAAGAAAAATCTCAAAGAAACAACTTATCTTCACACCTAAAGGAACTAGAGAAAGAAGAACAAATAAAACCCAAAGTTAGTGGAAGGAAAGAAATCATAAAGATGAGAGCATAAATGAATGAACTAGAAATAGAAAAGATCAATGAGGCCAAAAGCTAGTTCTTTGAAAAGATAAACAAAATTAATAAACCTTTAACCAGACTCATCAAGAAGAAAAGGAAGAGGGCCCAAATCAATAAAATCAGAAATGAAAAAGGAGAAACTGACATCACAGAAATACAAAGGATCATAAGAGACTACTATGCAAAACTACATGCCAATGAAATGGACAACTTAGAAGAAATGGACAAATTCTTAGAAAGGTACAATCTTTCAAGACTGAACCAGGAAGAAATAGAAAATATGAACAGACAAATTACCAGTAATGGAATTGAATCAGTAATTTAAAAACTCCCAACAAACAAAAGTCCAGGAGCAGATGGCCTCACAGGTGAATTCTACCAAACATTTAGAGAAGAGTTAACACCTATCCTTCTCAAATGAATCCAAAAAATTGCAGAGGGAGGAAAATTTTCAAACTCATTCTATGAGGCCAGCATCACCCTGATACCAAAACCAGACAAAATATCACAAACAAAGAAAATTACAGGCCAATATCACTGATGAACATAGAGGTTGTCTTATATTCTTTACTTTTATATGCTTTTATCTCTCTCTCTGTATACCCATCCACCCATTTGTCCATCTGTCCCTCCATCCATCTGTGCATGCATGCATCCATTATCCATCCATTCCTCCTCCACATTATTCCTTCAAGGCTGTCAGGGAACTTACGGACAATATTATATTGAAATATTAAACTAAAAATAAAAATATCAATGCACAGAAATCTCTTTTTTTTAAATAGTTTTATTTATTTATTTTTATTTTTGGTTGCATTGAGTCTTCGTTTCTGTGCGAGGGCTTTCTCTAGTTGCGGCAAGTGGGGGCCACTCTTCATCGCAGTGCGGAGGCCTCTCGCTATCGCGGCCTCTCTTGTTGTGGAGCACAGGCTCCAGACGTGCAGGCTCAGTAACTGTGGCTCACGGGCCTAGTTGCTCCTCGGCATGTGGGATCTTCCCAAACCAGGGCTTGAAACCATGTCCCCTGCATTGGCAGGTAGATTCTCAACCACTGCACCACCAGGGAAGCCCCACAGAAATCTCTTGCATTCCTATACACTAATGATGAAAAATCTGAAAGAGAAATTAAGAAACACTCCGATTTACCATTACAACAAAAAGAATAAAATACCTAGGAATAAACCTACCTAAGGAGACAAAAGACCTATATGCAGAAAACTATAAGACACTGATGAAAAAATTAAAGATGATACAAGCAGATGGAGACATAGGCCATATTCTTGGTTTGGAAGAATCAACATTGTGAAAATGACTATACTACCCAAAGCAATCTACAGATTCAAGGCAAAAAATCTACAAACAATAAATGCTGGAGAGGGTGTGTAGAAAAGGGAACACTCTTGCACTGTTGGTGGGAATGTAAATTGATACAGCCACTATGGAGAACAGTATGGAGGTTCCTTAAAAAACTAAAAATAGAACTACCGTATGACCCAGCAATCCCACTACTGGGCATATACCCTGAGAAAACCATAATTCAAAAAGAGTCATGTACCACAGTGTTCATTGCAGCACTAGTTACAATAGCCAGGACATGGAAGCAACCTAAATGTCCATCAACAGATGAATGAATAAAGAAGATGTGGCACATATATACAATGGAATATTACTCAGCCATAAGAAGAAATGGAATGGAGTTATTTGTAGTGAGGTGGATGGAGTTAGAGTCTGTCATACAGAGTGAAGTAAGTCAGAAAGAGAAAAACAAATACCATATGCTAACACATATATATGGAATTTAAAAAAAATAAAATGGTTCTGAAGAACCTAGGGGCAGGACAGGAATAAAGATGCAGATGTAGAGAATGGATTTGAGGACACAGGGAGGGGAAAGGGTAAGCTGGGATTAAGTGAGAGAGTGGCATGGACGTATACACACTACCAAATGTAAAATAGATAGCTAGTGGGAAGCAACCTCATAGCACAGGGAAACCAGCTCAGTGCTTTGTGACCACCTAGAGGGGTGGGATAGGGAGGGTGGGAGTGAGATGCAAGAGGGAGGGGATATGGGGATATATGTATATATATAGCTGATTCACTTTGTTATACAGCAGAGGCTAACACAACAATGTAAAGAAATTATGCTTCAATAAAGATGTTAAAAAATTTCTTTAAATAAAAATAAAAAATAAAAATATCAGAATCAAGAAAAATATAGATAAGAACATATGTAGACACAGGGTGAATGCCCCAAACAATTTTTTGACTGAGTGATTGAATAACAACCCAGCAAGAAAATTATGCTCATAGACCCCATTCTAGAGCTCTGGATTTACAGTTTAGAAATCTACCATTGCAATTAGGTTATATTTTAAGATATAAAAGGGAATTTGAGTAAGTTAGCATGAAAAGAAAGTAATATTTAAATCATAAATGCTCACTATGGAAAGCTTTTAGTTAAAACAAATTCTCCTTTGTGTCTTAAATTACACAGAGAAAGAAGTTATTTTTATGTAATTTCCTCCATTCTTACCAGACCATATGATCTGTTTCTTTTGTCATACCTGTTCCTTAGGACGGATAAAACAAGTAAGGTTGTCAGTTGTTAGACCTTAGAGAATAGAGAATATATTACTATTTATCTTTTCAGAGATGGAGAAAAGACTGCAAAATACACATTGAATTCTAATTTTTTCATATACACAAAAACTTATCTTCTGTCTCCTTTAAAAGGAGATCGGTTTTTCATTTCACTTACTTATTTTTATAATTTACACCTAGTAAAATATAAGATTATTTTTATGTTCAAGGAATTTTGGCCAAAAAGAAAAGAAAAGAAATTTGGCTCTCCTGCTTAATTAATGCCTTTTCCAGCTTCTCTTCAATTGGTAGGAAAATGAAATTAGTATAATAAACCCTATGTGATCAACATATTTCAAAATTATGCTACTGTTAAAAGATAGATTTAAATGACTAGTTCCATCTCCCTTTTAAGTTTAGTATTCATATAATTTGAAAACTATTTAGCAAACATAACTATGTATCCCCTTGAGTTCCAGAAAGAGCCTTTTAAGAAGATAAAATATAAGCCAATCCAAGTCACTGATAGCCTCAGGTTTCAGGACAATTTCCTCCAAAACTTCTGGCAACACAATTAACTCCAGTCATTTCCCAGACCTTTCCTACATCCCAACTACTGCTGTGATCATCTAGTGACAGGTCATCCTTCTAGATGCGAGATAAGTCTTTCTTGATGATATCCAAGGTTTTAGTCATTGCATATCTTCTCTTGACTTTTAGGGTAGCTTTTCCTTACTCTGTTGATCAGCACCTAGATTGAAACCCTTTCATAGAATTCTATGAAATTCATTCATTCATTCACCAAATATATTTTTAGGGCCTTCTATGTGCCAGACACTACACTAGAACCTAGGAATACAATGATGAACCAGACTGAATTTCTTTATGGAACATTCTCTTTAGTGCTGGAGACAGATAAATAGAACAATACATCATGATAAGAATTCTTGTTACTGAATTGGTCACCTGGACCTGCCCTGAGGTCCTAGGCAGGGCCAAGACCCCTTGTCTCAGCTGGGGAGGTTCTTTTCCCACTTGGATTTGCACAACCAGTAATGAAACTGATGCTGAGACTGAAACAACACAAGCTTTATTCAATGGCCAGAGAATGGAGAAGCTGGAATTTAGTTTGCAAATCAACTTCTCAACCCCATTTGGGCTGAAACACCATATATATAGGAGGGTCGAGGTAAAAGGGAGGGAACTGAGTAAAGAGAGAGAGGAATGTTCATGCTTATATGAGAACAGGGCTGTGGTTTGGACCTGGAACAGAGGCAACACTCTTTTTCAGTCCTTGTATGGGCTTTTCCCGCTGTTGTCATGGCAGTTGTCAATTGTCATGATGCTGGTGGTTGTGTCATTTAGCATGCCAATGTACTACAATGAGTATATAAAGTGGCTCAAGGTCTACTGGAAATCAGGTCTTCCCCCGTCTTGGGCCTAGCTGGTTCTAATTAGTTCTTGTTTTCCTCTTTGCAGTTTCCTCCTTTTGTGGTTGAGGCTGAAACTCAGATAAGAGCAGTTGATTTCCATTCGAGGGAGGGGCAGGGGTCTGATTCTGGGGTAAAAGCCTGGTACCACTCTCATCATATTTATATTTCTTTATTCCTCTTACTGGCTCAAAGCATCTAAACTTGGTGTGGGGAAGTAGTAGTCTATGAACATCTTAGAAGTCTTAGACTCTTAGAAGTCTAGGTATGTTTTATGATAATTAAAAAATTTTAAATTCACTTTGATGAGAACTAAAATTTTTTTAAAGAGTATTCTTGGTTATCTGGATGAGGAATTTGTAACAGTGATATTCTGCAATTTTTGTGCTCAAGTGTAAATACCGTCATTCAAAAAATATCAGTTGTAATAAACAGAATTGTATTCATATTGAAAGATTTATTTTGTACACAACATCATTTGTTATATAAAATTAAAGCTGTTAATCATAATTTGTTGGTCTTGTTTTCACTTAATATATGAAATATTTAATTTTGTAGTTGTATAAGAACATAAGCAGAAATAGTTAATACCAAGGTTTGTGCTTTTATTATTAACATTTAGTAGCATTCTGATAGATTCCATATAAGTCAAAATGCATGGGTCTGCACTTAAAATTATAGGGTAATTTTCCTTTGAAAGGAGTTTGTACATCTGTTCAAAAAACTTAGTTCTGGTTCTATGTCAGTGATCATTCAGGGATGCTATTCCATAAAATCCCTTTTCTTCATTACCCTTAAATGGGTGATAACTATCATCGGAGAGCTTACAATACCTAGTCAGTCCCTATTTGTACCCTCAGCTCCTGAAGAAAGGGGACGCCCGGTTACATGTGATGGCAGAATATAATTTAGAAATACCCCAAGGGCTGAGAGTTTTTGAACCCCATTAACAATTATCTAAATGGAACATAAAAACATTCAAGCAATGTTAAGCACAGTAACCCTCTGGGTTATTTGCAGATTGGATTTTCAGTTTTTAAAATGGGCCATTTGTACTCCCAGGATGCGAGGAGGCATGGAGGATATATGGCAATCACGCTTTAATGTCGGTGAAAATTAGAAAATGAAAACAAATGCTATGTATTGGATAGAATACGATTTGTATGCATATTTAAGCGAAAACTTCAAAGAAATTCCAGGCTTGAGGCTGGGCACTGCTTTGGGATGTGCTAGGGAAACTTCCAGGCTCTGGCAATCTCCCTTCTCTGTCTTCAAGGGCTACTTTGGTGGAAACCTTTGGAAAGCATTGCACCTGGGAAATGCTCCAAAGAGCTAGAAACCTGAAGCTGTTCTCTCCCTATCAGATTTTGAGTATTTGCCTGGGAGATTGAGAAGTTTCTTTTGTGAGATTCCCTTGCGGTAGTTTGTGGACTTTTGGGTATATTCTGGTACTCCCTATCACCCCATTATGACAGTGATTGTATTTTTCTTTGTTCAATTTATAGCAAAGTGCTTATTGCACATAAGGAGTTGAAGACATTTGCAATAGTTACTACGCTCTCTCTGGGATTTTCTGTCTACATGTTGTAAACCACAAAATAGTTGAAGTTCCTTTCATCTGATCATCTCATTCTCATCATCTCCTGGTCTCTGCTTACTAGTGAATCAAGTCCACTCATTCATTCAACAACGTTGCTGGGTCCTTCAAATGCAAGGAATCATCGACATGTAATTGGAAGCTCTAAATATGCTTTTCCACAGCTCTCTTTTCTATTAAATATGACATCTCCTTGCCTTTGGTTTCAATGTATTATCTATTTAATGTGGGTTCATTAGCCTTAATGTCTCTGTTTTAGTCCGATTGAATCAATAAGCTCAATAGCCAATTTGGACCAGATCTCTCAATTACCTTTCCAATTTGGTGGCCAGTTAAATCAGCAGGCCAAATAACCAGATTTGGGCCCAGAGACATGAGCCCATTTATCTTCTCAGTCTTCCCAAGCCTCTTGTAAATTCATCTACCAACATCTTGTGTCTATCATTTGCCTGACTCTGCCTTTGAATAGTGCTTCTCAGAGCAGGTGGTGGTAGTGCGGCAGGTGTGAATTTAGGACCTCTGCTGGTATGTGTATTTGTATATTTTGAAGTATATTCTAAAATTATCATGACCTGAGTTATTTCAAATCTTAATACTTAATTTAATTTTTTTCAAATAACAATAAAGGAAGGTGGATGATTTTATGTTTTTAAAAGAAGACATGGGTTTAAAGAGATTGTAAAAGATGGCCTTAGAATTTACAGAGAGGATGAGATCTTGTCTGCCTTCCAGATTTCACCCAGCACCACACACAGTGATAACACTTTACTTTTAAAACTCCATTCCTGAGAATTCAGGGTAATTGTGGCTTATCAGAAGGTCAGATTTCCAGCAATCTCTACATCTTAAGAACAAGGAAATAATAAAATAAACAGAAGCCTTTAGAGACTTTGAGTATATATGTAATATGCTGGTCTGGAAAATCATGCCCCTATTTTAGTTACAAAATGGCTGTTTTGGTCCACAAACTGTAATAGAAATGTTGTTAGAACTTTTAGGACAGTAAGAAGAAAGCCCTATCCTTTGATTATTCCCTGTTCCTTCTTTCTGCTGCTTGGAATGGGACTGTAATGGTTAGAACTCCAGAGCATTTTTAGAGTATGGCAAGTCACAAAGGGCAGAGACAAGCCAGAGGCCTCTAATAGCATTGTGGAGTCCTCCCACCTGGATTGCTTACCTCTACACTACCTTTATACAAGTGAATACACCTTTGCATTTAAGCTACTGCAGTTGGGTTTCTGTTACTCACAGCTGAACCTAACTTTAACTGATACACCTTGTTAATTTGATTTCTCAGTAGCTTAAAAGGACCAAATTAGAAGGAGGAAGGGCTGCTTCTGGTAGCAAGTGAGGAAACAGAAAAATTATTCTAGGCCAGGAAACCAGTTAATGGTGATGTGGCTGACGTCAATACAGCAAGAAGGCAGGAAAAGGTGTGGAATATTTCATAAAGTTTTTTATTGAAGATGGTTGATGTTTAAAAAAGCTCTGACAGCTAGGGTAAACTTCAGTTACTTTTAGATTTGACACTTTAGACACTTAATTCCCCTTATCACCCTTTTTGTCAACAACATTGATGGAGCTAGCCATTGTGTGAATGGGGACAGAAAACAAACACACTATAACTCTGCATTCAAGCTGTTCACCATAGATCCTGGGAGGGTGAGACATTGTCTGAGTGAGTATTCAGGGGTGTGGATGTACATTTATTTTGTGTAAGTGGGTAGTCAGGACAGCTTATTGTTTCAGAGAATGCTCCTCTGGCTACCCATAGCTGTGTAAGTTGTCTTGGGTCAAGTGGGGAGACGGTGGCTGAATGTGAAACCCAATAGTCCAAGCTCCTAGTTTGGTTCTCTAACAAATGACACTGCCTAGCTTGCCCTAAACTCTCTTTAAATAACTACAATTTATTTCCTTCTTGACTACATTCTGACAAAGGGGCTCCTGTTCTCTTCCTTTCTGTCACTCCCAGAAATACCAGCACAAGAAAGCTTCATCAGCAACAAAGGTCAGTGTCAGACAAAGCTTATTGTCTGGGTTGGTGATTTTATTCCAGGAAGAGAGCTCTTAAAATAATACCACAATACCAAAAAGCAGAGCTGGAACTTATTCATCTCTGAACCTTTCACAGTTCTATTTTGTAAACCCAACACACTGAATAATTAATTTTCAAAATCTACGGGACTCCTTAGTAACTACCCATTTTTGTGGGTAGAGATAATTCCTTGAATGGAACATGAGCAGAGAGTTGATTTTAAGTAAGGAAATGGGGTCAGGGAGAGGTTAAGTGGTCGGCCTGGGGTCAGATAGCAAGCTGGTGACTCAATGTTGCAGCTCCTGGATCTGAGTCCTGCAAAGAAAACCAGAGCCCATTTCCTCTTGATAAGTTAGCTACCCCATATCTGTGGTCTGTGTAAGCTTTTAAGAGCCACATTCCTTTTCTGATTGCAGACCTGAGCTCCCGTGACTTTCATCGGAGTCTGGAAAACACTTTCAAGGTCAGACTGTGGTATACAGAGGGCAGAGCAGCACTTCATTTACCACTGAAAATCATTATGAAATTCATAGGAGTTGTCATCTTTTTGGTGCTTTATGATCTGCATCCAGTACATATTCCCGATAACCAGTCTATAGAACAGAGGGTGATGCCTCAGAAATGATGATGACCTGTGTTTATGGAGAGCTTGCTATGTGTCAGCTACTCCATGAAGAGTTTCACATGGATCATCCCATTTGATCCCCACCATGACCTTGTTGGGTCCTTTTTACCAATGAAGATGTTGAGAATTTTCAGGGGTAAGTACCGAGCCCACATTGACACTGCTAGAAGGCGACTCTGTGATACAAAATTCCTGTACACTCCTACTGACATTTTCCTCTCAATTCTGTTATTTCAGTATTTTTATAGATTAAAACTGTGTGTGGAGATAGACTCAACCACCAGAGGATAGACAGCAGAATCAAGAAATACTACAATCCTGCAGCCTGTGGACCAAAACCCACAGTTACAGAAAGATAGACAAGATGAAAAGGCAGAGGGCTATATATCAGATGAAGGAACAAGAAAAAACCCCAGAAAAACAACTAAATGAAGTGGAGATAGGCAACCTTCCAGAAAAAGAATTCAGAATAATGATAGTGAAGATGATCCAGGACCTCGGAATAAGAATGGAGGCAAAGATTGAGAAGATGCAAGAAATGATTAACAAAGACCTAGAAGAACTAAAGAACAAACAAACAGAGATGACCAATACAATAACTGAAATGAAAACTACACTAGAAGGAATCAATAGCAGAATAACTGAGGCAGAAGAATGGATAAGTGACCTGGAAGACAGAATGGTGGAATTCACGGCTGCAGAACAGACTAAAGAAAAAAGAATGAAAAGAAATGAAGACAGCCTAAGAGACCTCTGGGACAACATTAAACGCAACAACATTCGCATTATAGGGGTCCCAGAAGGAGAAGAGAGAGAGAAAGGGCCAGAGAAAATATTTGAAGAGATTATAGTCGAAAACTTCCCTAACATGGGAAAGGAAATAGCCACGCAAGTCCAGGAAGCGCAGAGTCCCATACAGGATAAACCCAAGGAGAAACACGCCAAGACACATAGTAATCAAAGTGGCAAAAATTAAAGACAAAGAAAAATTATTGAAAGCAGCAAGGGAAAAACGACAAATAACATACAAGGGAACTCCCATAAGGTTAACAGCTGATTTCTCAGCAGAAACTCTGCAAGCCAGAAGGGAGTGGCATGATATACTTAAAGTGATGAAAGGGAAGAACCTACAACCAAGATTACTCTACCCGGCAAGGATCTCATTTAGATTTGATGGAGAAATCAAAAGCTTTACAGACAAGCAAAAGCTAAGAGAATTCAGCACCACCAAACCAGCTCTACAACAAATGCTAAAGGAACTTCTCTAAGTGGGAAACACAAGAGAAGAAAAGGACCTACAAAAACAAACCCAAAACAATTAAGAAAATGGTCATAGGAACATACATATCGATAATTACCTTAAACGTGAATGGATTAAATGCCCCAACCAAAAGACATAGACTGGCTGAATGCATACAAAAACAAGACCCATATATATGCTGTCTACAAGAGACCCACTTTAGACCTAGGGACACATACAGACTGAAAGTGAGGGGATGGAAAAAGATATTCCATGCAAATGGAAATCAAAAGAAAGCTGGAGTAGCTATACTCATATCAGATAAAATAGACTTTAAAATAAAGAATGTTACAAGAGACAAGGAAGGACACTACATAATGATCAGGGGATCAATCCAAGAAGAAGATATAACAATTATAAATATATATGCACCCAACATAGGAGCACCTCAATACATAAGGCAACTGCTAACAGTTATAAAAGAGGAAATTGACAGTAACACAATCATAGTGGGGGACTTTAACACCTCACTTACACCAATGGACAGATCATCCAAAATGAAAATAAATAACGAAACACAAGCATTAAATGATACATTAAACAAGATGGACTTAATTGATATTTATAGAGCATTCCACCCAAAAACAACAGAATACACATTTTTCTCAAGTGCGCATGGAACATTCTCCAGGATAGATCATATCTTGGGTCACAAGTCAAGCCTTGGTAAAGTTAAGAAAATTGAAATTGTATCAAGTATCTTTTCCGACCACAACACTATGAGACTAGATATGAATTACAGGAAAAGATTTGTAAAAAATACAAACACATGGAGGCTACACAATACACTACTTAATAACGAAGTGATCACTGAAGAAATCAAAGGGGAAATAAAAAAATACCTAGAGACAAATGACAATGAAAACACGACGACCCAAAACCTATGGGATGCAGCGAAAGCAGTTCTAAGAGGGAAGTTTATAGCTATACAAGCCTACCTAAAGAAACAAGAAAAATCTCAAGTAAACAATCTAACCTTACACCTAAAGAAACTAGAGAAAGAAGAACAAACAAAACCCAAAGTTAGCAGAAGGAAAGAAATCATAAAGATGAGAGCAGAAATAAATGAAATAGAAACAAAGAAAACAATAGCAGAGATCAATAAAACTAAAAGTTGGTTCTTTGAGAAGATAAACAAAATTGATAAGCCATTAGCCAGACTCATCAAGAAAAAGAGGGAGAGGACTCAAATCAATAAAATCAGAAATGAAAAAGAAGTTACAACAGACACCGCAGAAATACAAAGCATTCTAAGAGACTACTACAAGCAACTTTATGCCAATAAAATGGACAACCTGGAAGAAATGGACAAATTCTTTGAAAGGTATAAACTTCCAAGACTGAACCAGGAAGAAACAGAAAATATGAACAGACCAATCACAAGTAATGAAATTGAAACTGTGATTAAAAATCTTCCAACAAACAAAAGTCCAGGACCAGATGGCTTCACAGGTGAATTCTATCAAACATTTAGAGAAGAGCTAACACCTATCCTTCTCAAACTCTTCCAAAAAATTGCAGAGGAAGGAACACTCCCAAACTCATTCTATGAGGCCACCATCACCCTGATACCAAAACCAGACAAAGACACTACAAAAAAAGAAAATTACAGACCGATATCACTGATGAATATAGATGCAAAAATCCTCAACAAAATACTAGCAAACAGAATCCAAAAAAAAAAAAAAAAACAACTGTGTGTGGCTATAATTTTCATTCTAGCCTTAAGCAAAAGGTCTGACTAAAAAAAAATTGAGATTTTAATAGTGAGGTTGATTGTCCTTCCTGCAAACAGATCAAAGATGCCTCTTATTGGCTGCTGTTTGGGATCTTAGTTGTAGTCTTCAGAAAATAACTGTTTCCAAACTAAAAGGCTGAAAATCAAAATATTTGAAAGTGGAACTCTATTTGAAAGTTCATGATGTATGGTGACCCTTCCCCAGTCTTTCTTGGATTTCTTCCAATAATCTTCATTTTCTGGAAAACACGACCCATTAAACTAAAAAATATGATGGAATGGACGTCTATGGAAGTTTTTGTTACTTGAAAACTTTTCTTTTAAAAAATGGACTTAATGTAGGTTTGTTGGAGAAGCATCTATTTCTTTTTAATGGGAGACAACAATTACAGATAAATAAGAAAAATACAACTTAAGTCTTAGAATTTTTATTGTTTTAGGTGGCAAAATGTCACCTTAGAAACCAATAGTTAGACATTGTAAATTGAGTTAAAAGTTTTAGCAAGAAATGATTTTATTAAACAATGTATTGGGCAAATTTGTGTGTGTGTGTGTGTGTGTGTGTGTGAGACTTTGGAGCATTGGTAGACTTCAGAATTCAGTTAAACCAACTCTCATCAAATCAATTACAAATGCAAGAGGGAGGGGACCAAGAGAAAATGAAAAGAATGAGAGGGGCATACTGTAATTCTTCAAGATATGAAATTTTGAGCTTTTTAATATAGTACACATTATGAACTAACTTGCAAGGATATAAAATGTTAAGTTGGAAACTCAGGACCTCTTTATTAAGACAAAATGGCTAAAGCATCCCACCACCTCTGGCAGCAGACCTAAACTGTAGGCTACTCATTTGGAGATTGTGAGCAAATTTCCTAAAAGCTAAAACTATAATTTTTAAAGCTATTAAAATAACTCTTAAAAAAAGGTGTAAAAGCAGTGTTCATTGTGAAAAAATAAAATAGAAAACACAGATAAGTGAAAAGGAGGAAATAAGAGTTACTCACAGGGCTTCCCTGGTGGCGCAGTGGTTGAGAATCTGCCTGCCAATGCAGGGGACACGGGTTCGAGCCCCGGTCTGGGAAGATCCCACATGCCGCGGAGCAAGTGGGCCCGTGAGCCACAATTGCTGAGCCTGCGCATCTGGAGCCTGTGCTCCGCAACAAGAGAGGCCGCGATAGTGAGAGGCCCGCGCACCGCGATGAAGAGTGGCCCCCGCTTGCCGCAACTAGAGAAAGCCCTCACACAGAAACGAAGACCCAACACAGCCATAAATAAAAATAAATAAATAAAAGAGCAATGTACATACCTTAATTTAAAAAAAAAAAAAAAAGAGTTATTCACAGTCTTATCACCTAGAATAGCCACTGTTAATACCTTGGGGTTTGTCCTTGCAGGTCCTCCATAACTGTGTGTCCACACACAAACAAGCACACATTTAGATCATTTTACATACTATTTTATAACAAACTTCTTCCATTTCATTAGAAACCATGATTATGATGTTAATATCCATAAGTGTTTTTATATTACATAATTTTCCATGGCTGTAGTTGGACATTTGAGATTGTTTTTGATATTTTGCTTCTATAAAAACTGTTGGATAACTTTTCCTTTTAGGAAAACTTTGAACCTTCTCCTAATTATTTTCTTAGGTTGAGTTCTTATTTTTATAATTTCTGGATTAAAGGGAATGCAGAGGAAACCCTCAGAATGGTAGAAAATATTTGCAACAAAGCAACTGACAAGGAACTAATTTCCAAAATATACAAACAGCTCATGCAGCTCTATGTCAAAAAAAACCAAACAACCCAGTCAAAAAATGGGTGGCAGACCTAAAAAGACATTTCTCCAAAGAAGACATACAGATTGCCAACAAACACATGAAAAGATGCTCAACATCACTAATTATTAGAGGAATGCAAATCAAAACTACAATGAGATATCACCTCATACGGGTCAGAATGATCATCATCAAAAATCTACAAACAATAAATGCTAGAGAGGGTGTGGAGAAAAGGGAACCCTCCTACACTGTTGGTAAGAATATAAATTGGTACAGCCACTATGGAGAACAGCATGGAGGGTCCTTAAAAAACTAAAAATAGAGTTACCATATGACCCAGCAATTCCACTCCTAGGCATATATCTGGAGAAAGCCAGAATTTGAAAGGATGCATGCATCCCGATATTCATTGCAGCACTATTTACAATAACCAGGTCATGGAACCAACCTAAATGTCCATTGACAGAGGAATGGATAAAGAAGAAGTGGTACATATATTCAATGGAATATTACTCAGTCATAAAAAGGAATGAAATAGTGCCATTTTCAGAGATGTGGATGGACCTAGAGATTGTCATACAGAGTGAAGTAAGTCAGAAAGAGAAAGCCATATATTAATGCATATATGTGGAATCTAGAAAAATGGTACAGATGAACTTATATGCAAAGCAGAAATAGAGTCACAGATATAGAGAACAAATTTATGATTACCAAGGGGGGAGGGAGGAGTGGGATGAATTGTGAGATTGGGATTGACATACATACACTACTATGTATAAAATAGATAACTAATGAGAACCTACTGTATAGCACAGGGAACTCTATTCAGTGAGTAGAAATCTGAAAAAGAGTGGATATATGTACACGTATAACTGATTCACTTTGCTGCACAGCAGAAACTAACACAACATTGTAAAGCAACTATACTCCAATAAAAATTAATAAAAAAATAAAGGGAATGCAGATTTGGAGACTTTTGAAACAGTTCTGTAGTGCCCACCGGAGAGGTTTACCAGTTTACACCATGATTATTGGTATGTATAGGCCAAGGTTAGCTTGGAAAGTCTGAGGAATTATTTTTGGTGACAACTGTGACTGCATTGAAAATTGTGAATGTTAGAAATAATATCTTTTGTGTGGTTAGCTTAGAGTAAAAGATGTCACTACATGGTATATATTATTATTAATAGTTAATATTGAGATCTAAGATTTTTTAGAGGTCTAATTGAATATCATGCAAATTCACTGACTGCTGGTCTTTCTAAGTCGTGAACATTTAGCAAGTTTAGATATAATTAAAATATGATATCTGAAGAGATTTTGAAAAAAACTAGCATATGTGGAAAGCAGATGCTTTGTATTGATAACAGCTAAGGTTTGCATTTGGAATGTTGAACCATAAGGATAAGGCTAATATCTTTTAGAATATGTGGATGTTTTTAGCAAGGAAGCATATGTTTAAGAGAAAAAAATCCCTCACATAATTTTAATAGTTAATTTTTAGTGGGATAGTCTTTCCTAATGGTGCTTGAATTATTTAACACTCTCCCTTTATGGAACTATCATATGATACATAGGGTTGTATTTTAATTGTGGAATTTGCATTTTAGCTCTTTTAATCAGAGCAATAATTGGGATGAAAAAGTCACCCTTGTCTGTATTTCTGAAAGTTTTAGATAGGCTACTTTTTGCAATACCACAGCAGGCTATCCCTATTCATTCCCATTACTTGAGATTAGGTGGAACTCCATTTTATATTAATTAATTAATTAGTTTATTCAATCAACATATTTATCAGATATCTACTGTGAACCAGGTCCTGTTTAAATCACTAGCAACAGAGGGATGAACAAGAAACACCAGCTTTTCTCTCATGGAATATAATATCTGAACTATACACTCTCCCCCACCAACCTCCCCTGGGCTAGCATTCTGTATTTCCACTGATTCACTGGATTGTAATTGCCTGTTTATCAGCCAGTCTCTTCACCACACTGCTGATCTCCTTAAGGGTAGAGGCTCTCTCAGGCTTCCTGCTCTGTTTTCAGCCTCTGGCACAGTCCCAACTAAAGTTGTTCCATCTATACGTATTGGATGGATGAATGTTCATTTACTATCCCTTCAGTTTACTTTAGAGCTATGTTTACCTTGTCTAAAACAATTGTGTTTATCTCACAACCACAAGAAACTTCTGTTTGACTTCAATTTAACTTTTACAGGTTAAAGTCCTACTGCATCTCCTCACGCACCCTATGCTAAAGCACTTCTAGTTCTCCAAGTGGGTCCTATTCCTTTACTCATACTTTCCCGTTGCCTAGAATAACAATCTCTCTTTGTTTCTCTTCTTCGAGGCCTAGCTCACATTAGCCTGCTCTGTGAAGCCTTCCCTAGTTGCCCTGCTTAGAAACTATCACTATTTACTCCTCTCATGCTGCTATAGAGCACTGATTGAACCTCTTTAGAGTACTTTTCTCTTTTTTCCCCCTGCCTTCCCCAACATCAAATAATAATTCCTTGTTATTAGTCTTGTTTAGTCTGTCTTCCTTCCTTGAATGTAAGCTCCTTTGAGTAAGGAGCAGGTCTCATTCATTATGGTTTCTTCCACAATGTCCCATGGGCTTTGCACATAGTAGGAGGCCAGTAAATACTTACAAAATGAATGAACGAATGAATATATGAATATACTCTCCACAGTGAATGGACTTCATGTGTAACTCAGTGGGAGAAGCTTCAAATGTGTACTTGGGATTAATAACATTAGATAAAGGGAAGGGCAGTCCATGGGGAGGGACACGGGAAGGATATGCATGGACCAGAAAAGGAAATGTGTTTATGCAGAGAGAAATAAAGGGATAAGACTGACTAACAGGTGAGTTTAGAGTCCAGAGGGCTTTGGGTATGGGACCGAGGAACCTGGCCTTGGCCCAAGGTGAGCCACATCCTTGGTTCTTGAATTGAATGTCAGATATCCAGATATGTGTGGCACCAACTCATGTTCTCTTCCATCTATTCCTACGTTCTTGACCAATGCATTCAGTAGGATATATGTCATAGCTATAAAAGATTTTGGTGATAACTTTCATCTAACCAAAGCAGGTGTTATATTCAACTGGTGTTTATGGGAAAATAATACTTCTAACAGTACTTTACATTTGAATGACACTTTAAAGTATACAAGCTGTTTTCTAGTATATTATGCTTTTACCCGCACAAGAAATCTGAAAGATGCTGAAGGGGAAACTGAGTCCAAGGTAGCACAAATAGTATAGTACTAGAGTTAAGACTTCTGGGGATACTGAAACCAAGTCTAGTATTTTTTCTCTACAATTCTCTTATCTTTGCAATCATGAAGGTAGTTGGGAAAGACAAGGAATGGATGATGAGAGTAGAGTGGAAGAAAAAGGGGAGGTGAAGCTGTGATTTATTCATTCACTTAGTGACCGTATATCAAGCACTCTTCCTCTGCTCTCCCCTCCCCATACCAGCCTGTGTCTCAGTCCTCAAGGATACTCCAGGCAGGAAATTGAAAGACAGAGGGATAAGGGCCTTGGGAGCACTCAGTGGGATACCTAGTCTAGTTTTGGACAATCAGGAAAGCTTTTTAGAGAAAGAGACATCAAGACTGAGAGTTAAGGAAGGCAAAGGAGAACCTAGGTGAATGGGGCTGGGTGTTGAGGGTGGGGAAAATGTTTCAAGCCAGGTCGTGAAATTGCACAACTGATCTAGGGCAAAAAACACACACCCTAGAATGGAAAGATAACTTTCAGAATGTGGGCAAAATGGGCAGCAGAGTGAGTCTTGAATCTCTGTTTCCTAGGGTTGCTCTTTCCCTGCCCCCCTCCCTCACCCCCTGTGCTCTTTTTTTTTTTTTTTTTCTCAATGAGGAGGGGGAATAAGCGTCTGGCCTCTTTGGCCCAAGGTCTACCGTGTTTTTATACTGAAAGGCCCATGGGAGAGTAATTAATTGTGTGCCTGACCCTATTTTATCAATGAATTTTCTATTCCAGCCCCAGTGGTGCCTATAGTGATCTAACCTGATGTCGCTCACACTTCCTGCATTCTCTGCAAGCTTGGATGCAAGGCTCTATTAATACTCAACCAGGTTGAAGATGTAGTTGCTTCTCTTTGGAAGAGATTGGCATCCGTAACTCAGAGAACAAATAGAAAATATACACTGGGAGGAAAGGAGTAGATGTGATGGTGAGTTATAGATGGAAAAAAGAAAAAGTTAATAATTTTGAAGATGTTGCATGATTACATTATTTTAGTGATTAGAAAATACTTCTTCTTGTAGTATTTGCAATGATTGATGTTTACAGAATCTATGTATATTCTGATTACTGTACTCTTTTTCTTCCCATTAAAAATTAATTCTCTGCTTCGATGAGACTCTTAAATTTTATTTCTCATTAAGGTAATATGGCTGAAAGCTAAAGCAGCATAGCTGAAGTTATGCTTGAACTGTATTTTAAAATAATTTTCTTAAAATGTAAAACAAAATTACCTATTTTTGAATTCAGAAGTCAGTATATGTTCCACAGTGGCTCTGAAAATCAGAATCTCAGTGTATCAGTTGAACACTGACTTTTAAAAAATGTATGAGTTAATTTAACGTATTTACAGACTGCCAGAATGCAAGAAAAAAGGTTTCTTCCTGAGATGAGCTCAGAGAGTCTATTTTGCCAGAAAAATAGAGCCAAACATATTAATATCCAGTGACTTTTCAAAGTCCAGGCAACTGGAGGAATGCATTTGAAGGAGAGGAATTCATTGTTTTAGTCAGTCTGGCAAATAGGAACGGAAAAGTCAGTGACCTCTCAACAAATCCTTTCCTACACACCCTGATAACCAATATTAGCCCATTTGCAGGGCTCCCATTTCCCCTTTGTCAGGAGATGTGAAGAACTCAGTGGCATAGCAAATAGTCTTTGCCGTGAAGAAATGTACATGTCCTCGCTATGTTTATGCGTTGGAACAAAGGTGCTCCAGTCTGAACTACAAGGGCTGTGTTACAAGTTCAAAGGTGTAAAATTCAACGTAACCACGTACATGATATCTACATGTAATAGAACGACCATGATATCTACATGTAATAGAATTTTCTTGCATAGTTTATGGAAATTGAGCTTATTACACTATTGCAGCCCAGACAAATGAAGATTTTAACTGAATTCCACTGTGTGAGTGTAACTTAAAGCTAGATTGTGTACAGTCCTCCCTATGTATACACGGGGGATTGGTTCCAGAGCCCCAGGGAATACCCCAAACCGCGAATGCTCAAGCCTTACATAGAACGGCGAAGTACAGTAGGTCCTGCGTGTCCGTGGGTCCTGCGTCTGTGGATTCAACCAACCTTGGATCAAAACTCGCAGATACGGAGGGCTGACAATACGTAGAACATTGACCATTCAACTCCAGAGTATAATATAGCAAGTTTCATACATTTTATATTGTTGAATCAGAGCAGCCAAAATCTCCGTTCTGGGCTGGGAGAATCACATTCCATATACGTGGAGGGAAGATTACACTTGTGGATGCCCAAAACGTGTATTTTTTTCCGTATAGAACAAAAGAGTTAATTCTTTTCTTCTCCAAAATGTGGAGATTCAGAAGTGACTGCTTCACCGCTGGGACATTTCTCCTGTAGAAATACTACTCCATGGGCTCCAAGGTGCTGAGAAGCATTAGAAAATGAAGGGAAGGGTCAAGGAGCTTGCCTCCTCGCCTAAGGAAAGGTGAAACAAGTCAACTTTCTGACAACTTGGACAATAATCTTCCTCCCTCCCTTCTTCTCCCTACCTCTCACTCTTCCTTCTTGCCCATCCTTCCCTTTTCCCCTTCCTTCTCTTCCTTCTTTCTCTTCTCCCCCCTTCCCTTTCCTTCCTGCTTCCCTCCCTCCCTTCCTTCCTTCCTTCCTTCCTTCCTTCCTTCCTTCCTTTCTTCTTTCCTTCCTTCCTCTAAGCACTTTCCCACACACTACTGATAGAGATAAGACACAAAGATAAGACTAAACAGGGTATATACATTGTAGCAGTCTTTCAAACTAGTTTCCTTCTGAGCTTTGTAACTTAAACTCAAAGTAAATTCTTTAAGGTTAAACCTTGGCCCTTTCAAGGTATTGATTTTACAGCTTGGCGATGATTTGTGTTAAAACCTTATATAATATTAAACTTCATACAGAACTGTAACTCTTTAGATTGAAGGGGAAAATGTATTTGTGACTTTTAATCTTATCACTTCAAAGGAGATTTGTGTTAAAAATGGAGAATGTACCGGGCATTGACCAATTAGGTGAACTGGGGCTTTGAGGTTTTAGAGAAAGAAAAGAACTCTTTATAAAAACTAGAAACAAGGATATTGGGTATTATCCAAGAAGCTTTCATAATGCAACTGTGTTCCTCAAGTGGTTATCTTGGTGTGCTTTAATTTATGGTCTCTAATGGGTAGGAAATCTCTAAGTAAGAACAAAGAGTTATGAACCCACTAAGAAGGTTATAAATGGGTCTTGACAAGGTAGCTTAAAAGGAGACATTATGGCATCCAGAGGACAAGAATTTATATCTTGTTCTTAGAATGTATAATTTGCCTCAAAATCATCAAAGTTATCATCAGATAATATTTCTTAATCTCTTTTAAGAACTGGGTATCTTAAGATCTATACAAAATCAAACACATAATCACACATAGTTAATGTAAGTCACTTTATTTTTTTATGTTGTTAACAATCTTTTCCCAAAATGTCTTAACTCTAAATCTCTAAATACCAACCTCACAAGAAAGAATTTTGCAAATACCATTTTCCATACTGATAGAAATGAAAGTATATATATATGACAAACCAGAAACTTGCTGATCCCTGGTATTGGAATATAAAACTTGCTGTAAATAGTTCAGGTCCAATTATGGAAAATGCAGGAAAAATCAGTGCAAAAAAACCCCAACAACAACAAAACTACTGTAGACTACTAAACTCTAAAGAGAAAGATATTTGCAAAAAAAACCTTTTTAAAGTAAACCACACTCGAGAGAGAACAATTGCGATCATGAAGCGATCATTCTAGCAATCCAAGGGTGATTGAATTGGTTAATTTGGATTTACAAGAGAGTACTTTTCATACATTTCAGGGAATTCTCTGGAGGGAAGATAATGGGGCTGTGTTTGTAATCCCCTCAACTGAGTTCTAAGAGAACCTCACAAAACCTTGAGGTATGAGGGTTGATAGATGAAACTGGAGTGCTCAAGACAGTGAAAAACCTTATCAGAAATATGGACATTCTCTGTATTAAGACTTCATGAATAAGTTGCTTGGTCTCAGGCAAAGCATAATATTTGCAATTGCTCCAATACTGAGGGTCCACTATATAGATTTCTTGGCACTAAATACCTTGGATACAGTGAGCACAACAAAACAGCCAGGATGTATTATTTTCCTTGTTTTATAGTTTAGGTAACTGAGAGATGTAGACTCACTTTTTCACTCCCTCCTCAGCTAAAAGTTGGTAAGAAGACAGAAGCTTTAGGGCAATGACTACAGGGCCACACAAAGTGAGGGGAATTGGAGCACCCTGACTCTGAGTCCTGCACAGCCCTGAGTTCTGGGGCAGTACGAGCTTTCACTTCTGCATTTCAGTATATTCTTTCTTCATCTCTGTTGGGGGAGGCTGGGAAAGTATCTCAGCTCCATTTTGCAGCTAGGGAATGTGGTCACAGGGAGGTTTTGGATTTACACATGGCGAATGGGATTGTGCTAACACAGATCCCACTGTCTTCCCTCAAACAGACAACCTCCGTCTTGTAGAGTCATGGAAATAAAAACAAAAATAAACAAATGGGACCTAATTAAACTTAAAAGCTATTGTGCAGCAAAGGAAATCATAAACAAAACAAACACACAACCTATGGACTGGGAGAAAATATTTGCAAACGATGCTACTGACAAGAGATTAATTTCCAAAATATAAAAACAGCTCATATAGCTTAATATCAAAAAAACAAACAACCCAATCCAAAAATGGGCAGAAGACCTAAATAGACATTTCTTCAAAGAAGACATACAGATGGCCAACAGGTACATAAAAAGATGATCAACATTGTTAATTATCAGAGAAATGCAAATCAAAACTACAATGAGGTATCACCTCACATGAGTCAGAATGGCCATCATTAAAAAGTCTACAAATAATAAATGCTGGAGAGTGTGTGAAGAAAAGGGAACACCCCCTACACTGTTGGTGGGAATGTAAATTGGTACAACCACAATGGAGAACAGTATGGAGCTTCCTTACAAAGCTAAAAACAGAGGTACCATATGATCCCACAGTTCCACTCCTGGGCATATATCCAGAGAAAACTCTAATTCAAAAAGATACAAGCATGCTACAATCATAGCAGCAGTATTTACAATAGGCAAGACATGGAAGCAAACTAAATGTCCATCGACAGATGAATGGATAGAGAGGATGTAGTACATATATATAGTGGAATATTATTCAGCCATAAAAAAGCAGGAAATAATGCCATTTGCTGCAACATGGATGGACCTAGAGATTATCATACTAAGTGAAGTAAATAAGACAAAGACAAATATTATATGATATCACTTATATGTGGAATCTAAAAAAATCATATAACTGAACTTATTTACAAAACAGAAACAGACTCACAGACTTAGAAAACAAACTTATGGTTACAAGGGGAAAGGTTGAGGGGGAGGGATAAATTAGGAGGTTGGAATTAACATATACACACTACTATATATAAAATAGATTAACAACAAAGACCTACTGTATAGCACTGGGAACTATATTCAGTGTTTTGTAATAACCTATAATGGAAAAGAACCTGAAAAAGAATATATATATTCTTATATATATATATAAAACTGAATCACTTTGCTGTACACCTGAAACTAACACAACATTGTAAATTAACTATACTGCAATAAAAAAAATTATTGAAAAAAAGAACTAATTTATCCCAGTATCACACATTACCCTCAATATTGACTTTATATGCACTGCTCATACATTTTCAGAAGAACATGAATCATAAAGGTTAAGAAAAATGACAATTTCTCTAGTGAATGAAGCTAACAGTTACTGGTTGCTTTTTCTTTTTATATGGTTGATTTCTCTGCTTCTAAACATGAGAAGAGTGGCCTTAAATTAGTTCAGACTGCTTTAGGAACATGTTCTTTAGGAGCTGTGTCTGAAGCGCTCTCAACTGTGATCAGGTTAAAAATGCTTTTGCATTTTTGTTTTATTTTTCTATAACTAAGAAAAAGAATGTGTTCTATATGTTCTGTGAGCAAGCCTTGGTATAACAATACCTATCACATATAATCATATAAATAGAGACATTTTCTGGGCCTCAAAAAAAAAAAACAAACAAAAACCCTCAAAACAGACAACCTCCAAAGAATGCCAAGCAGTGAGGCCCAGGGTCCGAGGATCAGGCTGAGGGAGGGTTATGGACCAGGTGCTCTGACAACACTCAAAAGGTCTTTAGATAAACATTTCTTACTCCTTTGGATTCTGTACATGCACACACACATGTACACAACTCAAGGTTACCAATTACTATAAGGTAATTTATTTTATTGAAAGAACAATAAGCACCCCCCCGACCAAATGAGGACAAACATTTCACTTAACATAGTTAACGTAGTCAGGTGTGGAAAATTTCAAACTTTTGAAGAATATATCCCAAAGTTCTTAGTCTTGTGCAAGCATGCACACTAATAGAAATCAGAGCTCCTCAGGCTCTTTCTCTTAGAGGATATATATTTTTTTTGCTTCTTTGTTTGGGTCTGCTTAACCTACATCTTTCGGGCTCAAAGTCCCTTTGAAGGCTCTAAAAGTAATCAGAAGGCAGAAGTGTTAAGATTTCTCCATGATATCATTAATAAGGCAGCACTGACCTCAGAACTTAATTCACCTTGAACAGCTTGTCACTGAGGAGAGAAAATGTCATTTTCTGTTGGTAAGGAGAGAACAGAGTGAGGCAGAGAGAGGGAGAGGGTCAGTGTCTGGCTTCCTGACAGCTGGATCATTGTGAGAAGTGTCAGATGACTCTCGTCCCTGCCAAACAGGCTTTCCCCAGTTGTTTCAGCGTCTTCAAAATGCTAATAAAAATACTTTCACATTTTCATTGGTACTGGCTGGGGCTTGTATTAGTTAAGGTACTGCCAGCTGCTACAATAGATAAAATTTGAAATTTTCGTGGCTTAACTCAATGGAAGTTTCTCAGAAAGCCCAAGAAGGTAAGGAGGTACCTTCTCGGAGGTAAAGGTCATAGGAAGGAGAGGAGGAGGTGGCACTCTGGTCCACACAGTTATTCAGGGATCCAAGCTGATGGAGACACTGTCATTTCAACATGTGGTACCCAAGGTGGTCCTCAGTGTCAACACCTACTTTACCCACACGGGGAAAAAGAGAGGGTGGATAAGGCACACCTACTTCTTAACCGCTTGGGTCTAAAGATGACACAGATCACTGCCATTCATATTCTATAAATGAGAGCTAGTTATGTGAACACACAAGAGTGGCAGGGCACTGGGAAATGGAGTCCCAGCTGACAGCATCTCCCAGAAGCAACTTTGTACTCTGGAAGAAGAACACAGATGGAGAGTTTGCATGCTCTGCTACAACATTCTTTAGTGCAAGCAATAGAAGCTAACTGGTGACCTTTCATAATAAGATGAATTTATTAGGAGGATATTAGGCGGCTCATAGAACCAGAGGAACATTTCTGGGGTGAAGTGGTAGAAACTACGTGAAGGTTTTGTCAAGATGAAGCTGCCACAATAAAGAAAGAAACATTTTTTAATCTTTTTGTTCAGCATTCAAATTCCCAGGAGGAGTATATGACTGGCTTAGCTTGGGTCCTTTGCCGACTCCTCAGACTTTGTCCAGAGGTAACTCCTCAGAGGCAAAGAATATTCAGTAACAAAAGGAAATGAAATGAATGTGAAACAGCCACAGCAACAAATGTTCACTCACCATTTTTCACAGCAAATGCCTATTTTGAGGTAAGGAAGAGAAGAAAACCAATCTCTACCTCATGAAGATTATTGTTTATGAAGTATAAAGGAGAGCACATTGGAAATTGTAAGTCTTTGAAAGTATGACAGACCTCAGCAGAGTCAGAGAATGTAATAACTGCTTTTATAATCATCACAATATAATTCTTTTCTTACTGCTGTTCTTCGGAGATGACGTGTATTGTTATCATCTTTCAGGCCCATGAGGTGCCTCTTTCTATGGTTATCTGAGTGCCATCATGTTGTTGTCTTTGATGCCTTGGTCATTTGAGAGAGAAACACCAGAAGCCACATCTTTCCCCTCTGTCAGATGGAGGGAGTAGAGATCACATATGTTGTGCACTTTAAACAGATTGAGAAGACGTAGTGCATTAGGACTCTCAGTTGTGAGAGTTGGAAACCTAATTTAAAACAGCTTAAACAAAAGAGGAATTGTGAAGTCCAAGAACTTACGGTGTCGTTAGATCCAGGGGTTCACATGATATTATGAAAAATTAATCTCTTTTTTCCCCCCATCTCTTGGTTTTGCTTTCTCTATGTTGTTTTCATTCTTAGCAGGCTCTTATCAGCTGGTAACAAATATGGCTTCAGGTGCTCAGAAGGAAAGAACCACAGAAAGAGAGAGCCTTTTTTGTTTAGTGTCCAGACCAATGTCAGAAAAAGGATTCTCATTGTCCTCACCAGGGTCCCAGGCCACTGCTGTTTCCAGGGGCTTGGGGTTCTTTGTTAGTCCAGCCCATGTCACACGTGCACCTCTGAGGTGGGAAAGCAGGAGTCATGTGATTGATAGGCCCACCACACAGCAGTAGTGTCATTCCTGGATGGAAAAAATACTGAGGTGATCGAAGTGTCCATTTCACATAATTTTAGCAAAACAAACAAACAAAACCTCCAAACTAAATGGCTTAAAACAACAAACCCTTATTATTTCTCCTGATTCTGTGGGCCAGCTGGGAGTCTTTTTAGGTTTGGACTGGCTCTGCTGATTCTGTAAACAGCTGGTGGCTCAGCTGGGCTCGATGGCCTGGGCTGGTCTCATTCACATACCTGTTGATTGGCAGGCTGGTTATATGGTGGGGGAGGGGGTGCTTCCGCTGGCTGCACGTCACTGCTCTCTCTGGTCTCACATCCTCCAGTAGGCTAGCCCGGGCTTCTTCACATGATGGTCTCAGGGTTCCAAAGACCAGTAAGAGAGAGGGCAAACTCTAATGCAGAAGCAATTTTTAAGCTTCCGCTTGTGTCACGTGGCCAAAGCAAGCTGCATGACCAAGTCTAGATTCAAAGTATGAAGATACAAACTTCACCTTGATGTGAGGAGCTGCAAAATCACATTGCAAAGGTGCTTGCCTAGAGGGATGGGAAGGACTTTGGCCATTTGTGCAATCTACCGCGGTGCTCGTTCTCTCTTCACCTCCTCCTCATGCTTGGCTTTGCCTTGTCTGTAAGTGACCTCACAGGTCCAGTGCCCACTACAACTTGGCTATGGTCTCTTTATCTCTTAGTTCAAAAATGTGTGGTGTGTGTGTGTGTCAGAGAAAAGAGAGAGAGAGAGGGAGAGAGAGAGAGATTGAGAGACAAGGGTCAAGTATGCACAATGGACCTAAGCAGCTCTTGTTGGGGCAGGTAGGGTCACACTGTAAAGTACGGTTATGCCTTTCATGGGACATGGATGGAATCAGTTAAATTAGAAAATTAGAAGAGGATAGTGGGCCTGGCAGACCAAGTGGCTGATGACTGTCATTGAACATAAACAGGACTGAATCCAAAGTCATTTCTCTTAAGCCCTTGGATTCTGTTATGGACTGTTAAGCAACTGTTACTATGTGAACACACCTTAATATAGTGCTCTGCACATGAAAGAAACTAAATAAATTCCAACCAGACTATCTGCTCCTGATGGTTAGAAATTATGTTTACATGTGTTAAGGCAGAGTAGGAGCTCACAAATTCTTGCTGAAGGCAATTGAATGGGGAGAAAGCCTAAGGAGAAATCATGAAGCAAGCATAAATGAAGTTTAGTAAAGTACAGCTTACCAACAGTGTTTGTTTATTTGTTTGATTCTCTAGAGAAGGCCAAATTCAATACAATAAAAGACATTTTCAGGAGAATATCTTATATTTAAAGGCAGTTCAGAATATCGTGTTCCTTAGATTATTAGGTAAATAAAAGGAGTGAGAAGAGATAAAATAGGACAATCTGGGAAATTTTGTGAGGATTATACAGACTACACAAATCTTAGAAAGTGGAACAAACTGTGAGAATTAAAATTCAATTTGACTTAATTCCAAGATAGAACATTTTTATTTTTATTTTTTTGGGTTGAAGTTCTGTTCTTTATTTGGTATCAGAAGAAGTTACTATTAAAATTGGACATAAACTGGGCCTTGAGTAAATGTCCCTTCATCCTTAAGTGGCACATGGATTGAGACAGAAGTCAGACACAAGGAAAAAAATGTCTTTCTTGATGGAATATCTGGATAAGAAATGATGATATTCTAGAATGAGAAAATAAAGCCTTCAGGACATTTTCCCTGTTTGTCATAATGTAACTCCTTAGTACAACTCTTCTTTTTCAAATGAAAAACACTGAATTTGCATATTTCATTTCTCAGTGGTTCATGGTGAAGGGAAAGGAAAATGAGTGGGGAGGAGAGCATGAAAGAATATAGTCGGCCCTCCATATCCTTGGGTTCGACATCCTCAGAGTTAACCAACCATGGATTGAAAATACCTGGGAAAAAGTTTTTTTAGAAAGTTCCAAAAAGCAAAACTTGAATTTGCTGGGCCCAGGCAACTATTATATAGTATATACATTGTATTTACATATAATTTACGTTGTATTTAAAAGTATTTACATAGCACTTACATTGTATTAGGCGATGTAAGAAATCTAAAGATGATTTACAGTGTATGGGAGGATGTGTGTAGGTTATATGCAAATCCTATGCCATTTTATATTAGGGAGCTATACATCCACAGATTTTTGGTATTCATTGGGGTCCTGGAACAAATACCCCATGGATCTGAGGGATGATTGTATAGATAATTGGTATCAACAGATACTTTCCAAGCCTCATTTCTTCATTTCATCCATTAATTTTAATATCTCCTTCATTCTATCTGATCTTACACAGAATTGCAACAAACAGCTCATAAACATTGCTTTGATTTTTAGTTATTTATTCAAAGTGATGTGCTTTTTAAAAGGTACAAAGAGACACAAAAGCAGCTTGCCAGAAAGAAGGAAAAATAAGGATGTGAAAATTTCACATTATCTAAGAGTGGCCTCTGTTAGATGTGAACTGGTTTACTGGGAAAAGGTCAGTCATGGTAATCGTGTTCCATGATCTCAGCCTTGGATGACTGATACAATGGACACCAAATCACCTGGAGAAGGGTTGGAGAATGGCACTGAGAAGAAAAAACTCTGTAATAAAAAGTGATAAGAACTAACTGAACAAATTGGATTACTAAGATGTCAATGCTAAGGGTGGCAAATAAATCAAGATGATAACAACAGCAACACTTTCTCCATTTATTGAGTGCCTACCCAATGGTATAACAGGCCCAACTCCATTACCATGGTTAAGCCTCTAAAAGCAGCCCTATGGGATAGACAGTATTCCCCAAGCTGTGCGTAGAATTCCAGCCCTGAGAAAGTCTTGCCTCCTCCCACTTGAAGAGATAAACCTTAGCCCTAACACCTGGATTCCACGAGCCTTAAGGCAAGTCTTGTTTATATCCATCAGTAACAGCTGGGGATATTCAGGACTGAACCTTGTCACAAAGAATGTGATCATCAGGCTATGGGGGTGTCTCTGTAAGACCAGAGGTATCAGGAGAAAAAGCAAGAGCCTGCAACCCAAGTCTTTAATGTCGTTTGGAAAATATGGTCCTAACTTAAAAGCGAGATTGCTTTACTTTATCATTCTTTTGCCAAATCAACTCCTTTGAGAAGAGAGGCTATGTTATTCTTTTTATTGCAACTTGTCCATAGGTTCCTTTATGAATGACCATTTAAGATAAACTGGATCTTGATCATTCTGAGAGCAGCTTGACAACAGCTCGGCATTCACAACCTTCCTTTCAATACAAGATCAAGCATTTACAAGGCACATATTATGTGACTAACAGGGTACTGGGCTTTGTATTGTTCAATGAAAGAAATACAAACCCTTGTCATTTTACTAAGTTAGCCTTTTGCTAGAAAACTATACAATATCTAATAATGTGCAAACTTGCGTGACATGCATTGTATATGTAATGAAGATTCTGAAGAGAGAATAATGTGTGAGGGCTGGAATTGTGAGGAAGGCTTTTGAGGAAGTTAGAGTCTGGGCCTTAGAAGATGAACAGGGAATATACAGGCAGAAAGAAGAGGAGGGAAGACTAAGAGTGAGACTTTGGGGTCCAGAAGTTTCCTCCTGTCTGGTGGGGCCACGGTGCTTTCCATGATTAAATGTTGACTTGTTTCAGGGATTGTATGGGTTTAGGAATGCCCGATGCCTGGTTCTGCAATGGCAAATATATGGCACACGTGTTTCTCAGCACATTGTTCGGTGTAGTTCCTGCCAATGTTTTAAAATCAGAGTTGAAATTTATTTGTTGACTTTTTTGGATACTTCCTCCAAGACGACAGCTGTAGAGATTTATATATGTGGGCAACATCGGCAAACTCTTCTCTCTTTGAAAAAGATCTGTCCCGCTGCTCCTTAGTTCCTTTTGCTTTTCTACTCCCATTAAGGAAAAGTAATGAGAAATACATCTAGCTTTAAATAAACACCTAGGTTGTGCTAAGTAACACATACCTTCTATCTTAATTCTTTGAAGCATCTTAAGATTAAAATTTGCATTGTTGGTGGGCCAGTGGGTCCTACTATTCTCCACACTTTTCATAAGCAGGACCATATGTTCAATACAAACTGACTTGCAAAATCCATGGGACAATGACCTAGCTGATGTATAGGATAAATCATTCCTGACCCAACTATCTAAATTTATGCAGGATATTCTACCACAAAATCAAAACCTTGGATTTCTCCTTGTTGTGGGTTCCCTGAACTAGCTCTCTAAAAAACTGTTCTCTGTTCATACATTATTCCCAAACAATATTAACAAAATATTTAAAGAATGTTTACACAATGCTTTTAGCTACTAATAGCTGCTGAGCTTTTGGAGGAATTTGACATGACACAAACCTGTCCACTGTGCTCTGCTGGTAACTGGCTTCTAGAGGTAAGTTGAATTATTGGATTCATTAAAATATGGACCACATCTTATTGAATAAATCGATTTTACTTGATTATATTTATATTGTCATCTGTCTAGGAGAACATAAGGTGGAAAAATAGCATTAGAACAATTTATAAATACTGTAGAACAATTTTCAGAGTTAGCCAGAGTTTAAACCCAAGTCAACTGTTACTCCCTTGAAGTTCTTTAAAAGAAAATATAAAAAGACAAGATAATTTCAGTTGGTAAATTATGGGTGTCAAGCCACACTTAACCTTTGGTTGTTACAAGTTTCTGTCATCAGATTCATAGCTTTTAAATCAAACTGTTGATGTTTTTAGTCGATCCAATAACCCCAATGAAATACTTCATTCAATGTTGTCCTTTATCTCTCAAACGGGGTCTTCTGGGCTGTGTGTTGAGAGCAGGTGCTGCACTTTACTCTTCTTTGACTCTCCTGTAACACCTGGCCCAGTGCCTGGCACCATGCAATAGTCACGGAATTAAATGGGTTTGAAATACTGCTTCCTGCCACAAAGTCTTCTTTACATTTAATCACATGTCATGAATTTGAGTGAAATATAATGGAGTATATATGTTACATCATAGTAATATATGGAATCTAAGAAGCTGAGAATACTGGTTCCAGGTAATATTTGAGACCAAAATCTTAAAGGAAACTGATTTATATTAGAAAACTTTAATTACTTCCTCTTACTGCACATATGTCAGTCATCACTAAGTCAAATCAGTATAATAAACATGATTGAAGGTATAAGACACACATGGATTTATTGATATTGATTAAGGTCTAGATTCAAATTCTTGCTTAGGTTTTTGCCATCGATAATGTATATAATGGCTCTGGAAGATTTGTGTCTATAAAAGAGACATAAATGATTAGTGGTTTAGACTGATAGTTTGGTTAAATGAAGTTCTATTAGTGTGTAAATGATAAAAAATTGTGAGCGAATGTCTACATTAAAAGTAAAAAATGACGAGCTGGTATTGCCATGATGTGATGGGAAATACTTAGAATTCCTACTGTCTCTTTTTTTCAATGTGGAAATTAATTCCTAGTCATTAACTCAACAAATATTTATTGAGCACCTATTATGTACTTGGAATTGTTTTAGCCTCTTGCGATGGAATGTTGAAAACTGACTCTTAAGTAGCTTTTATTTTGGTGGGATAGAGACACACTATTAAAAAATTAAATAAATAAAGATAATTTCAGATAGTGCTCTAAAAACACTATAGAACAAGATAGAACAAGATAATGTGGTAGAGTGAGCTGGTATGTAGGGGACTCTTGTGGCTTGTGTGGTTAGGGTAGGTCTTCTTCTGGAGGAGATAACATTTGAGACAAACTATTATGGCCAGTAGTCATGGAAATAGTTTGAGCAAGAGCATTCTGCGTAAAGAACAGCAAGTAGAAAGACACAGAGGTGAAACACTTTCAGTGAGTTCAAGGAACAAAAACAAGTTTAGTATGACTGGAGTGTAGTGAGATGGGGCAATGGGGTGGGAAGGCTGGGGATTGTAGGATATGAGTGTGAAATACTAATCTCAGAGAGTGAGAAATTACTAAGTGACTATGAAGGGATTGCAGGTAGTGTCGAGTACTCATTTACAATTCGTAGTCATCACAAACCTAGAGAACAGACTTGTGGTTGCCAAGGGGGAAGAGGGAGGGGGAGGGATGGATTATGAGTTTGGGATTAGCAAATGCAAACTATTATATATAGAATGGATAAGCAACAAGGTCCTACTTTATAGCACAGGGAACTATAGTCAGTATCCTGTGATAAACCATAATGGAAAAGAATATGAAAAAGAGTGTATATATATGTATAACTGAATCACTTTGCTGTACAGTATAAATTAACACAACGTTGTAAATCAACTATACTTCAATAAAATAAATTAAAAGAATTCATTGTCATGACTTTCTCCAGTAAAGATTTCTTGTTGCAATTGTGGAATAGATAGCTAAGTTTAACAAATTGTGCTTTCTGCAAAGGTAGGATGATGGAAACGAGGGGCAAGGTGGTAAAGTGTTTGTTAAGTGATGACTGCAATGATGAATCATGGAATCTAGGATAGGTTATGAGGACTGGTGTTTTGATCGTCTCCTCTTCACCTCATTGGTGAGGGAGGGATTCCTGCCCTGGGGTGATGAGGATGGCTGGACACATGACACTCAACACTGAACAGATGAGATTGACAGCAGTTTATTAGTCACATATACTCATAGCCAGGAGAAGGAGGATGACACCTGATGCTGTGCAGGGTCACACAAGGGTTGTACTTGAAAACAGAGTACACAGCCAGTGATTGATGGAAGCAGGCTTTGTAGTAGTATCAAGAGGGTAAGGTGCTCCTTAGTTCCTGCTGGAGGATGTTGTTAGCTTTTTAAAATAATTTTGCAGGCTTGCAGGGAAGTAAAAACTGCTTCTCAGGGATAAGCAGGAACTGTGTCTTGTTCCTATGATCAGGAGGGTTACTTGGCTAGAGGACCTTATCTGTGGCCGTAGAGTGGAGACGGGAACTTGTGGTTAGGCCATTTGAGGCTCTCCTGATTGTCCCCAGATGTTAAAGCAACACCATATTGAATCTTAATTTTAGATCTCAAACCACAGCTGGGAAGGTAAGAGAGGTGGTGCACAGGAACAATGCAGTAATGGATTAGAGATCTCTATATGTTTTAAGGATTACTGGAATGGGAATAATAGCACAAGTGAGGTGAGAGGCTAGGAGATAGTTGTGAGTGGGATGATTGAAGTTGTGATCTCAGAGGAGTTTCAATTGTTTGAGAATTGAAAATGAAGGATATGACTTTGGAAGTGGAAAGCTGCAGTGGAATTGGGTGGCAGTAGGCAATGATGAGTGATAATAGATGACCTTGGAGATGGGGAATTCTGGTGATGACCGAGTTGTGAGGCATGATAGGGTTAGTTTTAAAATCATTTAGACATAAGTAAGCAATCAGACTACTGTTATAGTCATTCACTGAGAAAATGTGAGCCCACTGGCTGACTCTTCTGGGGGAGAGAATCTCAAGGGGGCACAAGGAGCTGGGATGGCCAGGTGGAGGTGTGTTCTCACCAGCAGCACCACAGGTCCCAGACCACATCTGCTGAGGGCCATTGCCCTGCCATTAGGTGCAGGGTGCTCAGTGAATGTTGGTCAAAAGGATTTGAATTGAATGTGTTAATTAAATAGAACACTGCCAATGCCTATTTCTGGAACTCCATCTTTACCCTTAGGGGTTTCTGGATTGATCAGAGAACTACTTCTTTTAGCTATGTCAGGTTATGAGATCATCTTGGGTACCAGGCTCAACTTAATTCAATTATTTAATACACATTTAATTTGTGTCTACTAGATGTCAGACATGGTACTAAGTGCTGAGGATATAATGGAGAATAAGATAGAGATAGACCACCTGCTTCCCCCCTGCTCTAAGAAGGAATTTTTGTAGCCTATGTATTTGGAAAATTTGAAAAATATATTTGGCAATAGGTAATTATGACACAGTATAATAGGTGTTATGATAGGACAAGTACAGTTACTTAGAAGGGGCATTTAACCTAGAGTTCGGCTAAGGGATGTCTCCATGGAAGGGGTAATACCTAAGCTGGAATCTGAAAGATGAATAGAGTTTGATTGCAGGGGTTGGAGTCAGCGGGTAAGGAGTAGGCAAGTGTGTTCCAGAATAAGGAAAATAGAATATATCTTAATCCTTTTGGGTACTTTCTTTGCCTTTCATCCTTAAAATGCTTTTATCCTTGTCCTTACATAGTTAAAAGTATGCATTATATTAATTCACGTAATGATTTTACAACTTTATTCTTCTGTTTATTAAATGTATGTTCTATACATCCATAAGCTCTTGGGGGTCTAGCCTATCTAGTTCTTCAGAAAAATATGAAATTGGGTGCTTATTAAATGATGAGGCAGATAACTTTCTATTACAGTATAAAAGTATATGCATCTGAACAATAGCAGCACAAGTAGGAAACAGAAATAACTTACACATAAAGAGTGAATGTTTAATAAACAGATACACATGTACAAATTCAAAGATAAATGCTTTAACTTAGAGTTTGTGGGAGCTATAATTCCTTGAATTTCTAAAGAATGAAAACAAAATCCAGACTTTCAAAAATTCCCAGTTTCTACCCAAGGTGGAAACAGCTAGCAAGAAAACAGGACCTTAATAACACAAGCTTGGAAGCAGATTTTTTCCCCTGTTGGAGCCTCTGGATGAGAACGCAGCCAGCTGATACTTTGCTTTCAGTCTTGTGGAATCTTGAGCAGAGAATTCAGCCAAAATGTACCAGATCCCTGACCCGTGTAAACTTTGTGCTAAGCTTGTGATGATCTGTTATGCAGTGATGGAAAATTCATACTAAATGATAATTACACTTTTCCCCAGGGTTGTTTTGAGGTACACATGAGATAATCTGTGCGAAATAGTTAGCATAGCATCTGATACACAGTAAACACAGCAGGTCTTAGTTACTTAACAGTATTAGTTTGATTTTAGGCAAGTTCTTTAATCTAGCTAGATCTTGGTTTTTCGTATCCCTGATATGAGAACATTAAATTAGACTAAACTTTTATAGACTCTGAAATTTGATTAAAAATGTACAGGGATTTCTAAAAAGCCAAACCTCTGTTAGGATGTTGTATGAAAGAACTGTGTGATGCTTCAGAAGCAGGAACTGCTAATATCAGCATCACTGGTTTCATGGACCCTAAAATATGCCTTTGCCTTCCAACATTTGGGAGTATGATCACTAGGATGTACTTTACAGGCAATTCAGGTTTTTGGTGTGAGTGTGTGTGTGTGTGTGATGATTGTTTTTTTTCATTGTTTTTTGTATGATTGTTCTTGGAGAGAACAAAAGTTAGAATACCTTGCGTCTATGGAACACTGTGCTGTAAGCATTTAGCAGTGGCTCATCATTTCTTTCAGAAAATAGGACTCTTTTTAAAAGGTGAATTCAAAAGGTTAAGCTTTATTAGCCAATTAATGCTGAACAAAGAGCATCCCAAATCAAATAAAAAAAGCTATGGTATGTTTTAAAACTCTTTTAAAACATCAATGTACCAACAGAAGCCACCTGGTCCCAGGCTGAAAGTAAGATGCATGATTTCAACTGTTGAAAGTAAAATTTAGAGAGTGTATCAACTAGGTGCTAATATATCTTTATTAGGGCCCATAACTTCAAAATTAAGTTTTCAGAAAGTGCTCAGATTGGATCCCATTAACTATTCTCCTCTTTCAGGATGAGATATTAGAAGTCGGTGAATTCTCACAGCTGTTTAAAAGCAGGGTTCCTGGATTTCACGGTGTTTGTTAACAATGTGCAAAGATCAGCTATAAAACCTAATGTGTTGGACCAAGTCAGTACGACATCCCAGCCCTGATGAAACGTTCTTTTACCATTTGCTCATTACAGAGCCCGCGTGCAGTAGGCATAAAGGAGCAAGGATAAACCAACCTTCCAGCAACCTGTAGTGGAAAATTCTGCTTTTTTTATGTTGGCAGCCTGGCAGGAATGGCTTCCTTAATTCCTTTGGTGGAGATTTTATGTAAGCTGTGATAATTGGAGAAAGAAACTAGGAAAACAAGCCTTGGTAAGGACATGGTGAGGTTACTCATTTTTTTAAATGAGTAGGTGTGCACATATCAAATTCAAGAGGACCACCAGCAGTTACCCGCCTCCCCATTTGTCTGTTATTAATTTAACTTTACTTATTATAGTTTAGTTTGTGTATATGTATCTGTGGTCATATTTATCTTTGTCTTTGACGGTTACAGCCTGTTAAGCATTTACCTATGTATTTCTGCAGCAATCCATTGGCCACTAGTGCCTCAAAGAGAATTGTCAAAAGGGTTACTGGATGGAGATCTTTATTGTGTGGAGCTGGGCTTTTCAATCAATAGCCCTTGAATACCGAAGGCCTGCCATGTTTATTGGCCTAGTACTTGTACCTGCTTTTCCCCCTAATTCAGCCCCTCTATAGCAACTGTGCTTTCTGATGGGAGACAGTCTTATTTACTGCTCTCATTTGCTGCTGTGCATTGCTTGAAGTCTCTTTCCTAAATGATTTGTTGAGAGGAGGTAATTTTCTTCCCGACTTCACTTGTACTCAACATGCTCACTCTTCACTTACCACCTGGTACCATGTATTTAACCTTTTGTTGCTTATAATATAAAACTATGAAATCTGCATATGGAGACCACCCTGGGTTCTAAAATTAAGTGGTCTTTCTGGCAGGTGGTCATCCATTTAACAATGCTGCCTAGAGTTTATGCTTCTAACACACGTGGAATGATTCTTCAGGGCTTCATAACCAATAATTATGTTAGAGTCAATGTAGATGGCCCTGAAAATCCCCCAAATTATCCCAAGGATTTTCTGGGTGATCTTGTGTGGAGTGGGGTCCCCATAATCGACCCCAGGAAATCTGCAACAAGTTTGTTCATCGTATTAACCATTAAGTAGGGCCATTGCTTGGCATTAGGGTCTGAAAACTCAGCAGGGAAGCTTAAAACCTCATGTGGGGTGGTTTTAAGAAAAACACGGCTTATGCAGAGAGGCATATGTGAAGCTGGAGCTGGCTAGGCAATGCATTTTGTTTAACTCTTTTTCTCAAAAAAAAAAAAATTCTTTTGAAAAGGGCCTGTGTTCATGTTAGGCAGATGGTCTCTTAAGGTAAGTTCAAAACACATTATTTTGATGGGAAATAAGCTACATGCTCAGAGCCCTTAGCTGTTTTAGAAGGTGGTCTCTGGATATAGGTGGTCTCTTTAGTAATTTTTATGTTACACATTTAATGTATATATGTGGTCAGTGCGGCTTCACTTGTCTGTGTATCCTGTGTCTGCTTACAAATGTCTAATGGACAGTATCAGAATTAGCTTGCTTTTTATAGACTGAGAACTGTCTTTTGTCATGCCTATTTAATATGCATAAAATGTGCTGGTTATGTTAAGTTTGTGGGTGGTGCGAGAGAAAGGGGCTTACTAGGCATATGACTGATTTAACAAAGTCAGGTTACCCAGCTAGAGCATGGGGTAGGGAATTCAGATGGTTTACCAGAGGGTTAGAGATGCGCCCATATGAGAAGCCAGGTACCAGGTCTAAAATAGAGAGAGATGACAAAGGGTAAGTCAAATCTCCATTGATCAGAGTATCAAAGTGTGAAGCAAATACTGAGGCAAAGTCTGGCTTAACCAGGGTCCAGAGCATGGTCTAGTCTCATGACTATAAGATGATTTTGGCCTTCAAGTGACTTGAAATAAGTGGCTACATCAGGCAAGGAGGAATATGGGAGTACAGGTCTGTTCTTGGAATTTTTCTGCCATATTTTCCATTCTGCTTCACCCACACTTAAGCAAGACCACCTTACTCTTTAGTTTCAAAGAACTTTGCTATCCCTCTTCTTTAAATATTAACACAGGGGCAGCTTTGGTGTTAACAGGGGTGGACTGACCATCTGTGCTCTGACATCTTAGTTGTGAAATGATTGCACCTGACATTTTATGTAGTGTGAGGCCTGGAGGTGCTGATGCCCAGTTCAGCTTCCTACCATGTTGGTGGCCCTGCCCTTGACCAACACCCCCACCCCCCATCATCACTTGGATCCTCCACAGATTCCTCAAACTCAGAATGGCGTAACCTAAATCCATTGTATTTTACTCTAAAACTTATGGATGAATTATCCGTCTTAGAAAACAGAACTACTATCACCCCAGGAATTTGGGAGACATGGATGACCCCTGCCTTTCCTTATCCCTCACTCCTTCAGCCAATCAAGCACTAAAGTCGATTGCTCCTACTTTCTTCCAGCTCCCATTCTCGAGCTACTGCCCTGGGTTGGCTTTTATTATCCCCAACGTGGATTGTTCCAATCCTTCTCTGGCCTCCTTGCCTCTAGGTTTGATCCTTTCAACCCATTCTCAACAAGCTTCTAGAAGAATCTTTCTAAAACCCAGATCTGGTCATGTCTCTCCCTTGATAAAGCCTTTCAATGACCACAAGTGTTCTTAAGATAAGACCCAAATCCTTATCATAGACTATAATCTGGCCCACGTTTACCTTTCCAGTCTCATCTCTTGCTACATTCTTTCTTGTATACCATGAAGTAGTTGCATTGAACTATTCATAATTACCCGAATAAATCATACTATTTCATGCTTTCTGCCTTTGTTTAGGCTCCACATCAACCCTCCTCTCCCTCCTTATCTGGAGAACACCCCTGCTTAACTGGGAACATCTTTCCTTGCTAAGCTCAATGATTACCTTCTTTGTAAAGCTGCACATTCCCTCACATTCCCTCACCTTCCTCATCCAGCAACTGGAAGAACTAACTATACCCTCCTTTACATTTTCACTGCACAAATGTCTATAATAGTAACTATATCACTTCATTTCTTCTATTTGTGTGTGTCACTCTATCCCTTTACTAGACTAAATTTCTGAAGAGCAAGCATCATGTCTTATTCATCTAGCATGGTGTATAGTGCCTAGTAGAGATCACACATATTTGTTGAAAAGAAAAAAAAAGAATAGACTTGTGGCATACCTAGTGATCTCAGGTATAAGATTGATGAGAATTCTTATTACATCTGGACTGAATAGGTGACTGAACCCAGTTAAGGCCCTTTCTACATAAACTTTTAAGATTCTGGTGGGTGGATGCAGAGATCTACACATCTTATGACTGCCCAAGACAAGACTCATATGTAATTTCTCTTGCTTATTAAACCTGTTACCTACCAATCTGGAGTGGTTTGCCTCTTTCTTTGGTTTCTCTTTGCCCTCCATGTACAAGGACCTGTTGCAGATTTCACCCTGTGAACTCTCGAGGTTTTGAACCAGCAATTGGTGAGCCAGCCAGGAGACAGAAGAAATGGGTCTTGGGAAAGAGGCATTCGCTAGGAAATCCCAAGTTGGCTGCCAATCTCTGTGTAGGGAGGGGTGAACCCCATGTTAGATGTTTGTGGACTGCCATGTGGATACAGGGACACCCCCAAAACACTGGCTGGTTTAATGCATTTATCTGAGAAACCGTGAGAGGGCACTGTGGCAAAGAAGGGAAATGAATGTCTGCTGCGGTGGGCTGGCATCTACCCTGGGCAGGTCAGTGGCCACTGATGCCCAGCTAGAGGTTGAAACCCCAACTGGAAAGTTGGAAGCAGAGCTGAGGTTAGAGAAGGACATGTGAGTGTTCGCTACTCTGCTATCTTTGGGGCTGGTGACAAGGTGGGAGAGCATGACAATAAGTTGGAGAACTTAGTGTGCCATTTTACAAAGCTAGGAGGGCACAAAATGCTGTGGTTTAAGATCTGGGAGCTTGTGACAAAGCTTGATTAGGACAGTAAGAGGTGGAATGCCTGGGAAAGTGAGGAGAACAAAGGGGAAGGTGTTGTGGTGATAGACAGTGAAACAGATGAAGTGCCAAAAGCCATCTGACTCCTAATACAAAGGTGTGGAAGCCACAGGGGGGCAGTCGTTGCCCCCACTTGCATGGTGGATCAACGTGTTATGCTGCTGAGAACACCAAGCTCCGTCACACCTGGGAAAGGTGTTATCCACTGGAATTTGCGTTAGGACTTCCCACTGGGATGGGTGACTTACTTTGCATGGGTAGGGGTGCAGTTTCCACTAGGATCCTGTTGTCCTGCTGCAAGATGGAACTGTTGAAACATACTATGCCTGGAATGGAACATGCACCATCAAAAGGGGGGAGGAGGTGGGGACTCTGGTCTGGCATATTCTTCCCTAGTCCATTCCCTCATGCCTGACAATGCTTCCTCCCCTGGCCAACATAAGTGGTATGCACAATAAGGTCAAGTTCCTAAAGCTGCCAAGTTCCTTCTCCTCAAGGCTAGCTGGGCACATTATTATCCCTGGGTACAATCATTTGGCTGCCATCTTTGTTCCCTCCACTGGCCAGGAGACATTATAGGATGCATAGAAGCCCTTACCAAATTCACCCAGCAAACAAATGATAGCTAGCAAAGCCTGTCCTTACTGAACACTGAAATGTCTCTAGCGAGAAAAGTTGTCTTCCAAAATAAAATGGTCTTGGACATCATGACTGCCTTGCAAGGAGGCACCTGTGCCATTATCTAAACAGAATGTTGTATTTTCATATCTGATGAGTCTGTTAATGTGTCATCTGTATTAAATCACATAAGGACATAAGTGAAAACCATGAGTAATCCAACCTCCAGCTTAGGGGAGTTAGTAAATTGATGGTTTGGATCATGGGGCTCTCAGTAGAAAAAATTGTTACATATATTGAGAGTCATTTTCTTAATCTGTGTTTTCTCTTGCATGTGCTTATTCTGTTGCTGTGGCATCTGCTTCCAATGCAGCCAGATAGTCACCAAAGGAGCCACCTCCATGCTAATAAAACCCTTTGCTGATTGTTCAGTCACATTATGGAAGAAGGGGACATATAAGATTGTAAGAGATGGTCATGAGGGGTAGAGTATTGGAGGAGGTCATCGAGAAGACGTGACTGCCAGTTGACCCTGGAGCTGGCCCTGGGCAATCAGAGCCTTCTTACTTCCTCCCCTGTCCATGGAATGTTTCACCTACTAATACCATGTTAGCAGCTATTTCAAGCATGTAACCTTGAGAGAGTAATGTGGTGTTAAGACCATCGGACTGCATATGTGACTGAAACCAGTTAAGGCCTCTACATAAGTTTTTAAGACTCTGGTATGCAGGTGAGGAGATCCACTATCTTGTGACCACTCAAGACAAACCTTGTATGTAAGTTCCCTTGCTTATTAAACTTGGTCTGCCTCTTTCTTCGGTCTCTCTTTGTCCTCCACGTATGGCAGCCAGTTTCAGATGTCACCCGGGAAGCCCCTGAGGAGGTTTGGAACCAACACTCTAGCTAAATGATAAATGTCTTACCAATTCCATTTTGAGTTCTTGTTTGAACCTTGAGTATGTTGGTGCTAGATCATGCTATTTGGATACTGTTCTGATTTTCTTTCTCTTTTTTTTTTAAAACATCTTTATTGGAGTATAATTGCTTTACAATGGTGTGTTAGTTTCTGCTTTATAACAAAGTGAATCAGTTATACATATACATATGTTCCCATATCTCTTCCCTCTTGCGTCTCCCTCCCTCCCACCCTCCCTATCCCACCCCTCCAGCTGGTCACAAAGCACCGAGCTGATCTTCCTGTGCTATGCGGCTGCTTCCCACTAGCTATCTATTTTATGTTTGGTAGTGTATATATGTCCATGCCACTCTCTCATCCTGTCACATCTTACCCCTCCCCCTGCCCATATCCTCAAGTCCATTCTCTAGTAGGTCTGTGTCTTTATTCCCATCTTGCCACTAGGTTCTTCATGACCTTTTTTTTTTTTCCTTAGATTCCATATATATATATGTGTTAGCATACTATATTTGTTTTTCTCTTTCTGACTTACTTCACTCTGTATGACAGACTCTAACTCCATCCACCTCACTACAAATACCTCCATTTCATTTCTTTTTATGGCTGAGTAATATTCCATTGCATATATGTGCCACATCTTCTTGATCCATTCATCTGTCGATGGACACTTAGGTTGCTTCCATGTCCTGGCTATTGTAAATAGAGCTGCAATGAACATTGTGGTACACGACTCTTTTTGAATTATGGTTTTCTCAGGGTATATGCCCAGTAGTGGGATTGCTGGGTCGTATGGTAGTTCTATTTTTAGTTTTTTAAGGAACCTCCATACTGTTCTCCATAGTGGCTGTATCAAGTTACATTCCCACCAACAGTGCAAGAGTGTTCCCTTTTCTCCACACCCTCTCCAGCATTTATTGTTTCTAGATTTTTTGATGATGGCCATTCTGACCGGTGTGAGATGATACCTCAGTGTAGTTTTGATTTGCATTTCTCTAATGATTAATGATGTTGAGCATTCTTTCATGTGTCTGTTGGCAATCTGTATATCTTCTTTGGAGAAATGTCTATTTAGGTCTTCTGCCCATTTTTGGATTGGGTTGTTTGTTTTTTGTTATTGAGCTGCATGAGCTGCTTGTAAATCTTGGAGATTAATCCTTTGTCAGTGGCTTCATTTGAAAATATTTTCTCCCATTCTGAGGGTTGTCTTTTCGTCTTGTTTATGGTTTCCTTTGTTGTGCAAAAGCTTTTAAGTTTCATTAGGTCCCATTTGTTTATTTGTGTTTTTATTTCCATTTCTCTAGGATCTGGGTCAAAAAGGATATTGCTGTGATTTATGTCATAGAGTGTTCTGCCTATGTTTTCCTCTAAGAGTTTGATAGTGTCCGGCCTTACACTTAGGTCTTTAATCCATTATGAGTTTTTTTTTTTTTTTAAACATCTTTATTGAAGTATAATTGCCTTACAATAGTGTGTTAGCTTCTGCTTTATAACAAAGTGAATCAGTTATACATACACAATATGTTCCCATTTCTCTTCCCTCTTGCATCTCCCTCCCTCCCACCCTCCCCATCCCACCCCTCTAGGTGGTCACAAAGCACCGAGCTGATCTCCCTGTGCTATGCGGCTGCTTCCCACTAGCTATCTATTTTACATTTGGTAGTGTATATATGTCCATGACACTCTCTTACCCTGTCACATCTCACCCCACCCACTCCCCATATCCTCAAGTCCATTCTCTAGTAGTTCTGTGTCTTTATTCCCGTCTTGCCACTAGGTTCTTCATGGCCTTTTTTTTTTTTTTTCCTTAGATTCTGTATATATGTGTTAGCATACTGTATTTGTTTTTCTCTTTCTGACTTACTTCACTCTGTATGACAGACTCTAACTCCATCCACCTCATTACAAATACCTCCATTTCATTTCTTTTTATGGCTGAGTAATATTCCATTGTATATATGTGCCACATCTTCTTTATCCATTCATCTGTCGATGGACATTTAGGTTGCTTCCATGTCCTGGCTATTGTAAATAGAGCTGCAATGAACATTTTGGTACATGACTCTTTTTGAATTATGGTTTTCTCAGGGTATATGCCCAGTAGTGGGATTGCTGGGTCGTATGGTAGTTCTATTTGTAGTTTTTTAAGGAACCTCCATACTGTTCTCCATAGTGGCTGTATCAAGTTACATTCCCACCAACAGTGCAAGAGTGTTCCCTTTCCTCCACACCCTCTCCAGCATTTATTGTTTTTAGATTTTTTGATGATGGCCATTCTGACCGGTGTGAGATGATATCTCATTGTAGTTTTGATTTGCATTTCTCTAATGATTAAGGATGTTGAGCATTCTTTCATGTGTCTGTAGGCCATCTGTATATCTTCTTTGGAGAAATGTCTATTTAGGTCTTCTGCCCATTTTTGGATTGGGTTGTTCATTTTTTTGTTATTGAGCTGCATGAGCTGCTTGTAAATCTTGGAGATTAATCCTTTGTCAGTTGCTTCATTTGCAAATATTTTCTCCCATTCTGATGGTTGTCTTTTGGTCTTGTTTATGGTTTCCTTTGCTGTGCAAAAGCTTTTAAGTTTCATTGGGTCCCATTTGTTTATTTGTGTTCTTATTTCCATTTCTCTGGGAGCTGGGTCAAAAAGGATCTTGCTGTGATTTATGTCATAGAGTGTTCTGCCTATGTTTTCCTCTAAGAGTTTGATAGTGTCCGGCCTTACACTTAGGTCTTTAATCCATTATGAGTTTTTGTGTATGGTGTCAGGGAGTGTTCTAATTTCATACTTTAACATGTACCTGTCCAGTTTTCCCAGCACCACTTATTGAAGAGGCTGTCTTTTCTCCACTGTATATGCTTGCCTCCTTTACCAAAGTTAAGGTGACCATATGTGTGTGGGTTTATCTCTGGGCTTTCTATCCTGTTCCATTGATCTATGTTTCTGTTTTTGTGCCAGTACCAAACTGTCTTGATTACTGTAGTGTTGTAGTATAGTCTGAAGTCAGGGAGTCTGATTCCTCCAGCTCCATTTTTCTTTCTCAAGATTGCTTTGGCTATTCGGGGTCTTTTGTGTTTCCATACAAATTGTGAAATTTTTTGTTCTAGTTCTGTGAAAAATGCCAGTGGTAGTTTGATAGGGATTGCATTGAATCTGTAGATTGCTTTGGGTAGTAGAGTCATTTTCACAATGTTGATTCTTCCAATCCAGGAACATGGTATATCTTTCCATCTATTTGTATCATCTTTAATTTCTTTCATCAGTATCTTATAATTTTCTGCATACAGGTCTTTTGTCTCCTTAGGTAGGTTTATTCCTAGATATTTTATTCTTTTTGTTGCAATGGTAAACGGGAGTGTTTTCTTAATTTCACTTTCAGATTTTTCGTCATTAGTGTATAGAAATGCAAGAGATTTCTGTGCATTAATTTTGTATCCTGCTACTTTACCAAATTCATTGATTAGCTCTAGGAGTTTTCTGGTAGCATCTTTAGGATTCTCTATATATAGTATCATGTCATCTGCAAACAGTGACAGCTTTACTTCTTCTTTTCCGATTTGGATTCCTTTTATTTCTTTTTCTTCTCTGATTGCTGTGGCTAACACTTCCAAAACTATGTTGAATAATAGTGGTGAGAGTAGGCAACCTTGTCTTGTTCCTGATCTTAGTGGAAATGGTTTCAGTTTTTCACCATTGAGGACAATGTTTGCTGTGGGTTTGTCATATATGGCCTTTATTATGTTGAGGAAAGTTCCCTCTACGCCTACTTTCTGCAGGGCTTTTATCTTAAATGGGTGTTGAATTTTGTAGAAAGCTTTCTCTGCATCTATTGAGATGATCATATGGTTTTTCTCCTTCAATTTGTTAATATGATGTATCATGTTGATTGATTTGCATATATTGAAGAATCCTTGCATTCCTGGAATAAACCCCACTTGATCATGGTGTATGATCCTTTTAATGTGCTGTGGATTCTGTTTGCTAGTATTTTGTTGAGGATTTTTGCATATATGTTCATCAGTGATATTGGCCTGTAGTTTTATTTCTTTATGACATCTTTGTCTGGTTTTGGTATCAGGGTGATGGTGGCCTCGTAAAAGGAGTTGGGGAGTGTTCCTCCCTCTGCAATATTTTGGAAGAGTTTGAGAAGGATAGGTGTTAGCTCTTCTCTAAATGTTTGATAGAATTCGCCTGTGAAGCCATCTGGCTTTTGTTTGTTGGAAGATTTTTAATCACGGTTTCAATTTCAGTGCTTGTGATTGGTCTGTTCATATTTTCTATTTCTTCCTGGTTCAGTCTCGGCAGGTTCTGCATTTGTAAGAATCTGTACATTTCTTCCAGATTGTCCATTTTATTGGCATAGAATTGCTTGTAGTAATCTCTCATGATCTTTTGTATTTCTGCAGTGTCAGTCGTTACTTCTCCTTTTTCATTTCTAATTCTATTGATTTGAGTCTTCTCCCTTTTTCTCTTGATGAGTCTGGCTAATGGTTTATCAATTTTCTTTATCTTCTCAAAGAACCAGCTTTTAGTTCTGTTGACCTTTGCTATTGTTTCCTTCATTTCTTTTTCATTTATTTCTGATCTGATCTTTATGATTTCTTTCCTTCTGCTAGCTTTGGGGTTTTTTTGTTCTTCTTTCTCTAATTGCTTTAGGTGCAAGGTTAAGTTGTTTATTCGAGATGTTTCCTGTTTCTTGATATAGGGTTGTATTGCTATAAACTTCCCACTTAGAACTGCTTTTGCTGCATCCCATAGGTTTTGGGTCGTCGTGTCTCCATTGTCATTTGTTTCTAGGTATTTTTTGATTTCCCCTTTGATTTCTTCAGTGATCACTTCGTTATTAAGTAGTGTATTGTGTAGCCTCCATGTGTTTGTATTTTTTACAGATCTTTTCCTGTAATTCATATCTAGTCTCATAGCATTGTGGTCAGAAAAGATACTTGATACGATTTCAATTTTCTTAAATTTACCAAGGCTTGATTTGTGACCCAAGATATGATCTATCCTGGAGAATGTTCCATGAGCACTTGAGAAAAATGTGTATTCTGTTGTTTTTGGGTGGAATGTCCTATAAATATCAATTAAGTCCATCTTGTTTAATGTAACATTTAAAGCTGGTGTTTCCTTATTTATTCTCATTTTGGATGATCTGTCCTTTGGTAAAAGTGGGGTGTTAAAGTCCCCTACTATGATTGTGTTACTGTTGATTTCCGCTTTTATGGCTGTCAGTATTTGCCTTATGTATTGAGGTGCTCCTATGTTGGGTCCATAAATATTTACAATTGTTATACCTTCTTCTTGGATCGATCCCTTGATCATTATATAGTGTCCTTCTTTGTCTCTTGTAATAGTCTTTATTTTAAAGTCTATTTTGTCTGATATGAGAATTGCTACTCCAGCTTTCTTTTGATTTCCATTTGCATGGAATACATTTTTCCATCCCCTCACTTTCAGTCTGTATGTGTCTCTAGGTCTAAAGTGGGTCTCTTGTAGACAGCATATATATGGGTCTTGTTTTTGTATCCATTCAGCCAGTCTGTGTCTTTTGGTGGGAGCATTTAATCCATTTACATTTAAGGTAATTATCCATATGTATGTCCCTATTCCCATTTTCTTAAATGTTTTGGGTTTGTTATTGTAGGTGTTTTCCTTCTCTTGTGTTTCTTGCCTAGAGAAGTTCCTTTAGCATTTGTTGTAAAGCTGGTTTGGTGGTGCTGAACTCTCTCAGCTTTTGCTTGTCTGTAAAGTTTTTAATTTCTCCATCAAATCTGAATGAGATCCTTGCTGGGTAGAGTAATCTTGGTTGTAGGTTTTTCTCCTTCATCACTTTAAGTATATCCTGCCACTCCCTTCTGGCTTACAGGGTTTCTGCTGAAAGATCAGCTGTTAACCTTATGGGGATTCCCTTGTGTGTTATTTGTTGTTTTTCCCTTGCTGCTTTTAATATGTTTTCTTTATATTTAATTTTGGATAGTTTGATTAATATGTGTCTTGGTGTGTTTCTCCTTGGATTTATCCTGTATGGGACTCTCTGTGCTTCCAGGACTTGATTAACTATTTCCTTTCCCATATTAGGGAAGTTTTCAACTATAATCTCTTCAATTATTTTCTCAGTCCCCTTCTTTTTCTCTTCTTCTTCTGGGACCCCTATAATTCGAATGTTGGTGCGTTTAATGTTGTCCCAGAGGTCTCTGAGACTGTCCTCAGTTCTTTTCATTCTTTTTTCTTTATTCTGCTCTGCAGTAGTTATTTCCACCATTTTATCTTCCAGGTCACTTATCCGTTCTTCTGCCTCAGTTATTCTGCTATTGATCCCGTATAGACTATTTTAATTTCATTTATTGTGTTTTTCATCGTTGCTTGGTTCCTCTGTAGTTCTTCTACGTCCTTGTTAAATGTTTCTTGCATTTTGTCGATTCTATTTCCAAGATTTTGGATCATCTTTACTATCATTATTCTGAATTCTTTTTCAGGTAGACTGCCTATTTCCTCTTCATTTGTTAGGTCTGGTGTGTTTTGACCCTGCTCCTTCATCTGCTGTGTGTTTTTCTGTCATCTCATTTTGCTTATCTTACTGTGTTTGGGGTCTCCTTTTCACAGTCTGCAGGTTCGTAGTTCCCGTTTTTTTTGGTATCTGTCCCCTGTGGCTAAGGTTGGTTCAGTGGGTTGTGTAGGCTTCCTGGTGGAGGGGAGTAGTGCCTGTGTTCTGGTGGATGAAGCTGGATCTTGTCTTTCTGGTTGGCACGTCCACGTCTGGTGGTGTGTTTTGGTGTGTCTGTGGCCTTATTATGATTTTAGGCAGCCTCTCTGCTAATGGATGGGGTTGTGTTCCTGTCTTGCTAGTTGTTTGGCATAGGGTGTCCAGCACTGTAGCTTGCTGGTCATTGAGTGAAGCTGGGTCTTGATGTTGAGATGGAGATCTCTGAGAGATTTTCGCCGTTTCGTATTATGTGGAGCTGGGAGGTCTGTTGTGGACCAGTGTCCTGAAGTTGGCTCTCCCACCTCAGAGGCACAGCCCTGATGCCTGGCTGGAGCACCAAGAGCCTTTCATCCACATGGCTCAGAATAAAAGGGAGAAAAAATAGAAAGAAAGAAAGAAAGAAAGAGGATAAAATAAAATAAAGCTATTATAATGAAAAATAAGAAAAAAAATTATTAAGAAAAAATTTATTAAGAAACAATTTTTTTTAATTTTTAAAAATAAATTTATTAATTTTTTATAATAAAAAATAAGAAAAAAATTATTAAGTAACAAATTTATTAAGAAGAAAAATTTTTTAATTTTTTAAAATAAAAAATATGAAAAAACTTATTACAAAAAATTTTTTTTTAATTTTTAAAAATAGAAAATAAGGAAAAAATTATTAAGAAAAAAAATTTTTCAAGTACAAAAAAAAAAAAAAAAAAAAAATGGACGGACCAAACCCTAGGACAAATGGTGAAAGCAAAGCTATACAGACAAAATCTCACCCAGAAGCATACACATATACACTCACAAAACAAGGAAAAGGGGAAAAATTAATATATCCTGCTCCCAAAGTCCACCTCCTGAATTTGGGATGATTCATTGTCTATTCAGGTATTCCACAGATGCAGGTACATCAAGTTGTTTGTGGAGCTTTAATCCGTTGCTTCTGAGGCTGCTGGGAGAAATTTCCCTTTCTCTTCTTTGTTCGCACAGCTCCCGTGGTTCAGCTTTGGATTTGGCCCCGCCTCTGCATGTAGGTCACCTGAGGGCGTCTGTTCTTCGCTCACACAGGACGGGGTGAAAGGAGCAGCTGCTTCAGGGGCTCTGGCTCACTCAGGCGGTGGGGGGGGGGAGGGAGGGGTACGGATGTGGGGCGAGCTTGCGGCGGCAGAGGCCGGCGTGACGTTGCAGCAGCCTGATGCGAACCCTGTGTTCTCCTGGGGAAGTTGTCCCTGGATCACGGGAGCCTGGCCATGGCGGGCTGCACAGGCTCCCGGGAGGGGCGGTGTGGATAGTGACCTGTGCTCGCACACAGGCTTCTTGGTGGCAGCAGCAGCAGCCTTAGCATCTCATGCCCGTCTCTGGGGTCCACGCTGATAGCCGCGGCTCGCGCCTGTCTCTGGAGCTCGTTTAGGTTGCGCTCTGAATCCCCTCTCCTCGCGCACTGCGAAACTAAGAGGCAAGAAAAAGTCTCTTGCCTCTTCGGCAGCTGCAGACTTTTTCCCGGACTCCCTCCCGGCTAGCTGTGGTGCGCTAACCCCTTCAGGCTGTGTTCACGCCGCCAACCCCAGTCCTCTCCCTGCGATCCGTCGGAAGGCCGAGCCTCATCTCCCAGCCCCAACCCACCCCAGCGGGTGAGCAGACAAGCCTCTCGGGCTGGTGAGTGCTGCTTGGCACCGTGCCTCTGTGCGGGAATCTCTCCACTTTGCCCTCCGCACCCCTGTGGCTGCGCTCTCCTCCGTGGCTCCGAAGCTTTCCCCCTCTGCCACCCGCAGTCTCCGCCCGTGAAGGGGCTTCCTAGTGTGTGGAAACCTTTCCTCCTTCACAGCTCCCTCCCACTGGTGCAGGTCCCGTCCCTATTCTTTTGTCTCTGTTATTTCTTTTTTCTTTTGCCCTACCCAAGTACACGGGGAGTTTCTTGCCTTGTGGGAGGTCTGAGGTCTTCTGCCAGCGTTCAGTGGGTGTTCTGTAGGAGCAGTTCCACGTGTAGATGTATTTCTGATGTATCTGTGGGAAGGAAGGTGATCTCCGTGTCTTACTCTTCCACCATCTTGCCCAGACCCCCTGATTTTCTTTTAAGCATATATTACTATATTCTGAGATAGATGTTGTGATAACTTTAACTTCATTTTTTCCCAAGTACACATTAACTTCATTTTTTGGTATGTATTTTTTTATGTTTTTAACGTATGTAACAAGAATAAGAAAATTGAGGTCCATATTAATTTTTTTCTGAAAAACGGATATAGAAAGAAAGAAAGAAAGTTGGATAATATATGCTTGTTGAGTAAAATCCCTTAAAACTTTATTTCTATATAGTTTACTTTGTACATCATGATATTGCCTTGGTCCTTAAACCTTTTTTTAAAACTTTTTTTCTTCATTTTTCTTTTTTTAATGGAAGTATAGGTGATTTACAATATTATATTAATTTCAGGTGTACAGCATAGTGATTTAGTATTTTTAGATTATACTCCATTAAGTTATTACAAAATAATGACTATAATTCCCTGTACTCTACAATGTATACTGTTGCTTATCTATTTTATACACAGAAGCTTGTATTTCCTAATCCGATACTCTTATCTTGCCTCTCATCCCTTCCCTCTGCCCACTGGTAACCACTAGTTTGTTTTCTATTCCCACGAGTCTGTTTCTGTTTTGCTGTATATATTGGTTTGTTTTATTTTTAGATTCCACAAATAAGTGATATCATATAGTATTTGTCTTTCTCCATATGACTTATTTCACTAGGCGTAATAATTTCATTTTTTTTAAGGCTGAGTGATATTCCACTGTGTGTATGTATGTATATATATATATATATATATATATATATATATATATATATATATACACATACATATATACATACTACATCTTCTTTATCAATTTATCTCTCTCTTTTTTTTTTTATACAGCAGGTTCTTATAGGTCATCCATTTGATACATATTGGTACATATATGTCAATCCCAATCTCCCAATTCATCACACCACCCTCCTGCCAGCCACTTTCCCCCCTTGGTGTCCATACGTTTGTTCTCTGCATCTGTGTCTCAATGTCTGCCCTGCAAACTGGTTCATCTGTACCATTTTTCTAGGTTCCACATATATGTGCTAATATACGATAATTGTTTTTCTCTTTCTGACTTACTTCACTCTGTATGACAGTCTCTAGATCCACAAACGCTCTCTACAAATGACCCAATTTTGTTCCTTTTTATGGCTGAGTAATATTCCATTGTATATATGTAACATATCTTCTTTATCCATTCATCTGTCGATGGGCATTTAGGTTGTTTCCATGTCCTGGCTATTGTAAATAGTGCTGCAATGAACATTGGGGTGCATGTGTCTTTTTGAATTATGGTTTTCTCTGGGTATATGCCCGGTAGTGGGATTGCTGGGTCATATGGTAATTCTATTTTCAGTTTTTTAAGGAACCTTCACACTGTTCTCCATAGTGGATGTATCAATTTACATTCCCACCAACAGTGCAAGAGGGTTCCCTTTTCTCCACACCCTCTCCAGCATTTGCTGTTTGTAGATTTTCTGATGATGCCCATTCTAACTGGTGTGAGGGGATACCTCATTGTAGTTTTGATTTGCATTTCTCTAATAATTAGTGATGTTGAGCAGCTTTTCATGTGCTTCTTGACCATCTGTATGTCTTCTTGGAGAAATGTGTATTTAGGTCTTCTGCCCATTTTTTGATTGGCTTGTTTGTTTCTTTAATATTGAGCTGCATAAGCTGTTTATGTATTTTGGAGATTAATTCTTTGTCCGTTGATTTGTTTGCAAATATTTTTTCCCATTCTGAGGGTTGTCTTTTCACCTTGTTTGTAGTTTCCTTTGCTGTACAAAAACTTTTAAGTTTCATTAGGTCCCATTTTTTTATTTTTGTTTTTATTTCCATTACTCTAGGAGGTGGATCAAAAAAGATCTTGCTGTGATGTATGTCAAAGAGTGTTCTTCCTATGTTTTCCTCTATGAGTTCTCTAGTGTCCTGTCTTACATTTAGGTCTCTAATCCATTTTGAGTTTATTTTTGTGTATGGCATTAGGGAGTGTTCTAATTTCATTCTTTTACATGTAGCTGTCCAGTTTTCCCAGCACCACTTATTGAAGAGACTGTCTTTTCTCCATTGTATATCTTTGCCTCCTTTGTCATAGATTAGTTGACCATAGATGCATGGGTTTAGCTCTGGGGTCTCTATCCTGTTCCATTGACCTATATTTCTGTTTTTGTGCCAGTACCATATTGTCTTGATTACTGTTGCTTTGAAGTATAGTCTGAAGTCAGGGAGACTGATTCCTCCAGCTCCATTTTTTTCCCTCAGTACTGCTTTGGCTATTCGGGGTCTTTTGTGTCTCCATACAAATTTTAAGATTTTTTCTTCTAGTTCTGTAAAAAATGTCTTTGGTAATTTGATAGGGATTGCATTGAATGTGTAGATTGCTTTTGGTAGTATAGTCATTTTCACAATACTGATTCTTCCAATTCAAGAATATGGTGTATCTCTCCATCTGTTTGTATCACCTTTAGTTTCTTTCATCAGTGTCTTATAGTTTTCTGCATGCAGGTCTTTTGTCTCCCTAGGTAGGTTTATGCCTAGGTATTTTATTCTTTTTGTTGCAGTGGTAAATGGGAGTGTTTCCTTAATTTCTCTTTCAGATTTTTCATCATTAGTGTACAGGAATGCAAGAGATTTCTGTGCATTAATTTTGTATCCTGCAACTTTACCAAATTCATTGATTAGCTCTAGTAGTTTTCTGGTGGCATCTTTAGGATTTTCTATGTATAGTATCATATCATCTGCAAACAGTGACAGTTTTACTTCTTCTTTTCCAATTTGTATTCCTTTTATTTCTTTTTCTTCTCTGATTGCCATGGCTAGGACTTCCAAAACTATGTTGAATAGTAGTGGTGAGAGTGGACATCCTTGTCTTGTTCCTGATCTTAGAGGAAAGGCTTTCAGTTTTTCACCATTGAGAATGATGTTTGCTGTGGGTTTGTCATATGTGGCCTTTATTATGTTGAGGAAAGTTCCCTCTATGCCCATTTCCTGGAGAGTTTTTATCATAAATCGGTGTTGAGTTTTGTGAAAAGCCTTTTTTGCACCTATTGAGATGATCATATGGTTTTTACTCTTCAATTTGTTAATATGGAGTATCACATGGATTGATTTGCATATATTGAAGAATCCTTGCATCCCTGGGATAAATCCCACTTGATTATGTTGCATGATCCTTTTAATGTGTTATTGGATTCTGTTTGCTAGTATTTTGTTGAGGATTTTTGCATCTATATTCATCAGTAATATTGGTCTGTAATTTTCTTTTTGTGTAGTATCTTTGTCTGGTTTTGGTATCAGGGTGATGGTGGCCTCATAGAATGAGTTTGGGAGTGTTCCTTCCTCTGCAATTTTTTGGAAGATCTTGAGAAAGATAGGTCTTAGCTCTTCTCTAAATATTTGACAGAATTCACCTGTGAAGCCATCTGGTCCTGGAGTTTTGTTTGTTGGAAGATTTTAAATCACAGTTTCAATTTCATTACTTGTGATTGGTCTGTTCATATTTTCTATTTCTTCCTGGTTCAGTCTTGGAAGGTTATACCTTTCTTTTTTTTAAAAAAATTTATTTATTTATTTATTTATGGTTGTGTTGGGTCCTCGTTTCTGTGCGAGGGCTTTCTGTAGTTGCGGCAAGTGGGGGCCACTCTTCATCGTGGTGCGTGGGCCTCTCACTCTCGCGGCCTCTCTTGTTGCGGAGCACAGGCTCCAGACGCGCAGGCTCAGTAATTGTGGTTCACGGGCCCAGCCGCTCTGCGGCATGTGGGATCTTCCCGGACCAGGGCTCGAACCTGTGTCCCCTGCATTGGCAGGCAGATTCTCAACCACTGCGCCACCAGGGAAGCCCGGTTATACCTTTCTAAGAATTTGTCCATTTCTTCCAGGTTGTCCATTTTATTGGCATAGAGTTGCTTGTAGTAGTCTCTTAGGATGCGCTGTATTTCTGCAGTGTCTATTATAACTTCTCCTTTTTCATTTCTAATTTTATTGATTTGAGACCTCTCCCTGTTTTTCTTGATGAGTCTGGCTAATGGTTTATCAACTTTGTTTATCTTCTCTAAGAACCAGCTTTTAGTTTTATTGATCTTTGCTATTGTTTCCTTTTTTCTATTTCATTTATTTCTGCTCTGATCTTTATGTTTTCTTTCCTTCTACTAACTTTGGGTTTTGTTTGTTCTTCTTTTTCTAGTTCTTTTAGGTGTAAGGTTAGATTGTTTAGTTGAGGTGTTTGTTGTTTCTTGTGGTAGGATTGTATTGCTATAAACTTCCCTCTTAGAACTGCTTTTTCTACATCCCCTAAGTTTTGGATCATCGTGTTTTCATTGCCATTTTTCTCTAGGTATTTTTTTATTTCCTCTTTGATTTCTTCAGTGATTTCTTGGTTATTTAGTAGCGTATTGTTTAGCCTCCATGTGTTTGTGTTTTTTACGTTTTTTTCCCTGTAATTGATTTCTAGTCTCATAGCGTTGTGATCTGAAAAGAAGCTGGATATGATTTCAATTTTCTTAAATTTACTGAGGCTTGATTTGTGACGCAAGATATGATCAGCCCTGGAGAATGTTCCGTGAGCACTTGAGAAAAAAGTGTACTCTGCTGTTTTTGGATGCAATGTCTTATAAATATCAATTAAATCTATCTGGTCTATTGTGTCATTTAAAACTTGTGTTTCCTTATTAATTTTCTGTTTGGATGATCTGTCCATTGGTGTAAGTGAGGTATTAAAGTGCACCACTATTATTGTGTTACTATTGATTTCCTCTTTTATAGCTGGTAACAGTTGCATTATGTATTGAGGTGCTCCTATGTTGGGTGCATATATATTTATAATTGTTATATCTTCTTCCTGGATTGATCCCTTGATCATTATGCAGTGTCCTTCCTTGTCTCTTGTAACATTCTTTATTTTAAAATCTATTTTATCTGATATGAGTATTGCTAATCCAGCTTTCTTTTGATTTCCATTTGCATAGAATATCTTTTTCCATCCCCTCACTTTCGGTATGTACATGTCCCTAGGTCTGAATTGGGTCTTTTGTAGACAGCATATATATGGGTCTTGTTTTTGTATCCATTCAGTGAGTCTGTGTCTTTTGGTTGGAGCATTCAATCCATTCACGTTTAAGGTAATTACCAATATGTATGTTCCTATGACCATTTTCTTAATTGTTTTGGGTTTGTTTTTGTAGGTCCTTTTCTTCTGTTGTGATTCCCACTTAGAGAAGTTCCTTTTAGTGTTTGTTGTAGAGCTGGTTTGGTGGTGCTGAATTCTCTTAGCTTTTGCTTGTCTGTAAAGCTTTTGATTTCTCCATCAAATCTGAATGAGATCCTTGCCAGGTTGAGTAATCTTGGTTGTAGGTTCTTCCCTTTAATCACTTTAAATATGTCATGTCACTCCCTTCTGGCTTGTAGACTTTCTGCTGAGAAATCAGCTGTTACCATTATAGGAGTTCCCTTGCATGTTATTTTTCATTTTTCCCTTGCTGTTTTCAATAATTTTTCTTTGTGTTTAACTTTTGTCAGTTTGATTGCTATGTGTCTTGGTGTGTTTCCCCTTGGCTTTATCCTGTATGGGACTGTCTGCGCTTCCTGGACTTGGGTTGCTATTTCCTTTCCCATGTTAGAGAAATTTTCGTCTATAATCTCTTCAAATATTTTCTTGGGTCCTTTCTCTCTCTCTTCTCCTTCTGGGCCCCCTATAATGCGAATGTTCGTGCATTTAATGTTGTCCCAGAGGTCTCTTAGGCTGTTTTCATTTCTTTTCATTCTTTTTCTTTATTCTGTTCCACAGCAGTGAATTCCACCATTCTGTCTTCCAGGTCACTTATCTGTTCTTCTGCCTCAGTTATTCTGCTATTGATTCCTTCTAGTGTAGTTTTCATTTCAGTTATTGTATTGTTCATCTCTGTTTGTTTGTTCTTTAATTCTTCTAGGTCTTTGTTAAACATTTCTTGCATTTTCTTGGTCTTTGCCTCCATTCTTTTTCCGAGGTCCTGGATCACCTTCACTATCATTATTCTGAATTCTTTTTCTGGAAGGTTGCCTATCTCCACTTCATTTAGTTGTTTTTCTGGGGTTTTATCTTGTTCCTTCATCTGGTACATAGCCCTCTGCCTTTTCACCTTGTCTATCTTTTTGTGAATGTGTTTTTTGTTCTACAGGCTGCAGGATTGTAGTTCTTCTTGCTTCTGTTGTCTGCCCTCTGCTGGATTAGGGTATCTAAGAGTCTTGTGTAAGTTTCCTGATGGGAGGGACTGTTGGTGGGTAGAGCTGGCTGTTGCTCTGGTGGGCAGAGCTCAGTAAAACTTTAATCCACTTGTCTGCTGATGGGTGGGGCTGTGTTCCCTCACTGTTGGTTGTTTGGCCTGAGGTGACCCAACCCTTGAGCCTACCCTGGCTCTTTGGTGGGGCTAATGGTGGACTCTGGGAAGGCTCACACCAAGGAGTACTTCCCAGAACTTCTGCTGCCAGTGTCCTTGTCCTCACGGTGAGCCATAGCCACCCCCCGCCTCTGCAGGAGACCGTCCAACACTAGTAGGTATGTCTGGTTCAGTCTCCTATGGGGTCACTGCTCCTTCCCCTGGGTTCCGATGCTCACACTAATTTGTGTGTGCCCTCCAAGAGTGGAGTCTCTGTTTCCCCTAGTCCTGTCGAAGTCCTGCAATCAAATCCTGCTAGCCTTCAAAGTCTGATTCTCTGGGAATTCCTTGTCCCTTTGCCGGACCCCCAGGTTGGGAAGCCTTATGTGGGGCTCAGAACCTTCACTCCAGTGGGTGTACTTTTGTGGTATAATTGTTCTCCAATTTGTGAGTCACCCACCCAGAGGTTATGAGATTTGGTTTTATTGTGATTGCACCCTTCCTACCATCTCATTGCAGCTTCTCCTTTGTCTTTGGATGTGGGGTGTCTTTTCTGGTGAGTTCCAGTGTCTTCCTGTCAATGATTGTTCAGCAGTTATTTGTGATTCCGGTGCTCTCGCAAGAGGGAGTCAGTCACTGAGTCTTGACTAACATTTTTTTTCCAAGTAGCTTAAAGTGACCTGGCACGAAGTAATCTCGCCGCTCCACACACCATCTGGCAAGGCCTTGAGTTGGAACCAGAAGCCCTATCAATTCTTCTCCTGATGGACACTTTGTTTGCTTCCATATCTTGGCTATTGCCAATAGTGCCACTATGAATATTGGGGTGTATGTATCTTTTTGAATTAGTGTTTTCCTTTTTTTTCCAGATATATACCCAGGAATGGAATTGCTTGATCATGTGGTAGTTCTAGTTTTAGCTTTTTGAGGCCCTTCCATACTGTTTTCCATGGTAACTGCACCAATTTACATTCCCACCAACAGAGTACAAGGGTACACTCCACATCCTCTCCAACATTTGTTATTTGTAGACTTTTTGATGGTAGCCATTCTTACAGGTATGAGGGTTTATCACACTGTTGTTTTGATTTGCATTTCCCTAATAATTAGTGATGTTGAGCATTTTTTCATGTCCCTGTTAGCTATCTGTATATCTTCTTTGGAAAAATGTCTATTCAGGTCTTCTGACCATTTAAAAATCAGGTTGCTTGTTATTTTGGTTTTGAGTTATATGAGCTGTTTATATATTTTGGATATTAAGCCGTTGTTGCTTGCATCACTTGTAAATATTTTCTCTCATTCAGTAGGTTGTCTTTTCATTTTGTTGATGGTTTCCTTTGCTGTGCAAAGTCTTTTAAGTTTAATTAGGTCCCATTTATTTATTTTTGCTTTTATTTCTTTTGACTTAGGATACAGAATCAAGAGAATATTACTACAATTTATGTCAAATAATGTTCTGCATATGTTCTATTCTAGGAGTTTTGTGGTTTGAAGTCTTACATTTAGGTCTTTAAACCATTTTCAGTTTATTTTTTGTATGTAGTGTGAAGAAATGTTCTAATAGTTTTACATGTGGCTGTCCAGTTCTCCCACACTATTTATTGAAGAGACTGTCTTTTCTTCATTTTATATTCTCACTCCCTTTGTCATAGATTAATTGACCATAGGTGTGTGGGTTTGTTTCTGGCATCTCTATTCTATTCCATTGATCTATGTGTCTGTTTTTGTGTCAGTGCCTACCATACTGTTTTGATTACTGTAGTTTTGTAATATAGTCTGTAGTCAAGGGTCATGATACCTCCAGCTTTGTTCTTTTCTTCTAATGATTGTTTTGGCAATTTGGGGTCTTTTGTGGTTTCATACAAAGTTTAGGATTATTTGTTCTAATTCAGTGAAAAATATCATGGTATTTTGATAGGGATTGCATTAAACTTATAGATTGCCTTGGGTAGTAAGGGCATTTTAGCAATATTAATTCTTCCAATCCAAAAGTGTGAGATATCTTTCCATTTTTTGTCTCATCTTCAATTTCCTTCATCAATGTTTCATAGTCTTCAGAGTATAGGTTTTTTACCTCCTTGGTTAAATTTATTCCTAGGTATTTTATTCTTTTTGATGTTATTTTAAATGAGATTTTTTTTGCTTTGTCTTTCTGATAGTTCATTAGTACAGACAAACAACAGATTTATGTATATTAATTTTGTATCCTGCAACTTTGTTGAATTCATTTATTAGTTCTAACTGTTTTTCAGTGGAGACTTTAGGGTTTTCTATACATGGTATAATGTCATGTGCAAATAGTGATTGTTTTACTTCTTCCCTTTCAATATGAATGATTTAATTTCCTTTTCTTATCTGATTGCTGTGGCTAGGCCTTACAACACAGTGTTAAATAGAAGTGGTGAGAGTGGGCATCCTTGTTTTGTTTCTGAATTTAGAAGAGAGATCTTCAGCTTTACACCATTGAATATGGTGTTAGCTGTGTTGTCATAAATGGCCTTTATTATATTGAGATATGTTCCATCTATACTCACTTTGATTAAAGTTTTTATTATGAATGGATGTTGGATTTTGTCAGATGCTTTATCTGTGTCTATTGAGATGATCATGTGATTTTTATCCTTCCTTTTGTTAATGTAGTGTGTCACGTTGATTGATTTGTAAGTATTAAACCATCCTGGCATACCTGGAATAAATCAGACTTGATCTCATTGGTATGATCCTTTTTATATGTTGTTGGGTTCAGTTTGCTAATATTTTGTTGAAGATTTTTGCAGCTTTATTCATCAAAGATATTTTCCTGTTCTATATATATTTTTTGTAGTGTCTGGTTTTGGTATCAGGGTAATTATGGCCTTGTAGAATGAATTTGGGAGTGTTCCCTCATCTTCAATTCTTTGCAGTAGTTTGAGAAGGAGCAGTATTAGCTTTGCTTTGTATGTTTGGTAGAATTTTCGTTTGAAGTCATCCAGCTTTGGACTTTTGTTTGCTGGGAGCTTTTTAAATTACAAATTCAATTTCACTACTAGTGCTCAGTCTGTTCAAAGTGTTTTTTCTTGATTCAGTCTTGGCAGGTTGTAAGTTTGTAAAAATTTGTCCGTTTCTTCTAGGTTGTTCACTTTTAACAAATTATATGAACATATAATTGTTCATAGAGTTCTCTTATGATTTTTTGTGTCTTTGTGGTATCAGTTGTTATTTCTCCTCTTTTATTTCTTATTTGGTTCACTTGGGTCCTCTCTCTTTTCTTCTTGGTGAGCCTGGCTAAAGGTTTATCAGTTTTATTTATCTTTTAAAAAAAACAGCTCTTGGTCTCATTGATCTTCACTATTGTTTTTTTGGTCTCTGTTTTATTTATTTCCTCTCTGATATTTATTACTTCCTTCCTCCTGCTGACTTTGGGCTTTGCTTGTTCTTATTTTTCTAATTCTTTTAAATGTTAGATTAGATTGTTTATTTGAGATTTTTCTTGTTTCTTGAGGAAAGCCTATATCGTTATAAACTTCCCTTTTAGAATTGTTTCGCTGCGCCCCATAGATTATGGAAAGTTGTGTTTTGATTTTTATTTGTCTTGAGGTTTTTCTCTGACTTAATCTTTGATATTTTTCATTGACTCATTGATTTTTTTTAATAGCATGTTGTTTAGTCTTCACGTGTTTGTGCTTTTCCCTTTTGTCTTTCTGTAATTGATTTCTAGTTTCATACCATGGTGGTTGGAAAAAATGCTTGATATAATTTCTATCCTCCTAAATTTGTTGGGACTTATTTTGTGCATAGCATGTGATCTATCCTGGAGAACATTCCACATGCACTTGAAAAGAATGTGTGTTCTGCTGTTTTTGGATGGAATGTCCTGTAGATGTTGTCCAATTGGCCTATGATGTCATTTAAAACCACTGTTGCTTTATTAATTTTCTGTCTGGATGATCTGCCCATTGATGTCAGTGGGGTGTTCAAGTCCCCTACTATTATTGTATTACTATCAATTTCTCTCTGTCTGCTAATATTTGCTTTATATATTCAGGTGCTCCTGTGATCCCTTTATAATGCCCTTCTTTGTCTTTTGTTATAGCCTTTATTTGAAGTCTATTTTGTCTGATATGAGTATTGCTACCTCGTTTTCTTGTTGTTTCCATTTGCATGAGATACCTTTTTCCATCCCCTCACTTTCAGATTGTGTGTGTCTTTAGTTCTGAAGTGAGCCTCTTGTAGGCAACATATCAATAGGTCTTGTTTTTTTAAATCCAGTCAGCCACCCTATGTCTTTTGATTGGAGCAATTAGTCCATTGCCTTTATTTATTTATTTATTTATTTATTTATTTATTTATTTATTTATTTATTTATTTATTATTTTTGGGGGTCCATTACCATTTAAAGTGATTATTGATATGTGTGTACTTATTTTATTATTTGTATTTATTGATATATATGCATATTTTATTACTTTTTTTCCGCTTGTTTTCATAATTCTTTATGCATTTCTTCTTTTTGTTTCTTCCCTTGTGGTCTGATGATTTTCTTTAGTAGTGTGCTTGAGTTCTTTTCTTTTTAATTTTTGTGTATTTGTTATAGGTTTTTGAATTATGGTTACCATGGGATTCATATATGTTTACCTATAACTATATCTACTTGTTTTAAACTGGTAGTGTTTTAAGTTCAAACGCATTCTAAAAGGTCTACTATTTTTACTCCCCTTCCCTGCATTTTATGTTTTTGATGTCATATTTTACATCTTCTTGTTTTTTCCTTAACTCTTCATAGGTGTTATTATAATTTTTTGTCTTTTACTCTTTATACTAGCTTACTTAAGTGGTTGATCCTCAGGCCTTATTATATATTTGCCTTTCCTAGTGGGACTTTCCCTTTCCTTTTCCACTTAGGGAAGATCCTTTAACCTTTCTTTTAGGGTAGGTTTGGTGTTGCTGAATTTTTTAATTTTTGCTTGTCTGACAAGTTCTCTGTCTCTCCTATTCTAAATGATAATCTTGTTGGGCTGAGTATCCTTGTTGCAGGATTTTCCTTTTCAGCACTTTGAATATATCATGCCACTCCCTTCTGGCCTGCAAAGTTTCTGCAGAGAAAACAGCTGATAGCCTTATGAGGATTCCCTTGTATATGACTCTTTGTTTTTCTCTTGCTGCCTTTAGAACTATCTTTATCTTTAACTTTTGTCATTTTATTTATGAGATGTCTTGCTGAAATGCTCACTGAGTTCATCTATTCTTTTCTCTAATTCAGTTAGCAATCTTATTCCTAAAGCTTTGAATTCTTTATCTGGCAAATTGTTTATTTCTGTTTCATTATTTTTTCAAAGGATTTTTCTTGCTCTTTCAGTTGAGACCAGTTCCTGTGCCTTTTCGTTTTGCTTAACTTTCTCTACCTCTAGTAGCTTAGGTTTGAAACAGGTACCTGTTTGTGGTCTTGAAGGGGTGTCCTTACGTGGGAGTGTTCCTATACAGACTGTTTGTTTCCAATGCCTTTGGTGGGAGAGCTGGATTTGACGTGGATGCAAGTTACATCTTTCCTCAGAGTGTACTGGCAGCTGTCACCTTGGTAGGAGGTGGGGCTGGAGGTAGAGTGGGTAGAGCTGGAGCTGAGTGTGAGGTGGGGTTTCCCCCTGCTCAGTGGCTGTCACCACCCAATTGTGGGTGGGTTCTCATCCCAAGTTGCTGGAGCAGAAGCTCTGAGCATTGAGCCCATGCTGGCTCTGTTCCCTTTAAGTGTGTGCTTTCCTCTCTCCCAGCACCAGGACCCTTGCCCCAGAGGGGGGTAGTGCAGAATCAGGAGGTGCCCCTTCAGGCTCTTTGCTCATGTTGGCCTCAGACAGTGGCCCAAGATGTTTCCTATGCGCTGGCTGTGCAGGCGCCAGCAATTGTTTCCATCACTCCGCTCAGACACAGTGGGTTTAAGTCCCTTTTGTCCCTTGCAGCCTATCACTGCCTCCAGCCTCTGCCACCTCTGCCCTGTTTGGAACCACATTGCAGGGCCAGTTTGCCCCATGTGGACTCTCAGCATATATCAGGGTGTGAGCTGTGGTGGAGTGGCCAGCACCAGAGTCCTGGGCTGCTTCTGATACGCTGCTTGAGTAAAGCATCAACAATGGCTGCGGTCACCCCACCCAGATGATGCCCTAGGATCGAGCCACTTTCGCCTTCTGCAGCTGAGCTTTCTCCCTGGCCATGGCAGCCCTAGATCCAACGCCGTGCTGTGATGTGGAGTAAGTGGGTCTGGAGTGTTCGCTAGGCTCAGGCTGGGGCGCCGGCCAAGGCAGTCATGGGAAACCTGTCAGCCACTGGGACAGTCCTCCAATCTCCACCTCAGGGGCAAGCCAGCACGTGTGCTTCCCATGAGTGGGGTCCAGGCTTCCCACAGCCCTCCTGTTAGTCCCAGGGGTCCTCCAACCAGCCAAGGGGACCCATCTCTCCTGTGTAGGACCCCAGGAGTGGGGTGCCCAATCTGTGGCTTGACTGCTCACTCCCCAGTGTAGGTCCCTTCCCAGGGGCACAGGTCCTGACCTGACTGCTTTTCCTCCCTTCCTACCTAATTATGTGTGGATCTTACAGCCTTGGTTTTACAGGACCTTTCTGACAGTTTCTAGTTCCACATGTAGATGTATTTTTGATGTATTTGTGGGGTGAGGTGTATTCTCCTACCTTGCCATCTAGATCCTCTCTTTGAAGATTTTTAAACAAAGCTTTTTTTCTCTCCCCATGTTCAATGCAGCCTTTTAATAATAGCATAGAATGAAAATAAGCTTACTTGGGTAATGTAGACTGATTTGTTATGAATACCAAGAATTATCAGCGAAGACCCCATCCACATGTTTTGAGCACAGGAAAGAACATTTCAAACTTAGAACTCATTTCATCTCTCGAGTGTAAAGTAATCAGTCTTGTACTTTAGGATTTGTTCATGAAGCTATTATTTCAACTGAAATAAAGTTGAACAAAAACAGCCCATCATTACAATTGTACCAATTATAACCAATTATAGTAAACGGTTTTCATACATTTAATTTGTTTGCATCCCAGAAATTAAATCTTTTTGGCTCTTGAATTCATAGCAAGTTTATTTTTATTCATTCAAAACGTTTTGATAAGATTTCCTACCAGACATTCTTTTTCCTGACTTGGAGTCATTTCTTCTGTTTTGTCCCATTCTTCCTCTCTTTGCCCCCGCACTTTAAAAGTAAAGCCTGTTATCCTCTGTCCTTTGTCTGCAGTGTGAGAAGGCTCACTGTATGGCTGTCTAATGAGGAACCCCCCAGGGATGGTGGTGACAGTCACTCCCCTTTGCCATTGCAGGCTTGTTCCACTTACTGACCAAGAACTTGGGTGGGGTCTGCAGCACATATGTTCTTCTGATGGCCTCCTTTGGGATAATGTTTAAGAAAAGCGTGCTACAGCAATTCCCAATTGCATGACCCATAATTAGTCTGAATAACATTTTCCATTTTAAACCCTGATTTTACAGGGATTACTACTTGGCAAATAAAATCTTGTTCCAAGCTTAGACTTGGCGTAGATTTTCGCATCAGCAAATTTACCATAGCAATAAATCATCAGCTCAGTTCTTGAACCTATGGGATGAAGAGCAAACTCATGTCAAGTGACAGGGAAAAGCACCCGCAGGTTTGGGGGAGGGTGGCAGCATCCTTGCTCTTGCTAGTTTTGTGCACAAGCTGTGCAACATCAGAGGCAAGCCTGACTGCGGAGGTCCAAAGTGGCATTCAGAAAATGGAAGACATAGGTGATGCTCGCGTCCTCAGGGGGGTAAAGAAGTGGTTAAAGACTTCTCTGAGAAAGAATAACAATGACATGATTTGGGGGAGTCTCTGCCCTATGGATTTGATAAATGAGCTCAGGAGCTCTCTGAAAAAAAAAAAAACTTACCTAGGACTGGTATATTTTTTGTGATAAAACATGTCTATTTGAGTACCAGCACCCGTTTTTTTTCTTTCACCTCAGACCATTAGCCAACACCACTAAACATTTCTTTTTCAGATTATTTATTTGACAGGGCCATCCATGGGAGGAAGTATCAGTATTTTAGCATCAGTTAGTGGACTGTAATGTGGTCATTGTCACCTGGGAACTCATTAAAACTGCAAATTCTTGGGACCTCCTCCCTGAGACCAACTGAATCAGAAACTGTGGAGTGAGGCCCAGGAATCTGTGTCTTTATCAGTGATTCTAATGCCTGCAGAAGTTTGAGAACCACTGGTGCACTGGTTAGGATAATGGGCTTTGTGATCAGGTGGGTCTGACTTTCTTTCTTGGCTCTTGTCTCTTTTTTTGCAGATGATTGAACTTCCCTGAGACTCAATACCTTATTTATTTATTTGCTTACATGTAAATGTATGTATGTATTGATGATGATATTGTAAAAATAATAAAGATACTGATAATAGCCACATCATAAGGTTTTTATAATTATGAAGTGAGCTAATGTACATACAGCCCTTAAGACATTTTCTGGTAGATAATTAGTGCTTAATAAATAATTACTGTTATATTCACACAAATGGAGAAGAAAGGGAGAAGTGGCAGAGGCATTTTGAATTTATCAAGATATGATACGAAGATTCCTTATTCCTTTTAACCCATGTGGCACATTTTGTGGGGATGTAGGTTTTGGAGTAGTTGGACCAGTAGCTTGTGTCCTGTGTATCTAAGGCAATTCACCTCTCACTTTGGCTGTTGAAGGCTAATGACTCTGTCCTTACATAATGTAAGCCCAGACAACGAGGAGAGTGAAGGATGGGTCTGGATAGAATACTCTCCAAATAATAGAGGCAATTGAAACAAAGAACAACTAACAAAGAAGTTGTCTTCCCAAAGCCTGAAAAAATAATCTTCAGATTTTATTTTCATGTTAGATGATTTCTCAGTTGTTTTTCAAGTTATTTAAATAGAAATTAAGCAACTAATGGAAAGTATATAAAGTGTTAATAAGGCATGAGGACTCTACTTGTTCATACGATTTGTGAGGATATTTTAAAGCATTAATCAGCTAATGCTTTGAAGATGAGTGTTACTATATGTTACAAAAATTATTATCATGTCATAGATTATGAATCTGTCATTACCCATAACAATTATAATCTGAAGCTCTACTATTGCCTATAATCACACATATTTATTTCATAATTTAACAGCAAAGGAAACTTAGATTCCTTGAAGATTGAAATATAACTTCCATAAAGAGAAATTATTCTAAGTAAATAAACACTGTAATGGTAAATTCTTAAACAATTATCTGTGATATTTGGCATGTCAAAAGTTTGTCATTACTACTCTGATTAAAAACAAGTGATGTTTCACTTTGAACTGTGGAATTTATATTCATATTCTGAAATCTTTTCTTATCGTGAAAGTAGCTTGAATTGACTCTCTCTCTGTACACACACACACACACATACACACACACACACACAAGCTTGCACGTGCCCACACAGACATTTCTCCCAAAAGTTGAATTCTTTATATATGTATACAATATATATATATACACAATATTAAAGAGTTATTTTTCAAAATAAAATAAGTACATGGACACAATTCAAAGTTTTCCTTCCTCAAATTTGATCTAAGTGTAGAGATGAAGACTAATAATAATAAGGAAACCTAAGTCATTTCATTTTGGGGTACAACATTATCAACTAGGTATGGTAGAGTGATATAAATAATTTCACAGATAAAATAACCCTCAGAAAGCATCATTCCCTGTGTGAATGAGAGTGGGGAGAATATTTAGGAAAGAGATTCCTGGATTCCATCATAAAGTCCTTCCATGGTTATGGTACAATGTGGGAAGCTGGGAAATGTCCCCTTCCTGCAGGTACAGTAGAAAGGGGGGAGGGCAGCCTCTCAGGGAAGACAGGCCTCTTTCCCCTCTCCCTCTTAATTTCTTGACTGGAGGAGAAGATGCTGGGAAGTAGCATAATGTATGGAATTACAAGAATGGGATGTGAAATCATTTGGATCTGGGGTTGAGTCTCTTCTTCACTACTTTCTAGCTGTGTGACCTTGGGTGAGTTGCTTAAATTCTCTGAGCCTTAGTTTTCTGAAAGTTGTTAAGTGGGAACATTGAGCTTAAATGAGATAATATATATGAAAACGGGTGGTAAAACTACAAAAGCTAGCTGTTATTATCAAAGATGTCATCTAATATTATGCTACTTTCCTCTTTTCCTCGAAAACAATTAGTAGGCGAAGGAGCTTGTTACTTTTCTCTCACCCTTAACATTCCAAGAAAGGTAGACTGGACACCTAAAGCATTTGAGCTCATAAGGTGACCATGATACTCGGATATGGCCTTGATTCCCTGAATCTTAAATCGTCATGCTTAAGAATACATAGAAATGCCAGTTGGGTGAACTGGTACATTTTTCCAAATACCCACATCAACTCAAATATATAAAGGCTTCCAACTTTTCTTTAACTCAGGAGACACACCACTTGGGAGCATTTCTAAATGCCATCTTTAGGGTCCATGCTGAAGGGAAGCTTCAGAAGCAAAACATTTTGTAGAAAAGAATCCTGCTCAGTCTCCTACCCTAGATGGGATCGGAGGTGCCAGACCTTGATGTGACTTTTTATCTGTTAACATATTTACGATGCTGAGGTTTCCTCACATGGTGGTGGTTCTTTTCGATCTGTCTGAGGATTTAGCAGAGGGTTGGAAGGCCCAGCCAAGATACTTTTAGGAACGAATATACAATATAATGACTTTTCTCTTCCTCTCATTTTGTTTTCTTTTTTGTTTCTCATTATGTAAATTCCAGAAAATTAATCATGTATTACAAAAGGACAAGCAGGGTCTTTTTGTTTCACAGTCCTTAATTTATCTGTGGTAGATGCTCAAGCACATATCCAGCATTGTATTTTAATTTCTTGAGAAGAAGGAAGATTGAATATATTCCAGAATATCTTTGATTTAGTAAAGGAAAAATATCAGGCCCAGAATGTTTCAGAATACAGGGCTGACAACAGAATACTGCAATTAGTCACCTTAGGAAAGAGGGAGTTTAGGCTTCTCATAGGAGTCTAAAGACTGAAACACTTTAAACAAATATATCAAAGAACGTTCTTTCTGGTGTTCACATTTTTTGATTTTCACTAACCCATGAAAAAACTCTGGCTTTAAGTAAATCTAATTCCTGATTTTTTTTTTTTTCCTGAAAACCCTCTGCCAAATAATTTTGGGGTGGATTGGGCTATTAATGCCCTGCTTTACTTCTTTTTCTATTTTCTCCTTTTTAAAAAATATTCCTCCCAAGTTCAGCTATTTGGCCCCCATCTACAACTATTAATTATCAACCATGTAATATGAACTGGCCAAAGTGTTAGGAGTACTTATCATGCATAATCCTATTTTTGTTTTATAGTAATTCTGAGTGCAGATGCTATAATTAACTCTATTTTATAGAAAAGGAAACTGAGGTGTGAAAGATTACATAAATTGCCCAAGGTCTCTCAGCTAGTAAGTGGTGGAATAAAGATCAACTCCTAGATTGCCTTTCACTTAAGATCCTAAGACCTATATGGTACCTAATTAGGAGGAAAATAAAGAACCTAGTTTGATAGTCAGGTGACTGGTTCCAACTCAGCTTTGCTGTATTAGTCATGTTTCAGCTCCACAGTTCTGCTTTGTTCATGTGATTAACTCCTAGTCCTTGATTCTGTGTCATAGTTCTTATAACTGTCTTTATCTTATTCCCTATACTAGGCTTTCTCAGTGCTGGCATTATTTTGGGCAGAGAATTCTTTGGTATTTGGGGCTGTTCTGTAGATTGTAGGGTGTGTGACGGCTTCCCTGGGCTCTACCTGTTAGATGCCACTGGTGCACTCCTCAAGCATGACAACCAAAGTGTCTCCAGACACTGCTAAGTGCTCCCAGTGGGGAAAATTGCCCTTGGTTGGAAATCTCTGCCTTATAGCCATGCCCCTGACTGGGTGGTCTGCTGGTGACTTTGTCCTGCCCAGACTGTGACTGTCTTGTTGGGTTCCTAGCCCTGAGTGTCAGTCCTGTGCCTGGGCCCTCTTAATATCACAGCTCCCTGAGGTCAGCTGCTTGCTGTAATCACTGCATATTTTCTAGGTCTGAACTCCTCATCACCATGTACCTGTGCTTGGGACACACCAGTTGGCCATCTACCATCAGCCGCCTAACTTGATGACAAATTCTCACTAGGTACTATGTTCTCTGACTCTGTGCTAAACTCCCTGAATGGACTTCCTCTGACTGTTGTCGCCACCTGCATCTGTCATCTCATCTCTCTCAATTTGTTCTATTACATGGGTGGCTGGGACTCTGTTCCAATATAGCCTTTGTCTCCCTGAGGCCTACCACTCCTGAATTAACTCAAATTAATTCTCTACTTTGATCCTTGCTTGTATTTAAATTTTCACCTTTGATATAGCTGGAATTGTGCATTCTGTGGGAATTAGGTAGCTTCCCAAGTCGGCGGGAAAGCAAAAATTTATACAGTCAAATTTTCTCCTGAAAATTTCCTATGAAACAGCTAGCTGAAGATTATTTTCATCTTTCCATAAATCCAGCCCAGTCATAATTCAAAGTCTTGTCCGATAATTTAGTCTCACAAAGTTTATTATTTCAAATAATACAGCAAAAGTTTTCCCTATAGAGATTCAATACTTCTTCAGATCAGATTCTGAGAAGTAGAACTTAAGGGTCTAAGGTGTTCACATTTAAAGTTTAATACAAACTGCTAAGTTACCATCTTTAAAGAAGGATCTAATTTAAAATTCTACCAATGGTATGAGTCTTTCCTATACCAATACCCTGACCAAAACTGGTTATTAATAATCAAATTTCTGCTAGTCAAGTGGGTGAAAAATTATATTTTGTTACTTTCATTTAATTTTCCTGATCATTGGTGACATTTATCAGCTTTTCAAATATTTACTAGGCATTTATATTTCTGCTGTGAATTGCTTTTTCACATACTTAGTTCATTTTTTTTCTTCCTGGTTGCTTAACTTTTCATATTGATTTTCAGAAATTATTTCCTGAATACTTTTCTTATAGTTGCTTGTGTTGTATATATTGCATTACAGTCTGTAGTTCACCTTCTAACTTTATGGTTTCTTTAATTGTGTGGAAGTAAATATTTAGGTACTCAAATCTCTTACTCTTTTCCTATCTGATTTTAGGGTGTTGTGTTTTGCTTGGGAAGGTCTTCTTCACTATAATATTTTGAAAATATTCTTTTAAAACAGTATTTTATATTAAATTTTTGTTTAGATATTACTTCCACATATGGTAAGAATCTGACTCTATTTTTCCTAAATATACAGTCTGTTATTTTAAGACCATTTTTTGAATAATTCATCATTTCCTTGTTGAGTTCACATGCCACATTTTTCATTTGTTAAATTTCTATATATAACTGGTCAACTTCTGCACTCTGTATTTTGTTTATTCATTTATTTATTATTGTACCAAGAGCAAAGTATTTTAATTGATTTTAAAGTATGTTACATTTCCCACTCACTGTTCTTTTTAAAATCATTTCTTGGCTCTTTTCTACATTTTGTTTTCCAGATGAATGTTAGAGTTTGTCAGGTATTAAAAATATTTGGTTGGTTACAGATTAAAACTATATTAAAATTATAGGCTACCATGAAGTAATTGATAATTTAAAAATACAAGTTTTCTTAGCCAGGAATATACTCTTTCTCTCCATTTATTCTGGTCTTTTCTCTTAATAAAGTTGCCTTCAAATAGGTATTGAACATTTTTGTTAGTTTTATAATTTTTGTTGCTATTGTTAATTGGATCTTTTAAAACGCACTTTTTAATTGCTTATTCCAATGAATGCTATTGATTTTTGTGTATTTATATTGTAATCAGTCACCTTACTACACACTTTCATTTTTCTTAACATTTTTCAGGTGATGCTTTTGGAGCCCTTTGATTCTTACGGAATGCATCTAGGTCTGATGTGAGATGAGTTATAAAATAACTGTCAGTATCCTCACGGTCCCTAGCTCTCTCAACAGTGATGCACCCACACATCACACAGACAGCCATGGCCCCATCGCAGACGTTTTCCCAGGCCTCCTCCTGTTTCCCTGCACTCTTTCCTCCTCATGCTTCCCTGCCTTATCCACATCCTGACTCCTGTGATCTACTTTGTTTAGGTAACCCATTAGGATCCTATATCCCAATCGCACCTCTGTCTACCCGCATGGCTTCAGTGCACCTCCAGATTCAAGTACGACATGATCCTTCTACCAGCCTCAGCTCTTCAGAGCCCTGTCTGCCCCTCCTCCTCCACAACCTGGGCTAGACAATTGAAAGTACAGCCGTGAACTTGAACAGCCCTATCTCGCCCTGTGTGGTTTTCCCAAACACCTCCACAAAATGGCTTAATGATAATGATAACAATTTTGCTTGAGCACTTGCTAGGTCCTAGGCATTTGACTAGGCTCTAGGGAAAGAGTCATGAATACTGCAGACATACTCTCTATCCTCAGGGAGCTTGTATTCTGTGGGGAGTTCAACACGGAAGGGGAAGTCTTCCACACTTTTCCAGGGGTTCCTGTTAGTGCTGGGATTCTCCAGGTCTTCAGGCCCTCAACTGTCTCCCAGGAAGCATTTACCTTCACGTCTGCTGTCAATGTTTGGGAGAGTGATGAGTTAAAACCAAATGGAAATTAACTGTTTTCATTTAAATAAATAAATAAATAAATAAACCTTGCTGGAACTTTGCACTTCTGTACAACTTTGGACAGTATTTATGCCCACAATTTATTTTTAGTTGTAGTCGTATTTCCTTTACTTGTTTGTAAATTCCCACAGAAGCAAGCACTTAGCTCATATACTTTTCATTCTCTTGAGCATAGCCAGGAGTCTTGCACAGAATTGCTGATCTGTAAGTATTTGTTGCCTCTCTGGATGGGGTAACTTGATAATATCCCTCAAAGTCTTATTTCATCCCACTTAGTTAGTTTCCTAAGGCACTTCAAGTGACTACTTACTGCACCTTCCTTGAAGTTGGGAGTTTAAAAAAAGCAAGGGGAAAAGTTGGGCATGCTATTGTGGTCTTTTGTGGCATATCTTGTGTTAAATGAGAGAAGTCACTCTCATCTGTGGTTTGCTAATTATTGTTTTTTTTTTTTTTTTTTTTTCTTGCAGAACAAAGAAGAAAAAATTTCTTTTAAAGAAAAGCCAAAAAATTATTATAGATCTTTTCTTTTGACATTCCTAAACAAGAACAGGCCTAGATGGTGTCATGTTTAATTCTTGCCCTAACTGGTATTGCTTGATTTGTTTTTTTGCAGATTGCCCTGAATTTTTGCCCAATTTTGTTTGTGTGTTGGGTGAACACTACCTCTGCATGAAACAACTAAGATTTCTTAACCGTCTGCTTATATACAAAATAGTGTATTGTCTTCTTCTGAGTTTAACAACTAACTTTATGTATGATGTTAGTTATCCTTTGAGTTTTTCTTTTTGAAAGGATGTACTAACATCTTAGGCCCCCAGAGACAAAGAATCCATGGAGATTGTATTTGGAATTTTCCCCTTATTATCTCCATATGGCAAACTCACAACTCAAAAGAAAACTGGATGTTGTATTATATGATTTGGAGAATTGTACTTTTGTTTTAGATTTTGTATGCTTTCTTTCTAGATTTTCTTTCTATCCATCTGGCTTAAGAGCCTATTTTGGTACTAAGGAAAGTTGTAGAATAAGTTTCATAAGGAGCTTATGAAAAACTGCAAAATCAGTTTTTCAAGCTTCAAAAATTACAGCAGGGATTTATAAAACTATGAGGGGAGATTTGCTATTTCATTTGTCATACTCAAACCAGAAACACACTGAAGTTCTAATAGCTTAGTGTTGGACTGAAAGTTTCTCAAAGCAGATTTCAAATATGGGAACAAATAAAATGTACAAGTGTCATTTCAAATTCTAATTTGTGTTGGTCACACAGCACAGAGACGACAGAGTACTAGTCTTAGAACAAAGAGCAACCAGTGAACAGTCCTTATTTAAGCTGTTCATTTTTTCGTCTTGATTGGCTGATCATTTTAGCTCTCTTTCCAAGGGTGCCAAATCCATTTAAGATCAGAATAAAAACATCTAGCCAAGTAAACTAGACATGCTTCATAATAAATAATTACATCTAGTGTATGGCAAAGATTGGGAAGATGATGGTCAAAAGCCACCTCAGTGTATCTCAGGGGAAACTTCCTTTTGAGAATTAACAAAGCTGGGATTTGAAGACAATGTCTGGGTACCCAGATGTCTTACTTAGGTTGTAACTGATTTTTAAGCTGAGTTTATAAATTCCTGCTCACTTGTTTAAGTCTCTTGGCAAATGTGTTTGTGAGAAGGAAAGAGGGGAAGACACAAGGACTTTGGTTTTAAGCATTTTTGTATGGTGCAGTCACCCAGTGAATAAAGAAGAGGAATTACAGCCAGAGAAATAGTACGGTGGAAAGATGGACCGTGAACTCAGTGCATGTGATTTTAAACGTGTGATCTTCCCTTATATTTTCTGAAGATATAGCTAACTTGTTCTTGAATTCATACATAATATTTTAGAATTGCTAAATATGCTTTTCTTTCATCTCCTGAAATAAATGAAATGCTTATGTGCCCAAGGGTCAAACATGAACTCAAGAGTTGAGTGGTTGCTTAGGCACTGGTGTGCTTTTATTGATACAATTAAACTATGCTCTCTTCCCTTCCCCACCTCCAGAGATTTTTGGTGGCCTTGCACTTTTGAGGTTTTTTATAAATGCAGTTTTTTTAAAATGCAGTATGAAAAAGGAGGATTCTTAAACCCTTTCAGGCACTGAGATCTAAATTCTGGAGTTAGATTATGTTAATAACAGTTACTAGTCTTTATTGATACCAGGTGCTAGATAGTCTGCTAAACATTGTATAAACGTTATTTAATTTAATTCACAGAGCTACCTTATGGGGTAGGTAGTATTTGTTCTGACCTTGTACACATGAGGAAATTTAGGCACAGAAAGGTTAAGTAACTTGTTTAAAGTTATGCAGCTAGTAAAGGGCAGAGCTGGGATTTGAACTTGGGCATAATGAACCTAGGCAGAGCCATGGTCTTAACTACGGTCTGATAGTGCCTTCTTTCCTGACCAATCAAGCCCTCATTAGAGAGACTCTATCAAAAGGAAAGTCAAAGTACTTGTATGCTCCGGTGTGATCAACACTTGGTTGTTTACCCAAGAGCCATTTCCACCTTCCCTCCAATTTTGTTCAGGTTTTGGGCAGCCAAGAACTTCAAGCACCGTCCCAGTCTCAGGCAGTTAAATAGCAATTAATCTAAGCCAAGACTGGTAACTCCATTATATTGCTTTTAATTGGTTTAGGAATGGTCTTGTGGCAGAATTCTTGTGAATAAGACATAAAGATAATTCTACATGATGGCATCTGGAAAAGTGTACTTTGCTCTGAAAACTGGATAAGAAAGAGATTCACTCTGCCTTCCCTTCCTAAGATTGACGGGTGAACTATGAAGCTTGGAGCAGCTGCAGCCAGCTTGCAACCATGAAGACATAAGACTGAAGAAAAAAATCCCTTGAAGATGGTGGAAAGAACTTGAGTTCTGGCAGCTGTTGTTAAGCTGCTGCATTAATTAATCTTGGAGCCTCTTTGCCTCTAAACTTCTTACTTTGGAGAAAATAAGTATGCCTAACTGATTAAGCCATTTTGAGCTGAGTTTCTTTTTTTGTAGCTCAAAACGTTCTAATTGATACATCTGGGTTCCAGACTATGTCCCCCTCCCATATCGTCCACGTTTTATCCCCTTATAGGTGATATCACTTTATGTTTTTCCTTATAGTTTTTTTTTTTAGGCTATAAGATTTTCTAAACAGATGTTTGAGACTTTTCCAAACTGAGGTATTTTGAACAAAAGTGGATAGTTTTGACTTTAAGAACTAAATATTTACAGTTTCTCCAAGGCTCTAAAGCTGTCCAGGAAGAGAATTGTGAGTGAATGTTCTATCACATATGGAGTGGAATAAACAACACACATAAGAGCCCTCAGGGGACTGTCAAACTACATGAAATTTTACACATCTTTAAGCAAATCCACAGAGTCCTGTGCAAAATGGGCAATCAGAGCTGTGAGTGGGTTTGGGACGCTCCCTGAGGAGTTCTCCCCTCTCTTGGGAATATCCATCAGTGATCGATGATGTTCAGCCACAAGCAGACTCATTATCATCAGGAGACAGTTTAAAGAATTCAGATGGAGTAGACAAGTTTCTCAGTTGAAGTTTAAAGTATTCTTGACTTTATTTATGTCTAACCCCATGTGTGAAGAGACCACAACTAACTGGAAAGTGTTCATGAAGGTGAAGGGCAGGTTTAACTGTTTATCTATCATCTATCTATCTATCTATCTATCTATCTATCTATCTATCTATCATCTATCATCTATCACCTATCTATGAAGCATCTTGGATGTCTCTTAGGAAAGTTAAATGCATCTTGTAAGTCTTCCTTAGCTGTGGCCTGTTATCACCAGCTGTGACATGATTTTTATGTCAGTAGTATGCATGTCACATTTCACGAAATGGAACTCAGAGTGCTTTCTTTTGGAATGTAACCCCTTGGTGTCAAGGAACATTTCTTATGACTTGGTTTTCTTAGGATGGGACATCTCAGTCTCTATACTCAAAAATAGGCTTGGAATTATCTCTAGGACTGGCTCAGATAACCTGGTAAATTATGAATGCTGAGTTATTTTTTCCCCTGGATCCATGAAATCAAATATACTTTGTGTCTGGAGGCCTTTCCTGTGGGTCTTGGGGGTACTCTAACTCCTTCTGAGAAGATGTCTGACCACGTAGTAAATGTCTCCTCTAGTTTGTTCTGCTTCAATTAGTGACCAAGGATGGTGAGTTTATGTTTGTTTATGAGGGTGTCTCCGTCAGTAGATGTTGAATTTCTTGAGGAAAAAGACACTTGTGCTTTTGCCTTCCCAGCATGTAGTACAGTGTCTGGTACACAGTTGCAGGTGATCAGTCAGTTCCATAACCCTTTTTCTCCCTTCAGTTGCATGAAGGCACAAGAAAGAGGAAAAGACAAATACAGCAATGTGTTCTACTCTGATCCTTTGCCAGAGAGTAGAATGGGCTAAGTAGACTCCAACCCAGTTGGTGTTCTGTATGCAGCCAAAGATTTCAAGGAGATGGATAGTCGCCTGGAACTGATTTGTCCTGGACAACAAAGGCAGAAAGCCAGATGTGTATTTGTAGGAAATTCATGGTGCTCTTGTTACAGCTCAAGGCCCAAAGCAAACGATCCCTCCCTTCTCTCTAAGCACTGAAATTTGGAATTGGCAGACACATAATAGGGCATGTCTATGGTTACTAAAGAATGGAAAACTAGAAAAATATTAAATCTAGGGTTATAATTATCTGATTAACCACAAATGGTACAAAAATTGAAAATCTAATAAGAAAGCTGGCATGGCAAGTAGGATTGAGACTTTATAAAACTGATCAACATATCAAAACAGAAATGCATTGAGTGTGGTACTTGTGACTTGACAAGATTAAGATTCCCCCCACCCAGAATCATTCCTAATGCAACCCCAGTGATAAGGAAATTCCCAAAATGTCATGTGTTTCATCATGCTTCTCCTAGTGATCAAAATTCAGAATGCTCTTGCACAGGGTAAGGAAAGCTGCATGGGTATAATTACAAGCAGAATGTCTTTGTTGGAATATTACTTTTTTTTTTGATCATAGGATACCTTCCTTCTCAAAGTGCTCTGGGAAGCATATAAGAATATTAAAACACATTACCTTATGAAGGAAACCAACACAGAGTAGAATGAAGCGGGAGAAGAAAGCTGGCTCAGAAGATGAAACTTGACTCCCATTCTGTGAAAGGGACCAGGGGATATATAGTGTTTAAACAGGCCAAAAGGAGCATACACTTTAAAATCTAAATTATATTCCAGTTCAGAATGACTTTGTAAGCACTTAACTTCGGGATGTTGTCTGTCAATACATGCTCAGGGTTTCTTAAGCAACTGGGATTCTATCAGTAAAAATGAGTATCTTGCAGTTTTGTTTTCTCCCCACCTCACTGTTGCAGCAAAGCACTAATTTCTCAATATTACACTTCAGTGAACGGTGACTGGTAGAGAGCAGGACGTTCAAAGATAAGACTTTACTTGTAAGGAGCTTTGATGGGTGTTTCCTCAATAACCTCTGCCCTTCCTTCCCACTCTTTCTTGTAAAGCACAGGCTCCAGAAGTGGTGGCGTTTCCAGTTTGGGGATATGGGCTTGGGAGAGGTGAGGTATAAAGCCCAGGGAGTGTCTGTGGAATGGTAATAGAACTGTTCATTTCCAACAGAGAGTTCCCATGACGGATTAATGGGATCGAAGGCTTGAAAGGAAATCCTGATGGCTACCATTGATCCTTGACTTTGTGTCTGCCACTGTTCTAAGTGCTTGGCTTATATAATTTTATTTAATCCTTATGACAAGCTTATTAGTTAGGTACCTGTCAGCATTTTAAAGGCCCAGATAGGATAGGTAACAGGTTAAGACCACAGTATTAGCAAGGGTGGGCCCTGGAATTGAGCACAAGTAATCCCACCTGGGACTGAACTCAACTACCACACTTCAGCTGCCTCTATCGGTAATATAAGATCAGACCACGGACGCCTTGAACATTATACTTATTATTTACTCTTTATTCTGTTTGTAGGTAAATGATTTGGAAACATTTTAAAGGTTGTGGAATGCTCTTTCAAATGGCATTTTGCCCATATATGAAACAGATAAAAGCAAAAGTGCCAATCTACTAAGCAGCCACACTGACTAACAGACCAAGTGCACTCGCTCTGGTTGAAGTGGACAGGTACCTGGACCCATCTACTCTGCTGCACTCTCTGCTGTGGCCCGGGAGACTCATCCGTGACACTCTTGGGAACAAGGTTGACAATAATGGCTGTGTGCAAGGGGAATGCTGGAATTTTTGAATAAAGTAGTATACCACTAAATGGGGTATTTTCTAGAATAGAGAATAGAATAAGGTCTCTTTAGAACTGATGTGCAAGATGATAGGAAGATGGAGAGAGAGTAGGCAGATGACAACCAGTCACGGGGTCACTGTAGGGGCCCAAGCTTGAGTTGACGAAGGCCTGTTCTAGGTGACAGAAACAGAGCAAGAGGTGGATGTGAAGGAAGAATTAAGCAAAGGATAAATGGTTGACAGAGAAGAATTACAAAAGAAGAGAAGGTAAACATTTCATCCAAGAATATATACTTTGTCTTTTTTTATGGTTTCCTTTGCAGTGCAAAAGCTTATAAGTCTGATTAGGTCCCATTTGCTTATTTTTGCTTTTATTTCTATTGCCTTGGGAGACTGACCCAAGAAAATAATTTTTTTTTTTAATTAAAAAAACGAGGTGTCAAGAGTCATAGGGCTGTTTCGCTGATTTTTATTTTTATTTTTTTAGTTCATTTATTTAGTTCATTTTCTTCCAGAGCAATTTTTTTCTTAGTTCAAAACTTTTTTTGGTTAAAATTTTTAATGTTTTCCTTCCATATTTCATTTTAAAAGGCAGGTTTAAGATGCAGGATATATAGAACATGTTGTAATCCTCAAGCACTCAGGCATTAAATAAAAAGCACACGATTAATTTAAACCTCAGAGTGGTCTGTCACTACTCTCTGATATCAAACAAATGAGAGATTGATAGAGCAGTACCAGACCCACAGAGGGAAACCCAAGTGTGTGGAGTGAGCGGAAGGGTTGTGGTTCCGCAGACCTGACTTCAAAGGAATGTAGTCCTGGTTTTAAGAATCAAATAGAACTTTTATGTTGATTGTATCAAGCTCCTGAATCTCTTTCACCTCTTTATGTCAACCAATCAGATTATGGAATTTTTGTGAAAAACTTCAGTCCAAAGTTAGATGGATATGTTGCTATGTGGATGGATGAACTTTCCCCCAAGTGACTGCATCTTAGACCCAGAATCATAAATCATTTTTAATTGACTAAAGCTGGTCCCTGAAGAAGAGTAATCAAAATTTAGTGCAAGCTAATGAATCCACTGTGAAAGACAATTGTAACTCTTCTGATGGATGCCATTGTTTTTAAACGGCCACTAAATTGTTTCAATTAATTTCATTTGGATTTACGAATAAACACTCATTCTCCTTTGGGCTTTCTAACCTGTCTTTGCCTTAGAAAAGTCACCTCAGCTCCATCAATCCATGATATATTTTTTTCCAGTGATAAGATTTATACACTCAGGATTTTCTAATTTCTGTTTTTTCAAAAGCCTATCTTTGGGGACATCACGTTCTTGGGCAGTTAAAGCAGTCTACTGGGTAAAATATATGAGGATGACTTAAAAGCAGGAGATGTTAATGTAAAGAGAAAGTGTGATTTAACGAGCTCTTTTGAAACAAGTTAGAACATTGACATTGTTGGGGAAGGGGGATTCCCAACACACTCCTGGCTTCAGGACTATTCCAGAAGCCGTAGTGAAGTATTTCTTTAAACCACAAGAGTGTGAAATCTTTCTAAAGCTTCGCAGAAAGCAAAAGAGGAAAACTAATGAACACAAACTACAATACAATTCCAATTTCACAGCACACTTAACGTTGCCGATAGCTTCTTAGAGCATAATTAAGTCAAGTCGGAAGGAGATTCCAGTAGAGCAATAGTCCTCTTGGCTGACAAAGTGGATACTCATTTAAGTATTATTTACCCTAGGCTGACGATGCGCAAGCCAGCACTGTGGAGTTTATATGGGGGATTGCAAGGAGCTATTCAAACTGCTTTGAGTATCTAGTGATTTCCTTTACAGTCTGAAGAAACATCTACTTTGGGATGAGAGAAGAAAAGGGGCAATTATGTTTACACACTTAAATTCTCTCAATAGAAGACTAAAAAAGGTAGTACTATCCCTCCAAAAATATAACGTAGTTTTCAAATAAGAAGTTGCTTAAATTAACTTAGGGAGCAGTCTTATAGACGAGTGTATTGACTTTTAAAAGCAAATTTCTCTGAGTATTTTACTTTTTCTCTCTTCTTGAGCTTCATAAAATGGAAAAGGCTGTACTCATTTTTTTTCCAGTGGACCGCTATGTTGTAATTTTAAAATGCTGGTTAAAAAGGAAGGGTAGCGTCATTAAGCTTTGAAAAGAAAAATCAGGAAATCTAACCATGTAACTTCAAATGAATTACTTAAATGGTTCTCTTCCACTGTGATGATCCCCCCTAGAACCTGATGACTTCATCTTTACCCTGTTGCCTGCTGCTGTACTTTTCAGCTCTCAGGGGTCTTTCTGCTGGTTTCGCAGAAATTCCACTGAATTGGATCTGCCTCTCAATACTTCCCCCTTCCCCTTCTCCAGTCAGCCTTGCCCAGCAGCAGCTGACTGGGCCATATCCACTTGGGAAAGGGATTTCAAATCTGCCTGATTCTTTCCTGTCTTTCCTCATCCCACTTCTTTAATTTTTAAAGACCTTATTTACATCCTAGAACTTCCGAGGTACTGATCAAAACTTTGCCCTGAGGTACAACACAAATATCAAATAGCTTTATGTCAATGAAGGAGTTAAAGGACATATTTTCCAGGCACTTGGCCTCAGATTAGCACTCTGGAATGTGGGGAATGTTTTAAACATAAAAAAAGTTGAGTTGTATATTATAATACATGGTAACTTTTTAAATGTTAGGGTTTCATATCACAGAACATACACACTGGAAATTAAGTGACCCATTGTTTTGAAACTTCTGTTGTTCAGATACTTCCCTAAGCACTAGTTAGAGCTGATTTAAAGACAGGGGCGGGGACCTCAAATGCCTTGTGTATGATTTGAGGTTCTGCTTCCATTACTTTTTATAAAAGCTTGGACAAGCCAAATTCCCAAACATTGGTCTGAAGATTGAGGGCTCATTTTACCATTACCTTTGGATCAGGTGGGTGTTTAATTTCTTGAAAAGTGGGAGAAAACAAAACACTATAGCCAATAGAGTAACAGATTGATTTTCAATCTGCCATTTGATGAAAAAGTTTGTGTTTTTGTTTTTGTTTTGGTACATCAGGTAGGTTTCAAAGTATGAGTTTTCCACCATGGAAAATTATACTCTACACTCTTGGAGAATATGAAATATATCTTATGTTTTCTTAGAAACCTCACATAATTGTTTAGTTTGCTTTGAGGAAGTAGATAGCGATCTTGGAAGAGTTCAGAGAGTCTTGTGATGGTGCAGCTGCCCAATCAGTGGTCAGGCTGGTAGTGTCCCGAGGCAATGGCTTGGGAAAGACCACAAAGTCTGCCTGCTTCCTAAATGCCTGCCCACACTTTACCATTTCTTTCATCCAGCAACTTCCTCTTTTCCCCACTCCAACGATTGCTCTTTCATGAAGGTCAAGTTCCCCGGCCTTGAGGTACTCCCTTTGTTACTTCCAGAAGGTCACCTAGAGCTAAGTCCTGGCCAAATGGGAACCAGAGGGGATCAAATTTTCATTCCTCCCTTCTTGCCCTTTCTTTCTTCCCAGTCTCCTTTTTTTTTCTATTTTACCTCCTTCAGAAAGAATTTATTATAGTGCTTCATTAATTCATTAACTTGGACCCTTTGGATAAGATTAGGTGATTTAGGGAGGGAAAGGAAGAATTCAGTGCATGACTCTTGCTTTTTTTCGGCCTCCAACAAATGAGTAGATACCTTCCTTCACGTGGTCAGCTCTGCAGGGTTTTCTTAACACCTTTCAAATTATCCAGATTTATTATGGGTTTCCCTATGAAAGATACTAGTAAGCCAGGGAGCAATGTGGAAGCAACTGGCTTCTCTCTCCCACCCCCATTTCCTGGGGAGGGAAGGCTTGATAATAAAAGCAGTAAGTTTCAAGAGTAGGATTATGGGCAGTCATTGAGTGGGAAACTTCATCCCCTTCAGAATAAAACGTGTACTGAAAGAATGACTAAAAAACTTTGCTTAGGGTTTTCCTTTCAGTAGTGCATGATGCAGCAGATAAGAAGAAGATGGTTTTGGATAGCTAAGAAGCCCACTGCTGGAGCCAAAAGAGATGCAGAATTAGGTGATATCAAAGTAAAAAGAGAATTTTACAAGATACAAATGAGTATGTCTGAATGCAATGGAGTCCTTCAGGCGTCTGCCTATATCCTCAGGCAGAAACTGTATAAATAAACCAGAACCATTAGGCCATTTTGAAAGCTCATCTAAAATTGTTATGTCTATTTAATCACACTTTCATTTTAGGAAGATAATAGAATCTGCCAGAACATTTGAGAAGAGAACATAAATAGTGATCAAATTTGTTGTCTTATACAAGATTTCTGTCTATTTATCTATCTATCTATCTATCATCTATTGACTTAATTTCTGCTGTGAATTTAGAATACTTGATGGTGTCAGAGTTGTCCTAAAACTAATGCAACTGGCATGACATTTCTCCAGACTAGTCTCTACTAGGCCACATTCTATGTTTTGGGTTTTCAGGCACGCTAGAAATTTTTCTCCTCCTCCCTTAAAATGCTAGCCGTCACTCTGACCACTGTTCTAACGTGTAAACTTCATTATTCTTGCTGTATTATAAATAAACTTATGAAGAACATTCCAGAGAACAGGATTGAAAATGAGAAGGGTAGAAAGTTGCCTGCAAGGGGGGAAAGAGTAAGTAAAATGGAAATTGGCTAAGTCAGAAAGAGAAAAACAAATACCGCATGCTAACACATATATATGGAATCTAAAAAAAAGGTTCTGAAGAACCTAGGGGCAGGACAGGAATAAAGACACAGACATAGAGAATGGACTTGAGGACACGGGGAGGGGGAAGGGTAAGCTAGGATGAATTGAGGGAGTGGCATTGACATATATACACTACCAAATGTAAAATAAATAGCTAGTGGGAAGCAACGGCATAGCACAGGGAGACCAGCTAGCTCAGTGCTTTGTGATCACCTAGGGGGTGGGATAGGGAGGGTGGGAGGGAGACACAAAAGGGAGGAGATATGGGGATATATGTATATGTATAGCTGATTCACTTTGTTATAAAGCACAAACTAACACACCATTGTAAAGCAATTATACTCCAATAAAGATGTTAAAAAAAATGGAAATTGGGGTCTTGTAATATTCCACTTTATAATTTTGTCAACAGCTATTGCCATAGTTATCCTAGAGGAGAATAAAGAAAGAAGTTAAATGATAGATGATCTTACGTGCTTCCTCATACCTACTGATGTGTGAGGAAGTACATTCAGTGGAACATGGATTACCACTAATTGATGTGGGTTTTGGAGACCTCTTTCCTAAGAGAAGCCTTGGTTTTAAGATTGGAAGGTGGTTGTATTAAAGAGCAATGTTTTGTCTTTTGTTTCTGTCACCATGAGAGAGACTGAGGTGGGATACACAGGGTATGCAGGGAGCAAAAACCGATCTTAAAAATGTTATAGGTATAAAGAGCAAAAACTTCCCTCTGCAATCCTGGTTCTAGAAGAAATATCAGTGTAACTATGGTACATAGTAACTATAATAATAGGTTCCTGAATCATTGAACAGTACTGCCTTATTCTTTTGTTCTTGCTATTAGATTTTTTTATTCCTTGTTAAACATTTAACTCTTCATAGGCATGGGCTTTATGGGTTTAAATACCAAGCTAGATCTTTGTACAAATCCATCATTAGAATGAATTTGTAGAAGTGGAATTGCTAGGGATTTTGATACTTACCGACAATCTGCAATCCACCAGGGTTGTACTGATTTATATGGTCACCAGTAGTGTTTTTTCCCTCAAATACTTGCCAATAATAAGTATTCTAGGACTTCCCTGGTGGCGCAATGGTTAAGTATTCGACTGCCAATGCAGGGGACACGGGTTCAATCTCTGCTCTGGGAAGACCCCACACGTGGTGGAGCAACTAAGCTTGTGTGCCACAACTACTGAGCCTGCACTCTAGAGCCCGCGGGCCACAGCTACTGAGCCCATGTGCTACAACGACGGAAGCCTGCACTCCCTAGAGACTGTGCTCTGCAATGAGAAGCCACTGCAACGAGGAGCCACCGCAATGAGAAGCCTGCGCACCACAGCGAAGAGTAGCCCCCGCTCGCCGCAACTAGAGAAAGCCTGCACACAGAAACGAAGACCCAATGCAGCCAAAAAATAAAAATAAAAAAAAGTATTCTAATTCTTTTCAATATTCGTTAGTGTCAGAGGTGAAAGATTAGAGACCTAATTTAATTTTCTTAGCTTTTTGAAGCAAATACTTTATTTTCATTTATTCTTTTTTTTTGCAATAAAGCATTTAGGCTACAAATTTTCCTCTGAGCATAGCTTTTACCATTTCTTTTGATAGTTAGCTTCCACTGTTGTTATTCTTTAAATAGTTAATATTGATAATTAAAAATTTTTTTAGCTCAAATTACTTATGAGTATTTTAAAATTGCTGTATAGTTGTTCTTAGTTGAAATTAAGCTATAAAACATTTTTAAAAAGTCACACAATGAGGCCCATATTATGGCACTTTTTTTGAAGTTTTCCTTATAGTGTTTCATTTTATGTTTTGGTAAACATTCCAAGGATATTTACAGTTTGAAGATTTTGGCAGGCATCTATTGCTAAGGCTTCTAATGTTATCCAAAACTATTACATTCCTTTTTATTGTTTATTTAATCAGTCAGAGATAAGCCCACTGACAATTGCAATCTTAAAAATTATTTGTTTGTGTTTTTGTTTTTGCTTATATATTTTGATATGTGATATTTGGCATGTCTGTATTTAGTCCTGTAATATCTTCACTGTAGAGTATAACTATCTGACAAAATAACTCTCTTTTCTTCACTTTTGACTTGAATTCTACTCTGTCTGATATTCATAGGACTACTTATTTTTCTTTTGAATACTTTTATGCCATTTTAATTTAGTGTGTCCTGTAAATAACACACACAATTGTGGTTTTGTGTGTGGGGGGAGGGTTTGATTGTTTGTTTATTTATTTTGCCTAACTAGAGAGAGTGTTTGGCTTTCATGGAGGAGTTTGATTCATTTACTTTTCTCATGATGACTGATATGTTTGACTTTACTTCTGCATCTTATTTTATGTCTGCATGCTGCCCTCTCTTTTGTTCTTTTCCTATCTTTGCTGTATTGATTAGATTTTCTTAGTTTTTTTTGCCACTACTTTGGAAGTTATGAGCTCCCTATTTGTATAACTATTGGTTAGATTAAAAATTTAAATAACATATTTCAACCTATATTTATTTATCAACATAAAGTATGAAACAGTATCTACTTATTATTTAATAGCAGTGTATGAAAATTAATGTTTTTTAAAAACACTATGCCATTAGTTTTTCTTAAAAAGTTTTGGGTTATTAGATCTTAAGGCAATCCATATCAGGGCATAATGGAGAAAAGCATGAGAGTATATACTGGAAAGACTGAAGTTGTTTATAAACAATGTTAGAGTTAGGAGTGAAAAAATTATATTAGGTAGCTAGAGCAAAGGGGCTAATTTGAGGAATAATCTATATGAATAAAATTAAAGATTTCATTATTATTTTAAGTTGATATGGCGGGATATATTTGCAACATCTGGGTTTGTTTGGGATGGTCTGATTTAAAATAGAGGCCATGTAATAGGGCCACCAGAGAGAGGCACCTCAGTGACTTCATCCTCCAGACTGGTCACCTGTGTGGGTTTGCAACAGAGATTCTTGATGCAAGCAGGTCTCAGTGAAACCTGATCCAAGATGAGCAGAAATGGGATCTTACCTATTTCCTGATGCATAATTGGCAACTCAGAATAACCCATTAGAGCACAATAAAGTTAGATATACTGTAGGGACCAGGTAAATGTGCTCCACAAATCCTAGGGCTCAGAGTGAGATTTAATCTGATGGCTAGGAATGCATTTCTGGTTCCCAAGAAAGAAGTAAAGTCTGGACCAAACAGCGTCTATTATAGTTCTCTGTCTCCATTAGGTCTTTGGAAAATTCTAAGAGGAATCATACATTTCTCACTCTTGTGTTGACTTTAGGAAATGTACTCAAATATAGGATTTATGGTATGCACAGGCAGTATTAATTCCACAAAACATTTTGTTTAAATTCTAGTTATTAGGATTTTAATTCCACACAGATGTAGTTCTTATGAAGCATTCTATCCACTTAAGAAAGAGTCATGATTTGGGGCCATCTGTGGTATATTTAGGTGTGCCTGAACTGTTTCCTGTAAAACTACAGAAACATTCTACTCCAATTTTTTCTGATTTTACAGGCATCTCTTTAATCAGTTAATAAGATCTATGGTGAAACTATGACTTGCCTGACCAGTCCTCTGTTTACTGAAAAGGTTAAAAATGATCTAAGAACATTGTTTTGGAAATGAACCAATGCTTGCCTCATCGGGAGTCAAAGCAAAAGGAAGAATCCGGAAGTATCAGTTAAATGCAGTGAGTGGGTGTATGTGTGTGTGAGGTGTATGTGAGGAGGTGCAGGGCAGGGATAAGTTCTTAACTGATCTTAAGGAAAGCAAGTGAAGAAGGGTATTAGGCCCCTGAGTTTGGTTTCAGGCATGTTTAGTGTCTGTAACAATTAGTAGTAGAAAACCTCTGAGACTATAGCAAAATGTTTCTAAAACAGGGCTATTATCATATAATATAACTGTTACCCAACCAAATGATAATATTTGGAATATGAGCATGAACTATCCTACCTTCTATTATCCAACTATCTAAAATGCTATTCATTTTCCTTGGTGAGACCTTTCTCTTATTCCTCAAATCAGAGGTTTTTGTCCTTTCATTTGACTTCCCACAATATGTTGCTCATATACCCATTGTAGCATTTTATGAGGTATAATTTACATACAATAAAATTCACTCTTTTTAAGTGTACAGTTTGGTGCAAATGTGTACAGTTATGTAACTATCATTACATTCGAGATACAGAACATTTCCATCATCCCCTCAAGCCCCCTTATAGCCAATCGCCTCCATCTACCATAAGATCCCAGCAGCCAGTGCTCTTTTTTTCTGTCCTCACAGGTTTTGTTTTTGATTTTGTTTTTTGTAATTTAAATGTCTTAGGAAGGAAACATTGCATAGATCCTGTATGATGCACAGGTTAAGAGAATGGATCTGTCTCTATATAATTTTGCTTTTTATAGAATGTCTTATCAATAGAATCATACAGTTTGTAGTATTTTTAGTCTTTTAGCTTCTTTTCCTTAGCATAATGCTTTTAAAAGTCATCCATGTCATTGCATGTGTCCAAAGTTCAATCTTTTTTATTGCTGTGCAGTATTCCATTTTATGGATATACCATAATTTGTTTTGTGCTATTTATCTTCATTAAAAATAACTCTGTTGGACTTCCCTGGGGGTGCAGTGGTTAAGAATCCACCTGCCAATGCAGGGGACATGGGTTCGAGCCCTGGTCTGGGAGGATTCCACATGCTGTGGAGCAACTCAGCCCATGTGCCACAAATACTGAGCCTGCACTCTAGAGCCCGTGCTCCACAACAAGAGAAGCCGCCACAATGAGAAGCCTGTGCACCGCAACAAAGAGTAGCCCCTGCTCGCCGCAACTAGAGAAAAGCCCACGCGCAGCAACAAAGGCCCAATGCAGCCATAAATAAATAAATAACCCTGTTACCTGTAGGCATAAGGTGACCATTTACCTTAAGCTAGGTGTGTCATGGGTGCTGGGGATAAAAAAGTTAATTAAGACATAGTTCTGATACTTCTGAGATTTTTATATAAACAGAAGATGTTAATATAATAAGGCTGGGACAGGGTGAGGTATGTTCTATGAGTATAGAGAAGGGACATTTAGAATAAATTGAGACTTTCAAGAGAATAAGAATTAGCATAGAAAAGAAAGGTGGAGAAAAGCAGAACAAGGAGAGGAACGAGCCTGAATAAAGGCATGAAGACAGATAATAGCAGAGAAAATGCTAAGAACTTAACTAGAGCATTAAGTTTAAAGCCTGAGCTGGCAAAAAAGGCTAAGAAAATATGTAGTAGCTAGAACTTGGGAGACTTTAAATGTCATGGAAGGAGCTTATTCTTTATTATGTCATGTGAGGGAGTCTTTGATGTATTTTAAGATGGGAGAGACAGTCTGATTTGCATGTTAGACTAAATTCAGTGTGGCAAATGGAGTACAAAAAACCAGTTTTAGGTGGTCTTTGCCTTATTGCTGGCCAGTAGTAATGAGGACCTGAATCAGAACAGGAGTCTAAAGGGTAGAGAAGTAAGAATCAATTTGAGAAATCTTTAGAAAAGAACTTTGTTATTGAGTGGTTGTAGATAGAAAAGCATAGAGAGACAGAGAGGATGACTCCCCTGTTTCCAGAAAAGATGTTTGGATGGATATTTGTGTAGGTTTGAGGAAGGGAGGTAACTTTAGTTATGGACATAGTGGGCTTGAGATGTCTATTGTGTTTTCAAGAGGAGATTTTTAGTAGGCTTTTGTGTTTATGAATCATGACTTGATGTGTGAAGATAAGACTGAGTCTAGGAATAATTAGTATATAAATAAAATACATGGAAATTGAAGAGTTAAAGTTCTTGGAGAGTAGGGACAAAAACCCTACTTATGTCTGTGTTTTTCATGGCTCACAATACAGAGGCTGAAATGGAGAAGATGCTCCAAAATATTTGTTGAGAAGATGAATATATGCTTATTTCCAAATTAAATTCTGTCTCATGTCCTGCACACTGGAATTCATGGGATTTAGACATATAACTAAGGCATGGAACTGCATGATCTATTTAAAGGCAGCTGGATAATATTCTCTATCTATGGCAGACGGAGCTTTGTGCAATGAACACACAATAACCTTATAGTTATTTTCTGCTTCTGGGTTGTTGAGGGAAAGAGAGAAGGCCACCTGGAGCCTGGGCTGCACGGATTGCCAAACCACCACTATGTCTACCGTTTAGTTCTACCCTGATTAGGCCAAAACTGGGTAAATGAATGTTTAATCTTGCATCTTTCCACATAAACAGATGTTCTTACCCACAGATAAATTTAGAAAACTGTGTGGTTTTATAGAAAAGGGAGGCTACTTTTTCCAGTTAGGAAAAAGGTGGCTGCGTATCTTTACTCTTAAAGACATGTTCATTTTTCAAAACCCAGGTAAAACCAATCCCAGCTCTTCCAAGAAGTCTTCTCAGATCTTGCCAGTTGGAATTAATCTCTATCTACCATTTACTCTTGTATTATTTGTTTTGGAAGCTGCCCGATACATTGCAAAGAGCCTGGATTTTGGAGTTGGGTAGTCATAGGTCCTATTTTGGTGTTGGTAGTTACTAAACTTCTCTGAATCTCACTCTCTTTATCTGTAAATTACCTGTAATGATGCATATTGGGGTGGGAGGGGGTCTGTTAAATAATCGTTTCCCATTCTTAAATCCCAAACCTTGAAAGATACATATAGGAGAGAGATGGACCTAAAATACTAGTTGTTCCTTCCTAATTCATTAATAAGTTAAGCCTGTCCTTCTTTTGCAAGAGATTGATGAAAAAGCTGCTAGTGCAAGTCATATACTTTTCTTTCCTTTAGAGTAGAGTAGAAGTGGGGAATAAATTGTCCCTCATAAAAATACCTGCTTTTAAGTTTATTTATCTGAAGGGCTACTAATAGCATGAGGGATGTGGGGAGCACAGGAGAGGGGCAGGCAGGATAAAGCTTCTGTCTTTCTTTCCTTAGAGCTCTTTATAGCACTAAGTATTGTGCTTTAATATGCAGGTCATCATTTGATATTTGTTGAAATGAGTTAGAAACAAATCTAATTTGTTTCATTAATGTTAGATATTGAATTTCTCTCCAGAATTATTATGCTTCTTTTCCTATATGATCTTTAGACATGGTAGGTCTATACAATTTGTTTTTCTTTCTTACTTAAAAGTAACTCCTAATTTGAAGTATAGCTATACATACAGAAACGTACAAAAATCACAAATATGCAGCTTGAGGAATCATGGCAAATTGAACACACCTGTGTAACCATCACCCAGATGAAGCAATAGCACACTACCCGCATCCTGGAATACCCTCTTGAGTCCCTTCCAGAGGTAACCATTAGCTTTATTGCTAACCTTATATTAACTTTGTCTTTTTTTAAAAAAACAATCTTTATTGGAGTATAATTGCTTTACAGTGTGTTAGTTTCTGCTGTATAACGAGGTGAATCGGCTTAACTTTGTTTTTGAAGTTTGTGTGTGTGTGGTCTTATTCAGGTTATGTGTATGAGATGCATTTACTTCATTTTCTATAAAAATAATGTGTTCATTTTTATTTGCTGTACCATTTTCTATTGTATAAAGGTATTACCATTTATATATCGAATCTACTGTTAATGGACATTTGGATGGTTTCCAGTACTCTGCTATTATGAATAAACTTGCAATGAAGATTCTTAAACATTTTTTGGATATTTATCTTGAGTACATACATAAGAGGGAGATTGCTGAGACACAGTGTAAGTATAAATTTAGCTTCAGTAGATAATGCAAAAATAATTTTCCTGGTTGTACCAATTTACATTCCCACTAGCCTTGTATGAGAATTCTACTGTCCCATATTGTCACCAACACTGGGTAATCTCAGGCTTCTGAATGTTAGCTACTCTGTTGAGCATGTAGTGATATCTCATTGTTGTTTGAGTTTGCATTTACCTGATGATTAATAAAGTTAAGCATATATTCATCACAGTTTTTTTTTGTCATTTGGCATTCTATCATGTGAAATTCTTGTTCATGACTTTCACCTATTTTATGAGGTTATCTGTATTTTATTATTAATTTTTAGAACCCTTTTTTTTTATGATTAGTGCTTTTTCATGTCCTAGTTTAATAAAGTGTTGCCTACCTTATGTCATTAAGATATACTTGTCTGTTACCTTCTGGAAGCTTCCCCTCCCTCTATTACATATACATCTACATTAATCCCAGAATTGATTTTCTGTGTATGGTATGAGATAGGGTCTAGGTTCATTTTTTATATGATAACCAATTGAGCAGGACCTTTTATTAAAAAGAACGTCTTTAAAATTTCCCCATTGTTCATTGGTTTCCCTTTGTCATACATCAATAGTCTATATAGAGAGATTTGTTTCTGGACTTCCTATAATATTCCATTGTTCTGTTGATTTATTCTTGATTACCACAATGTTTTAAAGCTATAGATTTGCAATGTCCTGATGTCTTGTGGCATAAGTCTTCTAGTTTTTCTTTCAGATTGTCTTGGTTATTCTTAGCCCACAGCATTTCCATGTAAATTTTAGAGTTATCTTGTCAATTTCTGCAAAAAAATCTGTTGGCATATTAAATTTTTTTTTTAAATTTTGGGATAATTTTATACTTACCGAAAAGTTCCATGGATAACAGAGAATTCTCAGATGTCCCTCATCCAGTTTCTCAAAATAACATCTTACATATTACTATGGTACATTTATCAAAACTAAGAAACTAACAGTGATATATTATTGTTAACTAAACTCCAGACTTTATTTAGATTTCACCAGTTTTTTCCATTAATATCCTCTTTCTTTCCAGGATTCAATTCAGCATACCACATTGCATTTAGTTGTCATGTCTGTCTAGTCTCCTCTGGTCAATGATGGTTTCTCAGCCTTTATTTTTCATCATGATTTTGATAGTCTTAAGGAGTACTGACCAATTATTCTACAGAATGTTTCCCATCTCAGGTTTTCTATTGTTTTTCTTATGATTATTCCTGGGTTTTGGTAAAGAATACAACAGAGTTGAGTGCACTTCTCATCACATTATATCAGGGAGTACACGATACACACATGAAATTGCTGGTGATGTTAACCTTCATCACTTGGTTAAAGTAGTGTTTGCCAGGTTTCACCATTTGTTTTGTTTTTTTTTTTAATATTTACCCTATGGTTTCTTCTGTTGCTCTTTTCTTTTTCTTTTTTTTTTTTTTTAATATTTTATTTATTTATTTATTTATGGCTGTATTGGGTCTTCGTTTCTGTGCGAGGGCTTTCTCCAGTTGCGGCAAGTGGGGGCCATTCTTCATCGCGGTGCGCGGGCCTCTCACTATCGCGGCCTCTCTTGTTGCGGAGCACGGGCTCCAGACGTGCAGGCTCAGCAATTGTGGCTCACGGGCCCAGTCGCTCCGCGGCATGTGGGATCCTCCCAGACCAGGGCGCGAACCCGTGTCCCCTGCATTGGCAGGCAGACTCTCAACCACTGCGTCACCAGGGAAGCCCGAGGTTTCACCATTTTAAAGTTATATTTTTTTCTTTTCTTACACCATTCTTTGGAAGTGAGTCATTAAGTCTGGCCCACCCTGGTGGTGGTGGTGAGGGGGTGGTATTAACCTCTACCTCGTGATTCACATATTATTTGGAATTCTTCTGTAAGAAAGATTTGTTTCTTTTCTATTTACTTATTCATTCATTCATCCATTCATTCATATCAGTAGGGATTCATGTATGTTTACAATATATTTTGGGTTATAATCCAATGGCCCTTTATTTATTTTGTTGCTCAGATTGTCCCAGCTTTGGCCATGGAGAAATTTTTCAGCTTGGTTCCTGTGTCCTTTTGATGTCCCTATAATTTTGTTTTTGAAGCATTTCCTTACTTTTTGGCACTATAAGATGCTCCAGGCCCATCTTTTATATGCCCTGTCTCAGACCTAGAATCAGTGATTTCTCCAATGAGCCCTTGTTCCTTTTATTGGAGAGTGATATTTAGAAACCAAGATTTGGGCATTTGGTATGCTTATTGTTACCATTGCTTCTAGGCCCTCTCAGTGAATAGTACTGAATATAATATATTTATATATGCAGACACACATGCATACACATACATATACACACAAATGTATGTATATATACGTGTATGTATATATATGTATGTCTATGTATACCAACCCATGCATATACACATTTATAATTGTTCTGCATCTATCCATCTGTGTAGATATATATATATGTATATATATATATATGCTAAACATGAGTTTATACTGATATTTCTGACTTATTAATTTAAATCCAAAAAACTGACAGTAAATGTTGGCAAGGTTGCAGATCAACAGGAACTCTCATTAAATGCTAGTAGTAATGAAAATAGTACAGCCATTTTGGAAAACATTTGGCAGTTCTTATAAAGTTAAACACAGACCCACCATACCACTCAGCAATCACACTCCTAGGAATTTACCAGAGTGACTTGAAAATTTATGTCCCAACAAAAGCTGCTAAATGTTTCTAACAGCTTTATTCCTAATTGCTAAAAACTGGAAGCAACCAAGATGTCCTTTAGGGGCTTCCCTGGTGGTGCTGTGGTTGAGAGTCTGCCTGCCAGTGCAGGGGACACGGGTTCGAGCCCGGGTCTGGGAGGATCCCACATGCCGCGGAGCGACTGGGCCCATGAGTCACAATTACTGAGCCTGCGCGTCTGGAGCCCGTGCTCCGCAACAAGAGAGGCCGCGATAGTGAGGGGCCCGCGCGCTGCAATGAGGGGTGGCCCCCGCTTGCCGCAACTAGAGAAAGAAAGCCCTCGCACAGAAACGAAGACCCAACACAGCCATAAAAATAAATAAAAATAAATAAATTAAAAAAAAAATAGATGTCCTTTAACAAGGCAATAGATGAACTGACACATCCATGCGATGAAAATACTATTCAGCTGCAAAAATGAATGAGCTACTGATTCATACATTGACATAAATGATTCTTTAATGCTTTGTATTAAGTGAAAGAAGCTATACCCAAAAGACTACTTAGTGTATGATTTCATTCATATGACATTCTGGAAAAGGTAAAACTATAAGGAATGAAGACAGATTAGTGGTTGCCAGAGTTTAGGGGTGGGGGATGGTTGACTACAAAGAGAGCTGCAGAGGAACTATAGGGTGAAAGAACTGTTCTGGAGTGACGGACACATGACTGTAAGCATTTGTCAAGACTCAGAACTATACATTTCAAAAAATGAATATTAATGTGTGCAAACTAATTCACACATTTGAAAATTGATGTTTTGACTAAAAATTATAAGGCTACACGCAAGGAACTGTACATAAACACTGTACTCTAGTTGATGAATTTCTTTCTCATAGATAGAGCAAACAATTCTGAAACTGCTTTAGTTGTATACTTATTAAACAAATAAGTAAATAGTCAATAGATGGTGAGTACCAGGTTTCTCACCAGGGGAAGGATTACAGATAAACAAGCAAGGAAGACTAAAATGGACCAGGTAGTAATGGATTAGAGTCAGAAATATCAGTATAAACTCATGTTTAGCTCTATATACTTCTTATTATATTCACATTTATTAGTATGAAGTTGTTTGTAATCCTTTTATTAATGTCTGTAGGGTATATAGTGATGCCTAAGTTTTAGTTTTTAATATATTGGTAAGTTATGGTTCCCATCTACTTTTTTCTTGGCAGTCTTACTAGAGGTTTATTAATTTTATTAGACTTTTGAATAAACCAGCTTCTGGCTTTATTGATTCTATTGTATATTTGTTTTATATTATATTGTTAATTTGTTTTTATCTTCATATATTTTTTCTATTTTAAACTTATTGTTCTTTTTTCTGACATTGAAATAGACACTTGGACAATTATTTTAAGCCTTTATTTTTCCTAATAAATGCATTCAAGACTATAAATTTCCCTGTAAACACTGCTGCATCTCACAAATTTTGAGACATTATGGTTTTTGTTTACCATTTAGTTAAAGATATTTCTAATTTCTATTATAATTTCTTCTTCTATCCATAAGTTATTTGGAAATAAATTAATTTCCTAAAATTACATCTTTAAATAATATTTTTCTTATGATTTTTAATTTAATTTCACTACATTAGAGAATACTCTGTATGTTTTTAAACTTAGAGATTTGTTAAACTTTTCTTTTGGCTCAGTATATGGTTGATTTTGGTACATGCTCCTCGTACACTTGAAAAGAATGTGCATACTGTCATTTGTAGGTGGAATGGTCTAGATATGTTAATTAGGTGAAGTTCTATATATGTTATTTGTAGCACTCAACTCTGTATTCTTAATAAGATTTTAGCTACATGCTCTATCAGTTACTGAGAAGAATGTGTTAAGGTCTACCACTGTTTTGGATTTATCTATTTATCCTTTAATTCTGTTAGTTGCTTTACACATTTTATTTTATTTATTTTATTTTTTAAATTTATTTTTTATTGAAGTGTTATTAGGTGCAAATAAATTAAAAATTATATCTTATTGGTACATTGAACTATGTATCATTATGATTTGTCCATTTTATCTCTTATAATGCTTCCTATTCTAAAATCTACTTTATTTGATATTAATATAGCTACACTAGCTTACTTTTTATCAGTATTTTCATTATATAAACATATACATATACAGTTTACCCTTGAACAACTCGGGGGTTAGGAACACCAACCTTCTGTGCTGCTGAAAACTTGCATATAATTTATAGTCGGCCCCCTGTATCCACATTTCCTCCATAGCCACAGTTCTGCATCTGCAGATTCAACCAACCATGAATTGTGTCGTACTGTAGTACTTATTATTGAAAAAGATCTGCATGTAAGTGGACTTGCACTGTTCAAACCCTTGTTATACAAGGGCCAACTGTGTGTGTGTATGTATACATATATATTTTTCTACATTTCTGTATTCTAATATTTGACGTCTGTCTCCTAAAGCATCATAAAGTTTACTTTTTAATGCAAGGTTTCACTTATATTTAATTGGAGTATTTAGCCTATTTTCAATAAAAAGTTACAGTTGTATTTGTATTTACATTTATAATTTGATTTCTGTTTGTTCCAAGTCTTCTATGCTTCTTTGTTTTTAATCCTTTCTTAACTTCTTTTGAATTAAATCTTTTTTATTTTTTTTTTCCCCTCTCTGTTGACTGGTTAGTTACATATAATTTTGCTTTTGGTTTGATAGTTACTCTAGAGATTTCAACATAGTCTTGACTCATTAATGTCTAATATAAATTAGTACTTTTATCATTTCCCAGATAATGAAAGGATCTTAGAACACTTTAACTCCATTTTCTCCCTCACATCTTTTATTATTGTTGTCATGTATTTTTATTCTATTGGTTTTTAAGCCCACAGACATTATTGTTATTTCATACTGTCTATATTAATTTAGATGCACTTACATTTCTACCCTTTATATTGTTCTTTATTCCTTCCTGCATTTTCATACTATCATCTTGTTCCTCCTTCCTGAAGTACTTGCTTTAATGTTTTCTTTAATATGGATCTAATTTAATTTGCCTGAGAATGTCTTTTTTGCCTTTGCTTTTGATAAATATTTTTGTTGGAAACAGATTCTAGATTGGCATTTAGTAATTAGTTATTTTCTCTCAACACTTGTAATTTTCATTATTGTCATCTGGATTCCATTGTTTCTGTAAGTAGTCAGCCCTCAGTCGTTTTTAAAAAATTTTATTGAAGTATAGCCGATTTACAACGTTGTGTTAATTTCTGCTGTACAGCAAAGTGATTCTTATACACATATATATTCTTTTTCATATTCTTTTCCATTATGGTTTATCACAGGATATTGAATATATTTCCCTGTGCTATAAAGTAAGACTTTGTTGTTTATCCATTCTATATATAATTGTTCAGTCAGCCCTCAGTCTTACTTTTTAAAGGAAATATTTCTCTTTTTTCCCCCCTCTGGTTGCTTCAAAATTCTCTTGTCTTTGGTTTTCAGTAGTTTTACTATCATTCTTAGGTATAGTTTTCTTCAAACTTATTCTGATTAGGATTTGTAGCACTTTTCAATTTTGTGGCTTGATAGCTTCTTTCAGTGTAGCAAACTTTAAGGCCATTACTTTCTCAAAATTACTTTTGAACTATTCTCTCTTTCTTCTCCTTCTGGGATTCCAAACATTATCCTGAGATACCATGTGTCTTTTACATTCCCTCATCCTGTATTTTCCATCCTTCTGTCTTGTGTGCACCAATCTGAATACTTTCTTTTGAACTTTTGTTTCGCTACTCATCTCTTTGTGTCTATTTCTGTTAACTTACTTATTAAAGTTTTAATTTTAGCTAATGCATTTCTCAGTTCTAGAATTTTTTTTGGACAAAATTTTCCATCTCTTCATCTAATTTCTTCAGCATATTAGTAAGAGATATTTAAAAGTACATGTCTAATAACTTGTACCTTTTCTTCTATGGGTCTGTTTCTGTTTTATTTATCTTGGTTTTTAGCTACATAGTCTTGTTTTCTGATATGCCTAGTAATGTTTGATTGACTGCAGGATCAGATATGAACAACTGTGGAGATAACTGAGCCTTTGGATGGTGCTTTCTGCATCCCTAAAGAATTTAGTTTTGCATCTGTCAGGCAGTGAGGGTCAATCACCTTAATCCAATCAGAGACTGAGTTAATTCAAGTCTGGGATTCAATCTTTGCAAGCACTGATTTAATTTTGGTTTCTCTCTGTTCCTAAGGTGAAGGGTTTTTGTGAGCTGAAATGAAGGTCTGGGTAGTTTAATATAGACTTTTCCTTTTGAACTCCAACTTTTGTCCCTCAGTCATAAAACTGAGAAGTTTGCTCAGCTTTTTAGCCTCTTAAGTTGCCACTTCTTGCTCAGCTTCCTGATATCTCAGCAGTCACCTGAGAGCCCAAAAATGATTTAAGGAGAAAAGCAGTACCAAATGTTGGTGTTATCCCTTCTTTTTGGAATCTTTGCCACATGGCTTTGGAAACCTCTCATGTCTTCAAAGAAATAATATATGTATATATGTATATACACATAGTTTGGCTTTTCTTGTTTTTCATCATGAAAGAGTGGTCCACAACACATTTGTCCATTATTATGGAAAGAAGTTATTATCTGTATGATTCTTGGACATCATGTATATCTGTAAGATGAGTATAATAATACTGAAGATTATTGTGAGACTCAAATTAGATCATAATGGGAAAGCACTGAGCAAACTGCAAGGCTCTATGCAAATATCAAGTATTATTATTATCTTAATATAGAACATGATCTCTTTGAAACCTGCAGCAGTGTAGCAAAGAAGTATTTAATAATTTCTTATCTGTTATTTTTAAAAATATGGATCTTCTTAATGGGCTTGGGTCAATCTAGTGAAGGTGCTACTCAATGTAGAAGCTGGAATGGTATAAAGGTAGGGGACCCTATGCCTGGTAAAACTGAGAGATATATTTCCCCATGGAAACCCAAAGGTAGAGGTTATCCCTCAAGAGGAACTTAGACCGTCCCAGATGTCAAATCCCAGCAGTGAGAATGAGCAGCAGGTCACTAGCATGTGTAATAAAGTCAGAAGCTGGGTGAACAAGGATAGAAAGGAAGGAAATGGGCAGGTGGCATAGGTGATGAGCAGTGAGACATACTAGAGTTTATCTGGTACATTTCATGGGGCATGGCTGTGAGACTAAAAGAAACTCTATGGGGTCTCTAATTTACAACCTGTTGTAGTTTTCATGGACTTTTAATTTTACATCTCCTCAAGGTATCTACTAGAATTATTTCTTTTCTGCTATTGTCTTATACCCAAGTTAGAGATTGGGATGTATGTCAGCAATGTTATTGAAATGCATTGAATATTATTATGCATATCTCTGGATATTGGTGCTGTGCTGTAGGAAAGATGTGGGTACACAAAGGAAGATGTGTGAAAATGAACAGAAGGACAATATGCCAGGGTTGAAGTGGTCTATCAGTCAGTTTAATTAAAAAAAATCAACACAATGTACTTTCTGCTTAATATTGAAAATATGTCATTTTCTTTTTGTTTTTTTAACATCTTTATTGGAGTATAATTGCTTTACAATGGTGTGTTAGTTTCTGCTTTATAACAAAGTGAATCAGTTATACATATACATATGTCCCCATGTCTCTTCCCTCTTGCGTCTCCCTCCCCCCCACCCTCCTTATCATTTTCATTATTGAAGTTACTATTATTGTTATTGGTTTGTTGTTTTTGAATCCGTAGAGTCTATTGATGGTGGTGGAATGCTATTTTGATAGATATCCAAGATAGATGCTACAATATATCTCTTTCTCTCAGGTCTGCTTGTCACGATTCTTAGTGAGGAATGGCCCCGAACTGTAACCCACCCACTCTGTCATTCGTTCTTTCCTGTCTTGCTCAGGGATTTCACTGTTAGCAATCCTCCACTTACTCTTTCTTCCCTACTTCCTACTAGTCCTAGCTCCTCTCTGAGCTCAAGCTTTTTTGTACATTAGAAGTTTTCAAAGGCAAAAGGATGGGAATTAGCATTCCTTTCATGCCAAGCACTGTCTCTTGATATATAGTATCTCATAAAGTAAAAAGGCATTTCTAAATAAATCTTACCTATTTTTAAAAGCAGATCTTATAAATAACTGTAAAGAACACTGTGTATTAGCCTAGATTGAGTTTATATATGTTCTTATATATTAATTATTCAGAGTTATAAAGGCCACCTCAAATGATGAATAAAAGAACTGTCAACAGTGATATAAAAAAACAAATAGAGATTTAGAGTGAGTATGGGAGGTGGGTCCTAATGGAAGTACATTATTTGTCATAAAAGGGAAAAAATAGACGTAGTTTTATAAATCGAGGAGTAGAGATAAAAGCATTTTATGTAATGTGATCATGGAAACTCCCCAGAAGAACTAAGGCTAGAAACCAATGAGTGGTTATCTTATGGAAGGGGGATTGGGAGTGCTAAGGGGAGAGAGACTTTTTCTTTTAACCTGATATCATTCTGTACTCTGACTTTTTAATTTACCATGTAAAGTCTTTCTTTTATAATAAAAATAGTTTTAAAAATAAGTGGATGTATTAGACAAATGCACAAAATGTAAAATAAAGATAGCAATTATAATAACAGAAATCAATATTTAAAAATTAAAAAACCCTAAAGATGTGAAAGTGCATACATTCATAATTTCTTCAGTTAAGGAGGAAATCAAAACCAACCGTATAGTACTCTTCAGAATTGACAAATATATCGTTGCATGGAAAAGCTGTACTGTGCAGTTATCGGTTATATTACTGTGTAACTAGTTATTCGCCTGTTAATGGGCATTTGGATTGTTTTCAGTTTGGGGCTAATACAAATATCTTATTCATTTGCCTATGTAGGTGTCCTGACCTACATAAGATATGATTTTCATTCTGCCTGAAGGACTTTCTTTAACATTTCTTATGGTCGGGGTCTATTAGTCATCAGACCCATTCTTCAAGCTTTTGTATGTCTGAAAGAGTCTTTATTTAACCCTCATTTTTGAAAGATACTTTCATGAGATATACAATGCTAGGTTGACAGCTATTTGCTCTTAGTTCTTTTAAGGTGTTTCTTGACAGTCTTCTCATTTGCATTGTTTGCAATGAGAAATCTTCCAGACTCCTTATCTAGGTCCCTCTGTGTATAATATGTCCTTTTTTCTCTGGCCATCTTTAAGGTATTCTATTTATCACTGGTTCTGAGCAATTTGATTATGATGTACCTTGGTGTAGTTCTCTTGTTGGATACTTTTGTATTCCTATAAATATTCTTGAACTTTGTTCAAGAAATTAATTTCTATTACTATATGTTCATGTTCACTAATCTTTTCTTCTGTAGTGTCTAGCCTACTATTGATCCCATTCAGGGTATTATTCATATCAAACATAGTTGTTTTCATCTTTAGAAGTTTAAATTGTGTCTTTTTTGTATCTTCTCTGTCTCGACTTAACTTTTGAATGTATGGAATAGAGTTATATTAGTTGTTATTGTTCTTGTCTGCTAACTCTATGTGTGTGTCAGTTATTGTTGATATCAATTAGTTCATTTTTCTCTTCATTATGGGTTACATTTTCCTGTTTCTTTCCATGCCTGGTAATTTTCAGTTGGTTGCCAGATATTGTGAAATTTAGATTGTAGGATGCTGGATATTCTTGTATTCCTTTTGGGGTCTTTTAAAAATCTCTTCTATATTTTGACTTAATTTTTTGAACATAACTTTTATAATGTTTTCATGTACTCGTTCTAACATCTGCATCAGTTCTCAGTTAGTTTTTTGATTGATTAATTTTTTCCTTATTATGAGTCATATTTTCCCTTATTATGGGTCATTTTTTCCTGCTGCTTTGCATGCCTGGGAATCTTTGATTGGATGCCAAACATTATAAATTTTACCTTTTTGAGTACTAGATACTTTTGTAGTCCTATCATCTTGAGCTTTGATATGGGGTGTAATTAAGCTACTTGTAATCAGTTAGTCCTTTTGGGTTTTATTTTTGAGATTTGTTAGGTGGGACCAGAGCACTTTTTAATCTAAGGCTAGTTATTCCACACTACTGATGCAAGTCCCTTCCGAATACTCAATGCTCTGTGAAAATAAGGTTTTTCAGCCTGGCTAGTGGGAACAGGCAGTACTTCTTGCTCTGTGTGATGTTGAGTAATGTTTCCTTTAATACTTTGGGTAGTTCTTTCCCTGGCCTCAAGTAGTTTTTTCACACATTTGCCCTGATTAGTATGCTACTGACTCAAGGTGACCTCTGAAGATCTCTGGAGTTCCTTCGTGTGCAACTCTTTCCTCTCCAGGACTCTATCTAGCTTGGTTTCTGTAGATTATTCACTTTGTCTCCTCAACTCAGATAGTCCACCAGCCTCTGCCTAGTGTTTCCCATTTTTCTCTACCACTTCCTAGAAACTCCCTCAAAGAAGTAAGTTGGGGCAATCGGAGTGCTCACCTCCTTTGTTTTCCATCTCTGCCCCAATGTCCAGTGTCTTGACTACTGCTGTTTCAGAATTTTTTTTCGTTTTGATTGTTTTAGGCAGGAGAGTATGTCTGGTTCTTTTTACTTCATTTTGGTCAGAAATGGAAGATAATAAATTCATTTTAAAGTGTTAATTTTAGCAAGTATTTCAAGAAAGATGTCCTTAAATAATGAGATAGCAAAAGAAGTATGCTATCTTGCAACTGGATATTAAATCATTCTAGGGTGGGATTACTGTTAGACATTTACTTTTATGAAGATACAGACTTTGTAAAATTTTCAAGCTTTTCCAAAAATGATCTATAATAATTGTAGTTCTGACAGTTGAAGTTTGAGCAATACATCTGTGTATTATTTGAGTATACTAAGTGTAAAAACATATCACAACTTACATAAGGATCAAAATATCTAGATTGAAAAAAGAAGCCTGATTTTATGCTCCAGGCATCTTATTTTAAAACATCAATCTCTTTTAGAAGTATTTCTTTTATAATTCCCTTTAACACATTGCCTTTGATTTATAGTATCTGCTGATAACACTAGAAATCCAATATATTTATTAATTTGACACTGCTTTAGGATATTTCAGGACATTCTTAATATATATGAAATGGAAAATGGTAATGAGGCACACCCTATTTCTTGTTAAGTGTATATACAATGAACTCAGTTTTGATCTTTAATAATGATTTATTTTAATTTAGTTGCAAAATTTATGTGTTTTTTCATGTGTTCTGTGCAAAATGTATGGATAAGCTTGTGATAAATAAGACATCAGTTAGAGTGATAAATTATACATCAATAATTATAAAGTAATTTCAGTTTGAAATCAGCTTGGTTTTAAAATACTTCTGAGTTAGTACATGTAAAGTGCTTAGAACAGGGCCTGGAATGTAATGAGTTCAATAGAGGTTAAAAATGAAATGATTTCCTCCTGTTTGATTTATCTTTTTTTTTGAGATGTGTATGATTGTAGTGTAACTGAAGTAATGACAATGATTCTGTAAGTTACTAGATCCTTGCACTGATGACAGATTGCATTCATTACCACCAGTCAGTGTTTGACTTGAGACCAAGGTGAGTCACATGCCAATATGGAGGCTTTTTAGTCTCTTTCACTCTTTGTTGATAGTTTTTCATTTTAATTCCTGATCCTGTGGTAGAGCTTTCACTCCAAACTGACACTGGGTGAGGAAGAATGTTAAAGTAAGGAGCTGTGAGGAAAGAGGAGGATGGAGAATAGACATGTAAGGCAGGAAGGACATTTCTACAGAGGAGGCAAGTGAGCAGTACAGAATCAAGATTCATTTCTTGCATATTAACTTTGCCAGAGACTTCTCAGGGGAAATTCTTTCCCTGGAAATACAGTTAGGAGATAGAGAACCAGTAGAATTTTAAAGCTGGAATAAACCTTAAAGTCTGCCAGATAAAAGCAATTTAAACAGGTGAGAGTAGTGTTTGTAAGAACTGTAGTGGGACAATTAGTACAAAAAGCTAGCAATCCAAGAACAGCCCTACTTATTAAGCCTATACTATATGAAAGTTTCTTTGCTGTATATAAATTATAAAGTATAGCATTTTTTTCAATTTTTAAAAATTGAAGTATAGCTGATTTACAATGTTGTGTAAGTTTCAGGTGTACAGCACAGTGATTCAGTTATACATACATATCTTTCTCTCTATTTTTTTCAGATTATTTTCCCTTGTAGGTTATTACAAAATATTGAGTATAGTTCCCTGTGCTATACATGAAAAAATGCTCAACATCACTAATTATTAGAGAAATGAGAATCAAAACTAAAACGAGGTATCACCTCGCTCTGGCCAGGATGGCCATCATCAAAAAATCTACAAATAATAAATGCTGGAGAGGGTATGGAGAAAAAGGAACCCCCCTACACTGCTGGTGAGAATGTAAATTGGTACAGTCACTATGAAGAACAGTGTGGAGGTTCCTTAAAAAACTGAAAATAGAGTTACCATATGATCCTGCAATTCCACTCCTGGGCGTATACCCAGAGAAAACTCTAATTCCAAAAGATACATGCACCCCAGTGCTCATAGCAGCACTACTTACAGTAGCTAAGACATGGAAGCAACCTAAATATCCATCAACAGATGAATGGATAAAGATGTGAGATATATATATACACATACACAATGGAATATTATTCAGCCATAAAAACGAATGAAATAATGCCATTTGCAGCAACATGGGTGGACCTAGAGATTATCATACTAAGTGAAGTAAGCCAAACAAAGAAAGACAAATATCATCTGATATTACTTATATGTGGAATCTTAAAAAAAAAAAGATACAAATAAACTTATTTGCAAAATGGAAATAGACCCACAGACACAGAAAACAAATTTATGGTACCAAAGGGGAAAGGGCAGAGGGATAAATTAGGAGGTTGGGATTAATATATACACATTACTATATATAAGACAGATAACCAATAGGGAATTACTATAGGGTAAAGTATAGTGTTTCTTTCTTTTTTTTTTTTTAACTCTTTTAAATATTTTTTTAAATTAATTAATTAATTTATTTATGGCTGTGTTGGGTCTTCATTTCTGTGTGAGGGCTTTCTCTAGTTGTGGCAAGCGGGGGCCACTCTTCATCGCGGTGCGCGGGCCTCTCACTATTGCGGCTCTCTTGTTGCGGAACACAGGCTCCAAACGCGCAGGCTCAGTAATTGTGGCTCACGGGCCTACTTGCTCCGCGGCATGTGGGATCTTCCCAGACCAGGGCTCGAACCCGTGTTCCCTGCATTGGCAGGCAGATTCTCAACCACTGCGCCACCAGGGAAGCCCAAGTATAGTGTTTCTTTAAGTAAAACTTCTTGGTTGTTTTTTGTTTGTTTTTTGGTAAGGCAGATCCTACATGAACAGTAATGTAGTCATTATTGACATGAATAATTTTTTATTTCTTTTTAGATGCAGAATATCAGTGTTTTCCAAAAATAGGAATCTACTCAATAGCATTGTCAAAAGGTAATCATTGAAAACGTACCACATTTATTCAATTTTTGGACTGCCATGGGGCTACAGACTCTTCTTTATACTGAACTGAATTATCTCTCTGCTACATTCATCCATTGTAGTTCAGTATTTTTTGGCGTGAAATAGAATAAGCCTTATCCACTTCAGGTCTTGAAGATAGCTATGCAACAACCCTCATTACCCTTTCAGTTTTCATCATATGACATGGCCCCTTACCCCTCACAATCCTGATTATCTTTCTAGGTACAGAACTGATTGCCAAGGTCTATCTTGAGACTACAGTTAAGAAAGAAATATAAAATGGACTCCATACCATTAAAGTACTTACAAAATATTGACTTTTTCCCCAGTGTTTGTTGTGTATTTTTATGCCCAACAGGTATGACAGGTAAGCAGCTACAAAAGAGGAATCCTATAAAATAAAATCAGTTTAAGGGGCCTGATGAGCTCTAATTGGCAGTGAAAGTTTGGTTGCAGCATGTGCTGCCCAGACACATACATCCCAGTAGAAAAGGACGAATGTCAATGAACTAATTCATTCAAAAATTATTTTATTCATTCATTCAGTCTTGTAATATTTCTCAAAATGTGTTCTGGGGACCACTCTGCTGAGAGTAGTTTTCTGTTGCTAAGTAAACTCTACGTACTGTGTTGCCCCTTTGAGTTTCTCTGTATAATTTTCACTTAAAAGATTCTAGCCAATCCTATAGTAAAGAAGCTCCTTTAAAATTATTTCAATCAGCTTTTCCAAACTTTATTTTGCTACAGTAAATTTTGTGTGTAACATTCATTGACTTCTTGCTGAAAATATTTTGGAAAAACACTTCTTTAAAACATTGAACCATGGGTTTGATCCCTGGTCCGGGAAGATCTCACATGCTGTGGAGCAACTAAGCCCATGCGCCACAACTACTGAGCCTGCACTCTAGAGCCTGAGAGCCACAACTACTGGGTCTGTGTGCCACAACTACTGAAGCCCGTGTGCCCAGAGCCCATGCTCCCCAACAAGAGAAGCCACTGCAATGAAGAGTAGCCCCCACTCACCGCAACTAGAGAAAGCCCGTGCACACAGCAATGAAGACCCAACACAGCCAATAATAAGTTTAAAAAAAAAATTGCCATCTCTCAAACCACTAAAAAAAAACATTGACCCACAGAATTGACTGGACTTTTTATTCCACACATTTCAATGTGAATATGACCATTTTCATGAAAACTGGTTCTCATAGGAAGACTGAGTGACATCTGAACTTGACTCCTATTTCTACTGAAGATTTATCACAAAACCCCATGAGAAGGGAACTGAATGAGGCCTATGGAAGAGAGGAAACCAGCAAAGTATAGCAGCATGTGATTTTGGGGGAAAATCATGAAGGAGCTAGAAAGCAGGAAATCTAAAACTGGGAAGAACCCTGGGAGATTTTTGTGTCTATTCCATGGCTTTCCTTTAAGACAGTATTTGTTAAACAATCATCCATCATGTAAAGAAGATGTGTTACATATATACAATGGAATATTACTCAGCCATAAAAAAGAATGAAATAACGCCATTTACAGCAACATGGGTGGACCTAGAGACTGTCGTACTAAGTGAAGTAAGCCAGATAGAGGAAGACAAATATCATGTGATATCACTTACATGTGGAGTCTAAAAAAAAAAAAGGCACAAATGAACTTATTTACAGAACAGAAATAGACCCACAGACATAGAAAACAAATTTATGGTTACCAAAGGGGAAAGGGAGGGGAGGGAAAAATTAGGAGGTTCAGATTAACATATACACACTACTATGTATAAAATAGATAACCAACAAGGACTTACTGTATAGCACAGGGAACTCAATATTTTGTCATAACTTATAAGGGAAAAGAATCTGAAAAAAGATATATATGTATGTATAACTGAATCACTTTGCTGTACACCTGAAACTAACACAACATTGTAAATCAACTATATTTCAATAAAAAACCCAAAAGCCAAGGAAAAAAATAACCCAATCATCCGTCATGAACGTATTTGATTAAGTTAGAGTATTTACAGATAACTATCTACAAAGTGATATAAATGGAGAAAAAAACTGTTATGCCAAAGAGCTTATAATTTAACCACAGAGGAAAGCTGTACATCCAGGAAATAATCAGATAATGATATAAGGCAGTGTAATTAGCTGTTGAGTTGAGTGGCTCAGGTTATAAATAGTCTGGAGTGGAGAGAAGGAAGTTATCCCTGTGAATGGAGTTAGAGAAGGTTTTCTATTTTTAAGGACTCCTCAGGAAGGAGAGTTTTAATTTGTCCTGGTAACCATTTTTGCAAGAGAATAACCATAAAAGTTCTTTAGGTTTAACAGAGGTATTTATTGCTGTAGTTCATACAAATTTCTCTTGGTGAGGCTTCAGTGTGAACAGAGAAGGGACATCGCCTAATAAATGAATAGCATTGCTGCTAGGAGAATATCTTCAGGAAAAGATCATTACAATTCTCTTTTGTTACCAGAGGGTTTAACAAAACATTTAAGTAGTCACATATAGGTCTGCAATTTAGTGATAGCATTTGAAATGTGAGATGACTTTAGAGAACAGTTTGGAAAACTAGAAGAGTTATGATAGGAAATAAATAAAAGGATGAAATCTAACAAAGGCAATTTGATGCAAGCATCAGAAAGAAAAGAGCTAATAGGGCATGTGTATTTAAGTAATAGAAGAAGACAGAAAAAAAGACACACACAGGAAGCAGGTCCATGGGATAAGTGAAGGCTGAGATTAACATATGGAAACCAGACAGCAGGATGGGTCAGAAGAGAGGAACAACCACCTGGGGATAAATATAGCAGCAGAGAAGAAGGAATGGAAATATTGGATGGGGGGTTGACTTCCTATTTTGGAAAGACAGGGGAGGAGAAAAAAGGACTACCACTTTAAACAGTTTAAAAATTACACACTTCCCTCTTTCTCAAAAGGGTTATATAATTTGAAAATGCTAAAGCAGACCTTTAAAAAAACACTGGCATCACTCTCCATGCTATTTTTAAATAACTTTTCATTCATTAGGCACAATTAAGCTATCAAGTCCTCTGTTTTAACTATGCAGGGCATAGTTCTCACAGCCGGGAGCGCACTGTGGATTAGAGACATGATGAACAATTCTGAACTTGCACAAAATATAATTGGCCAATTTGGAGACATTGTTTTGCACAGTATGATGTGTCTCATACATTTTTCATATAGGGGCAATGCATTTTATGAGACACACAATAAGCATATGGAAATACATGCATTCTCAGGAGGCTAAGAAGAACAGTAGGGGGGATGGGCAACCAGTAACTGAGCTAAGCCGTGGGACAAGACTTGTGAGCTCTGAAACTTGACAAGCTTGGAAAAGACTATTCTAGGCAAGCTTTCTAGGGCACTTACAATGCTAATTATATCTGGCGCACTCCATGTTTTCCTGGTTATAATTTCTTTACTGGTTTTAATTAAGTGCTCTTAATGTCTATTAGGAAGGTGGGGGAACTAGGAGGGTGAGCTGAACCAGACAAGTTTCGCCCTGCCACACTCATTTCATGCCCTATCCAACCTGCGCCTCTGTTAATCTTTCCTACGAATACCTACATTTCCACTAATTGATGGCTCTTTATTCTTTTCTTCTGCTAATTCTACAAATTAAGGTTCTACTTAAATGTTGTCAAGTTCAATCAATACCCTCTTTTGAGTCGTATTAGAGTAAATGGGTAATACTTTTTGTTGACCGACGTGGTGATATTCAACATTACTGATGCAGCTGAAAAGCATCTTTGTAGAGAACGCGGAGGAAGCACTGAACGGTGGTGGAAAAAGCCTCTGTGGAGGGTGAGCTTCTCTTTGTACAGACAGCCTTGGATGTGGGGTGTAGAAGGAGGACATGGCTTCATCCAGTTCGGCTTCGGCTGAGTCAGCACTTCCTGACTACAGTGTTTGGTACAAAGCACGCTTGTAATAACTTCAGAAGTACATTTGAAAATTTAAAGCTGAACATACACATTATAGCATTTAATATATACAGGCCCCTTATCTTTAAAAAGAAGGAAGGAAGTCCATTTTATTCCTTCACTGAATCACCCAATGTATTTTGGCTGCCTTGTGTATATAAAGCACTAGAATTGAACGTAGAAATGGGTGGAATGAGACCAACTCAAGAAGCTGACATTCTGATAGGGGAGAGAGAACATGTATAGAAATAAGAACCATCTGAGACATTCATTCTTTTTATTTTGTTTTCGTTTAGCCTTTATTAGCTGACTACTCTGTGTCAGGAACACGGGGGATAAGAATACAAAGATGAAGAGAACACAGTGTATGTTCCCAGAGGATTGGGTAACTGGGACAGGAGCACAGACATGTAAATGCACAATGCGAGCAATGGAGTAACTGCTGTTATATAGTTATATGCAAGTAGTTATCCGAACCCTGAGAAAGAAGCCTGAACTCTGCAAGGAGGAGTCAGCCATGGCATACTGGGAATAAAGAACATTTTCTCTGGGTGGTTTGAGCCTCAAGTTCCAGGTCCTTCTCATTCTCTTGTGCTGGATTATGTGAGAAAATAAATAATCCCACTTCTTCTTCTGCTTCAGCAAGTTTGAGTTGGATTTCTGTAATTTACAGTCAAAAGAATCCTGTAAGATTCAGAGCCAGGCAGAGGCTTGCGTGTGTATTGTTGCAAAAATGCTTGCAGAGATATTAAGGAGCCATCATAGGATACTTGTTTTGTATTTTAACCAGAAAGTTGACTTCATTTACATTTAAATTATCTTCTTGCACATTTACAAGCATCTTCCCTATTTTTGTATTCGAATTTATTTCTACTATTTTTATTCTGTGTTCTCTATTTACTATGCTTTTTTTCCCCCCTCCTGTTTTTCTGCTTTTTACTGGATGGATTACATTTTCATCATTCCCTGCTTTCTCTTTACTTATCTGGAAATTAAACATTCTATTTCTATTCTTTTTGAGGTTAGCATTAAATTTTTTAACATCAAGGGTTAAGTAAAAAATTAATCAATTTATCTATCCTTCTTCTATCCAATACAGGTACTTTATCATTAATCACCTTTCCCTTTAATATCCCAAATAATTGCTTGGCATTGTTTTTACCCCTCCCCATTAATATTATTAATAACATTACTATTATTATATTAACAACCTATAGTTGTGTAGGTTTACTGAAAGTTTACAGATTTTATTGCTTGCTAATTTATCTGTAACCTATCATTTTCTTTTGGACTCCATGCAATAGCTTGGCACTGGATCTAGGATGGCCAGGACTTGGGAAAAGAATCAACCTAGTAATGCAGAGGTGACCTGGGAGTTTGGGGTGTGGTCTAGGTTGGGTGGCAGTGGCCATTGTTAGAGCTCACTCTAACAGTGCCTCAGAAGCAGCCCAGACTTCTGAATGGTAGAGCAGCTGCTTGAATTTCCACAACCACCATACTGTGCCCACCAGTCGCAGCAGAGCAGCCCTCCAGCCCTGCCTACTCCACATGACAGCCTAACTCTAGATCTGGGGTGACCATGACATGGGAAAAGATGCAAACTTGGGCTGTATCTGAGCAGAGCCATGATGCCTACATAGGCAGCGCGTTGGATCTCTGTAAGTGCATGAGCCCCACTTGCTTCAGCATTCCCTTCCTTTGGGGCAAATGCCTCAGTGTGGGGAGAAGGAAAAGCACACAGTTAAAGGGAATAGAGCCAGCTTGAACCCAACCCTCAGGGCTTCCACTCCAGCAACTTGTGAGCAGACCATGCCCCTGATAGGGTGGTGAGGGCCACTGTGCAGAGAGGAAGTCCCACCTCAAGTCCCACCACAAGTCACCACCTTGCTGGTGATGGAGGAGCTCTAGCTCTTCCATCACCAGCAACACCCCCTACCAAGGTGATAGGGCAGCAAGCACACCCTGAGAAAGAATATGACTGGCATCCCCATCAAATCCAGCCCTCCCACCAAAGGCATTGGGTACATGCAGTATACATAGGGACTCTTCCACATAAGAACACCCCTTCAAGACCACAATAGGTAAGTGTTTCACCTAAATTCATAAAGACAAAGACAGTTAAGTAAAATGAAAAGGCAAAGGAAATACTCTCAATTGAAAGAGCAAGAGAAAACCCCTGGAAAAAATAATGAAACAGAGATAATCAGTCTATCAGACAATGAATTAAGAATGTTAGGAATAAAAATGCTAACTGAATGAAAAGAATTGATATAAGTACAGATCATTTTAAAAAGGAACTAGAAAATATAGAGAAGACCCAGTCAAAAATAGATATTCAATATCTGAGATGAAAAGCATTGTAGAAGCAGTGAATACCAGACTAAATGACATAGAAGAACGTGTAAGTGATGTGGAAGATAGAATAATGGAAATCATCCAATCAGAACAGCAGACAGAAGACAAATAAAAAAAAATAAACCTATATATGGGATCTATGGGATAACATAAAACATGATGACATTCACAATATTGGGGGTCCTGAAGGAGAAGAGAGAGAGAAGCAGATAAAAAATGTATTTGAAGAAGTTATTGCTGAAAACTTCCCAAACCTAAAGAAGGAAACAGATATCCAGGTACAGGAAGCACATAGGGTCCCAAACAAGATGAATCCAAAAGGACCCATACCAAGATATAATTAAATGGCAAAAGTTAAAAATAAAGAGAATTCTAAAGGTAGCAAGAGAAGAAAAATAAAGAGTCATATACAAGGGAATCCTCATAAGGCTATCAGCTGATTTCTCTGCAGAAAATTTGCAGGCTAGAAAGGAGTGGCATTATATATATTCAAGACCTGAAAACCTGCAACCTAGGACACTCTACCCAGCAAGATTATCACTTAGAATAGACAGAGATAAAGAATTTCTCAGACAAGCAAAAACTAAAAGAATTCAGCAATACTAAATCTACCCTAAAAGAAATGTTGAAGCGTCTTCTATAAATAAAAAAGAAGTAAGAATCTATAGGAAAGGAAAAATCCCAAGAGGAACAGCAAATATATAGTAAGGGTTGAAGATCACTTAAATAAGCCAATATGTAGATTAAAAGATAAAAAGTATAAAAGCAGCTATACCTACAATAAATAGTAAAGGAATAAAAATAAAGGTGTAAAATATGACATCAAAAACACAAAATGTGGGGGAAGGGAGTAAAAAACGTAGATCTTTTAGAATGTGTTTGACCTTAAACGACAATCAATTTAAAGAGAGTAGATATAATTATGGATCAACATATATGAATCCCATGGTGAGCACAAACCAGAAACCTACAATATACACAAAAACTAAAAAAGAAAGGAACCCAAGCATACTACAAGAGAAAATCATCAAACCACAATGGGAGAAACAAAAAAAGAAATGAACAGAGAAGAACAACCAAAACAATTGGAAAACAAGTAGTAAAATGGCAATAAGCAATACTTATCAATAATTACTTTAAATGTCACTGTACTAAATGCTCCAATCGAAAGACATAGAGTGGCTGATTGGATAAAAAAAAGACTCACCATGCTGCCTACAAGAGACTCATTTCAGGGTGAGAGACACACACAGACTGAAAATGAGGAGATGGAAAAAATATTTCATGCAAACAGAAACAACAAGAAAGCAGGGGTAGCAATACTCATATCAGGCAACATAGATTTTATTTATTTATTTATTTATTTAATTTTTGAATTTTATTTTATTTGTTTATACAGCAGGTTCTTATTAGTCAACAATTTTATACACATCAGTGTATACATGTCAATCCCAATCTCCCAATTCGTCACCCCCCCACCCCCAACCCCCTGCCTCTTCCCCGCCTTGGTGTCCATATATTTGTTCTCTACATCTGTGTCTCAATTTCTGCCCTGCAAACCAGTTCATCTGTACCATTTTTCTATGTTCCACATATATGAGTTTATATGCGATATTTGTTTTTCTCTTTCTGACTTACTTCACTCTGTATAACAGTCTCTAGATCCATCCACGTCTCCACAAATGACCCAATTTCGTTCCTTTTTATGGCTGAGTAATATTCCATTGTATATATGTACCACATCTTCTTTATCCATTCGTCTGTCGATGGGCATTTAGGTTGCTTCCATGACCTGGCTATTGTAAATACTGCTGCAGTGAACATTGGGGTGCATGTGTCTTTTTGAATTATGGTTTTCTCTGCGTATATGTCCAGTAGTGGGATTGCTGGATCATATGGTAATTCTATTTTTAGTTTTTTAAGGAACCTCCATACTGTTCTCCATAGTGACTGTATCAATTTACATTCTCACCAACAGTGCAAGAGGGTTCCCTTTTCTCCACACCCTCTCCAGCATTTGTTGTTTGTAGATTTTCTGATGATGCCCATTCTAACTGGTGTGAGGTGATACCTCATTTTGGTTTTGATTTGCATTTCTCTAGTAATTAGTGATGTTGAGCAGCTTTTCATGTGTTTTTTGGCCATCTGTATGTGTTCTTTGGAGAAATGTCTATTTAGGTCTTCTGCCCATTTTCTGATTGGGTTGTTTCTTTTTTTAATATTGAGCTGCATGAGCTGTTTATATATTTTGGAGATTAATCCTTTGTCCGTTGATTCATTGCAAATATTTTCTCCCATTCTGAGGGTTGTCTTTTTGTCTTGTTTATGGTTTCCTTTGCTGTGCAAAAGCTTTGAAGTTTCATTAGGTTCCATTTGTTTATTTTTGCTTTTATTTCCATTACTCTAGGAGGTGGATCGAAAAAGATCTTGCTGTGATTTATGTCAAAGAGTGTTCTTCCTATGTTTGCCTCTAACAGTTTTATAGTGTCTGGTCTTTCATTTAGGTCTCTAATCCATTTTGAGTTTATTTTTGTGTATGGTGTTAGGAAGTGTTCTAACTTCATTCTTTTACATGTAGCTGTCCAGTTTTCCCAGCACCACTTATTGAAGAGACTGTCTTTTTTGTTTTTTTAATGAATTGACATGTTTTTAATTATTTATTTATTTTTGGCTGTGTTGGCTCTTCGTTTCTGTGTGAGGGCTTTCTCTAGTTGTGGCAAGTGGGGGCCACTCTTCATCGCAGTGTGAGGGCCTCTCACCGTCGCGGCCTCTCTTGTTGCAGAGCATGGGCTCCAGACGCACAGGCTCAGTAGTTGTGGCTCAAGGGCCTAGTTGCTCTGCGGCATGTGGGATCTTCCCAGACCAGGGCTCGAACCTGTGTCCCCTGCATTAGCAGACAGATTCTCAACCACTGCACCACCAGGGAAGCCCAAGAGACTGTCTTTTCTCCATTGTATATCCTTGCTGCCTTTGTCCTAGATTAGTTGAGCATAGGTGCGTGGGTTTAACTCTGGGATTTCTATCTTGTTCCATTGATCTATGTTTCTGTTTTTGTGCCAGTACCATATTGTCTTGATTACTGTAGCTTTGTAGTATAGTCTGAAGTCAGGGAGCCAGATTCCTCCAGCTCCGTTTTTTTCCCTCAAGACTGCTTTGGCTATTCGGAGTCTTTCGTGTCTCCATACAAATTTTAAGATTATTTGTTCTAGGTCCGTAAAGAATGCCATTGGTAATTTGATAGGATTGCAATGAATCTGTAGATTGCTTTGGGTAGTATAGTCATTTTCACAATATTGATTCTTCCAATCCAAGAACATGGTCTATCTCTCCATCTGTTGGTATCATCTTTAATTTCTTTCACCAGTGTCTTGTAGTTTTCTGCATACAGGTCTTTTGTCTCCCTAGGTAGGTTTATGCCTAGGTATTTTATTCTTTTTCTTGCAATGGTAAATGGGAGTGTTTCCTTAATTTCACTTTCAGAATTTTCATCATTAGTGTATAGGAATGCGAGAGATTTCTGTGCATTAATTTTGTATCCTGCAACTTTACCAAATTCATTGATTAGCTCTAGTAGTTTTCTGGTGGCATCTTTAGGATTCTCTATGTATAGTATCATGTCATCTGCAACAGTGACAGTTTTACTTCTTCTTTTCCAATTTGTATTCTTTTTATTTCTTTTTCTTCTCTGATTGCCATGACTAGGACTTCCAAAATTATGTTGAATAATAGTGGTGAGAGTGGGAAACCTTGTCTTGTTCCTGATCTTAGAGGAAATGCTTTCAGTTTTTCAGCTTTGAGAATGAAGTTTTCTGTGGGTTTGTCATATATGGCCTGTATTATGTTGAGGTAGGTTCCCTCTATGCCCACTTTCTGGAGAGTTTTTATCATAAATGGGTGTTGAATTTTGTCAAAAGCTTTTTCTGCATCTATTGAGATGATCATATGGTTTTTATTCTTCAATTTGTTAATATGATGTATCACATTGATTGATTGGTGTTTGTTGAAGATTCCTTTCATCCCTGGGTTAAATCCCACTTGATTATGGTGTATGATCCTTTCAATGTGTTGTTGGATTCTGTTTGCTGGTATTTTGTTGAGGATTTTTGCATCTATATTCATCAGTGATATTGGTCTGTAAGTTTCTTTTTTTGTAGTATCTTTTTCTGGTTTTGGTATCAGGGTGATGGTGGCCTCATAGAATGTGTTTGAGAGTGTTCCTTCCTCTGCAATTTTTTGGAAGAGTTTGAGAAGGATGGGTGTTAGCTCTTCTCTAAATGTTTGATAGAATTCACCTGTGAAGCCATCTGGTCCTGGACTTTTGTTTGTTGGAAAATTTTTAATCTCAGTTTCAATTACATTACTTGTGATTGGTGTGTTCATATTTTCTATTTCTTCCTGGTTCAGTCTTGGCAGGTTATACCTTTCTAAGAATCTGTCCATTTCTTCCAGGTTGTCCATTTTATTGGCATAGAGTTGCTTGTAGTAGTCTTTTAGGATGCTTTGTCTTTCTGCGGTGTCTGTTGTAACTTCTCCGTTTTCATTTCTAATTTTATTGATTTGAGTCCTCTCCCTGTTTTTCTTGATGAGTCTGGCTAATGGTTTATAAATTTTGTTTATCTTCTCAAAGAACCAGCTTTTAGTTGTATTGATCTTTGCTATTGTTTTCTTTGTTTCTACTTCATTTATTTCTGCTCTGATCTTTATGATTTCTTTCCTTCTGTAATTTTGGGTTTTGTTTGTTCTTCTTTCTCTAGTTCCTTTAGGTGTAATGTTAGATTGTTTATTTGAGATTTTTCCTGTTTCTTGAGGTAGGCTTGTATAGCTGTAAACTTCCCTCCTAGAACTGCTTTTTCTGCATCCCATAGGTTTTGGATCGTCATGTGTTCATTGTCATTTGTCTAGGTTTTTTTGATTTCCTCTTTGATTTCTTCAGTGATCTCTTCGTTATTTAGTAACATATTGTTTAGCCTCCATGTGTTTGTGTTTTTTACGGTTTTTTCCCCTGTAATTGATTTCTAGTCTCATAGCGTTGTGGTCAGAAAAGATGCTTGATGTGATTTCAATTTCCTTAAATTTACTGAGGCTTGATTTGTGACCCAATATGTGATCTATCCTGGAGAATGTTCCATGCACACTTGAGAAGAAAGTGTAATCTGCTGTTTTTGGATGGAATGTCCTATTAATATCAATTAAATCTATCTGGTCTATTGTGTCATTTAAAGCTTCTGTTTCCTTATTAATTTCATGTCTGGATGATCTGTCCATTGGTGTAAGGGAGGTGTTAAAGTCCCCCACTATTATTGTGTTACTGTCGATTTCCTCTTTTATAGCTGTTAGCAGTTGCCTTATGTATTGAGGTGCTCCTATGTTGGGTGCATATATATTTATAATTGTTATATCTTCTTCAATTGATCCCTTGATCATTATGTTGTGTCCTTCTTTGTCTTTTGTAACGTTCTTTATTTTAAAGTCTATTTTGTCTGATATGAGTATTGCTACTCTAGCTTTCTTTTGATTTCCATTTGCATGGAATATCTTTTTCCACCCCCTCACTTTCAGTCTGTATGTGTCCCTAGGTCTGAAGTGGGTCTCTTGTAGGCAGAATATATATGGGTCTTGTTTTTGTATCCATTCAGCAAGCCTGTGTCATTTGGTTGGACCATTTAATCCATTCACGTTTAAGTTAATTATCAATATGTATGTTCCTATGACCATTTTCTTAATTGTTTTGGGTTTGTTTTTGTAGGTCCTTTTCTTCTCTTGTGTTTCCCACTTAGAGAAGTTCCTTTATCATTTGTTGTAGAGCTGGTTTGGTGGTACTCAATTCTCTTAGCTTTTGCTTGTCTGTAAAGCTTTTGATTTCTCCATCAAATCTAAATGGGATCCTTGCCGGGTAGAGTAATCTTGGTTGTAGGTTTTTCCCTTTCATCACCTTAAGTATATCATGCCACTCCCTTCTGGCTTGTAGAGTTTCTGCTGATAAATCAGCTGTTACCCTTATAGGAGTTCCCTTGCATGTTATTTTTTGTTTTTCCCTTGCTGCTTTCAATAATCTTTCTTTGTCTTTAATTTTTGCCAGTTTGATTACTATGTGTCTCGGCGTGTTTTTCCTTGGGTTTATCCTGTATGGGACTTTCTGCGCTTCCTGGACGTGGGTGGCTATTTCCTTTCCCATGTTAAGGAAGTTTTTGACTATCATCTCTTCAAATATTTTCTCTCGTTCTTTCTCTCCCTGTTCTCCTTCTGAGACCCCTATAATGTGAATGTTGTTGCATTTAATGTTGTCCCAGAGGTCTCTTAGGCTGTCTTCATTTCTTTTCATTCTTTTTTCTTTATTCTGTTCCGCAGCAGTGAATTCTACCATTCTGTCTTCCAGGTCACTTATCCATTCTTCTGCCTCAGTTATTCTGCTATTGATTCCTTCTAGTGTAGTTTTCATTTCATTTATTGTATTGTTCATCTCTGTGTGTTTGTTCTTTAATTCTTCTAGGTCTTTGTTAAACATTTCTTGCATCTTCTCGATCTTTTCCTCCATTCTTTTTCCGAAGTCTTGGATCATCTTCACTATCATTTTTCTGAATTCTTTTTCTGGAAGGTTGCCTATCTCCACTTTATCCCCTTGTTTTTCTGGGGTTTTATCTTGTTAATCCTTCTGGTACATAACCCTCTGCCTTTTCATCTTGTCTATCTTTCTGTGAATGTGGTTTTTGTTCCACAGGAACAGGATTGTAATTCTTCTTGCTTCTGCTGTTTGCCCTCTGGTGGATGAGGCTATCTAAGAGGCTTGTGCAAGTTTCCTGATGGGAGGGACTGGTGGTGGGTACAGCTGACTTTTGCTCTGGTGGGCAGAGCTCAGTAAAACTAATTCGCTTGACTTCTGATGGGTAGGGCTTGGTTCCCTCCCTGTTGGTTGTTTGGCCTGAGGCGACCCAACCCTCGAGCCTAGCCTGCCTCTTTGGTGGGGCTAATGGCAGACTCTGGGAGGGCTCACACCAAGGAGTACTTCCCAGAAATTCTGCCGCCACTGTCCTTGTCCTCACGGTGAGCCACAGCCAACCCCACCTGTGCAGGAGACCCCCCAACACAAGCGGGTAGGTCTGATTCAGTCTCCCTTGGGGTTACTTCTCCTTACTCTTTGTCCCGATATGCACACTACTTTGTGTGTGCCCTCAAAGAGTGCAGTCTCTGTTTCCCCCAGTCCTGTCGAAGTCCTGCAATCAAATCCTACTAGCCTTCAAAGTCTGATTCTCTAGGAATTCCTCCTCCCATTGCCAGACCCCCAGGTTGGGAAGCCTGACGTGGGGCTCAGAACCTTCACTCCAGTGGGTGGACTTCTGTGGTATAAGTGTTCTCCAGTCTGTGAGTCACCCACCCAGCAGTTATGGGATTTGATTTTACTGTGATTGCACCCCTCCTACCGTCTCATTGTGGCTTCTCCTTTGTCTTCGGATGTGGGGTATATTCTTTGGTGAATTCCAGTGTCTTCCTGTCGATGATTGTCCAGCAGCTAGTTGTGATTCTCGTGTCTCACAAGAAGGAGTGAGAGCACGTCCTTTTACTCCACCATCTTTGTTCAGGGCCCCCAAATAGATTTTAAAACAAAGGCTATTAGAAAAGCCAAACAAGGGCATTATATAATGATGAAGGGCTGAATACATGAAGAAGATTTATACTTGCTAACAATCATGCACCCAATACAGGAGCATCAAAATATTTAAAGAAAATACTAAACAGACATAAAGTGAGAAATTTATAATAATACAATAATATTAGAAGACATTAACACCCTACTAACATCAATGGACAGATTATCCAGATAGAAAATCAATAAAGAAACAGCAGTCGTAAATGACACAATAGAGCAGTTGGACTTAGTTGATATCTATGGGACATTACACCCAAAAATATCAGAATACACATTCTTTTCAAGTGCACATAAAATGTTCTCCAGGATAGATCACATACTAGGTCACAATACAAGCCTCAGCAAATTTAATGGGATAGAAATTATATCAAGCACTTTTTCCCAACCAGAATGGTATGCAAGTAGAAATCAACTGCAGAAAGAAAAATGGGAAGAGAATGAACACATAGAGACCAAACAACATCTTACTAAAAAAAAACAATGGGTCAATGATGAAATCAAAGAGGAAATCAGATAATGTCTTGATAGAAAAAAAAAAAATGGAAACACAACTTTTCAAAATCTATGGGATGCAGCAAAAGCAGTTCTAAGAGAGAAGTTCATGGTGATACTGACCTTCCTCAAGAAACAAGAAAAATCTCAAATAAATAATCTAACCTACCATCTAAAGGAATTAGAAAACGTCACATGCACCCCAATGTTCATTGCAACACTATTTACAATAGCCAGGTCATGGAAGCAACCTAAATGCCCATCAACAGACGAATGGATAAAGAAGATACAGTATATATATATACAATGGAATATTACTCAGCCATAAAACGGAACGAAATTGGGTCATTTGTAGAGACGTGGATGAATCTAAAGACTATCATACAGGGGGAAGTCAGAAAGAGAAAAAGAAATATAATATATTAATGCATATATGTGGAACCTAGAAAAATGGTACAGATGAACCGGTTTGCAGGGCAGATATTGAGACACAGATGTAGAGAACAAATGTATGGACACCAAGGGGGGAAAGCAGCGGGGGTGGTGGTGGTGGTGCTGTGATGAATTGGGAGATTGGGATTGACATATATACATTAATATGTATAAAATGGATAATTAATAAGAACCTGCTGTATAAAAAAATAAAATAAAATTCAAAACAAAAATAAAATAAAGGAGTTAGAAAAAGGAGGACAATCAAAGCCAAAGTCAGCAGAAGAGAGGAAATAATAAATATGAGAGGAAATAGATAAAATAGAGACCAAAGAACAATAAAGAAGAACAATGAAACCAAGACCTGGTTTTTTGAAAGGATAAATAAAATTAATAAACATTTAGCCATGTTCACCAAGAAGAAAAGAGGAGACCCAAATAAACAAAATAAGAAATGAATGAGTAGAAATAACAACTGATACCACAGAGACAAAAAATCATAAAAGGGTTCTATGAACAGTTGTATGCCAACAAATTGGACAACCTAGAACAAATGGCCAAATTTCTAGAACCATACAGCCTGCTAAGACTGAATCAAGAAGAAACAGACAATTTGAACAGACTGATCACTAGACATGAAATTGAGTCTGTAATAGTAATTAAAAAAAAAAAAAAAAAACTCCCAGCAAAGAAAAGACTAGGACTGGATAGCTTCACAGTGGAATTCTACTAAACATGTAAAGAAGAGCTAATACCTACCCTTCTCAAACTATTCCAAAAAATTGAAGAGGACAGAACACTCTGAAATTCATTCTACAAGGCCACCATTACCCTGATACCAAAAACAAAGATGCTACAAAAAAATAAAATAACAGGCCAATATTTTTGATGAATATAGATGCAAACATCCTCAGTAAAATATTAACAAACTGCATCCAACAATACATAAAAAGGTTCATACACCATGATCAAGTTGGAGTTATTACAGTGTCACAAGGATGGTTCAACATATGCAAATTAAACAATGTGATACTGATACACCACATTAATGAAAGGAAAGATAAAATCATGATCATCTCATGGTAGCTCTATTTTTAGTTTTTGAGAAACCTCCATACTGTTTTCCACAGTGGCTGCACCAATTTACATTCCCACCAGCAGTGTATGAGGATTTCGTTTTCTTCACATCCTTGTCAACACTTGTTATTTGTGTTCTTTTTGATGATAGCCATTCTGACTATCATCAGGTGTGAGGTGATATCTCATGGTGGTTTTTATTTGCTTTTCTCTGATGACTAGCAATGTTGACCATCTTTTCATGTGCCTGTTGGCCATCTCCATTTCCTCTTTGGAAAAATGTCTATTCAGTTCTTCTGCCCATTATTATTATTATTATTATTTTTTTAATAAATTTATTTATTTATTTATTTATTTATTTTTATATTTGGCTCTGTTGGGTCTTCGTTTCTGTGCGAGGGCTTTCTCCAGTTGCGGAGAGCGGGGGCCTCTCTTCATCGCGGTGCGCGGGCCTCTCACTGTCGCGGCCTCTCCCATTGTGGAGCACAAGCTCCAGATGTGCAAGCCCAGCAGTTGTGGCTCACGGGCCTAGTTGCTCCGCGGCATGTGGGATCTTCCCAGACCAGGGCTCGAACCCATGTCCCCTGCATTGGCAGGCAGACTCTCAACCACCGTGCCACCAGGGAAGCCCTCTTCTGCCCATTATTAACTCAGGATTTTTATATTTTTGATGTTGAGTTGTATGAGCTGTTTATAGATGTTGGATATTAACATTGGATATTAACATCTATAATATCCCTTATTGGTCATATCATTTGCAAATTTTTTTTCCCATTCAGTAGGTTGTTTTTTTGTTTTGTTGATAGCTTCCTTTGCTTTGCAAAAGCTTTTAAGTTCAATTAGGTCTCATTTGTTAATTTTTCTTTTATTTTCTTTACTTTAAGAGAAAAATCCAAAAAATATGTTGTGATTTATGTTAAAGAGCATTCTGCCTACATTTTCCTCAAGGAGTTTTTTGGTTTCTGATCTTACGTTTAGGTCTTTAACCCTTTTGAGTTTATTTTTGTGTTTGGTGTTAGGGAGTGTTCTAATTCCATTATTTTACATGTAGCTGTCCAGTTTTCCCAGCACCACTTATTAAAGAGACTGTCTTTTCTCCATTGTATATTCTTGCCTCTTTTGTCATAGATTAATTGACCATAAGTGTGTGGGTTTATTTCTGGGCTCTCTATCCTGTTCTATTGGTATATGTGTCTGTTTTTGTGCCAGTACAATACTGTTTTGATTACTGTAGCTTTGTAGTATAGTCTGAAGTCAGGAAGGGTTATACCTTCAGCTTTGTTCTTTTTTCTCAGGATTGCTTTGGAAATTCTGGGTCTTTTGTTGCTCGATACAAATTTTAATATTACTTGTTCTAGTTCTGTGAAAAATGCCACTGGTATTTTGATAGGGATTGCATTGAACCTATAAATTGCCTTGAGTGATATGGTCATTTTAGCAATATTAATTCTTCCCATCCAAAAACATGGTATATGTTTCAATCTGTTTGCTTCTCTTCAATTTCTTTCATCAGTGTCTTATAGTTTTCAGAGTACAGGTCTTTTGCCTCCTTAGGTAGGTTTATTCCTAGGTATTTTATTCTTTTTGATGTGATGGCAAATGGGATTGTTTCCTTAATTTCTTGTTCTGATACTTTGTTGTTCACATATAGAAATGCAATATATTTCTGTATATTAACTTTGTATCCTGCAATTTTACTGAATTCATTGATGAGTTCTAGTAGTTTTCTGTTGGCATCTTTAGGATATTTTATGTAAAGTATCATGTTATTTGTAAACAGTGACAGTTTTGCTTCTTCCTTTTCAATTTGAATTCGTTTTATTTCTTTTTCTTCTTTGATTGCTATGACTAGGACTTCCAAAACTATGTTGAACAATAGTGGCAAGAGTGGGCATCCTTGTCTTATTCGTGATTTTAGAGGAAATGCTTTCACCATATGACCCAGCAATTCCACCCCTGGGTATATATCTGAACAAAACAAAACAAAAACAAAAACACTGATTCAAAAAGATACATGCGCCCCAATGTTCATAGCAGCATTATTTACAATTGCCAAGATATGGAAAAAAACCTAAGTGTCTGTCAATGGATAAATGGATAAAGAATATGTGGTATGTATATACAATGGAATACTACTCAGCCTTAAAAAAGAACAAAATTTAGCCATTTGCAGCAACACAGATGGACTTGGAGGGCATTATGCTAAGTGAAATTAGTCAGACAAAGAAAAATACTGTATGATATCACTTATATGTGGAATCTAAAAAATAATACAAACAAATGTATATGCAGAACAGAAGTGAACTCACAGATGTAGAAAACAAACTTATGGTTAACAAAGGGGAAAGGGAAGTGGGGAGGGACAAATTAAGTGTATTGGATTAACATGTACAAACTCCTACATAGCACAGGAAATTACACATTTTATTTTGTAATAACCTATAATGGAGTATAATATGCAAAAACACTGACTCACTATGCTGTGCACTGAATCAAATACAATATTGTAAATCAACTATAGTTCAGTTAAATAAAGATTTTTATCATGTTGATATTTTTCAGTCTCACTATCATGTATATAGGAGGAATATTGGTTTTTTTTTTTTTTTAATTCTCTTTGGGTTCTGGTAAAGGTATTCTTATCTTACCAAGGAATTATTTATTTTATTTTATTTTATTTTATTTGTTTTTGGCTGTGTTGGGTCTTCATTGCTGCACACAGGTTTTCTCTAGTTGCAGTGAGCGGGGGCTACTCTTCTTTGGGGCGTGTGGGCTTCTCATCGCAGCGGCTTCTCTTGCTGTGGATCACAGGTTCTAAGCACACGGGCTTCAGTAGTTGTGGCTCACGGGCTCAATAGTTGTGGCTCATGGGCTCTAGAGTTCAGGCTCAGTAGTTGTGGCACACAGGGTTAGTTGCTCCATGGCATGTGGAATCTTCCCAGACCAGGGCTCGAACCTGTGTCCCCTGCATTGGCAGGCGGGTTCTTAACCACTGAGCCACCAGGGAAGTCCCAGGATATTGTTTTTTATTTATGCCCTTTGATATGCTTCTTAAATTTGAGAATCAAATTTGAGATTTTCTTTCATCTGGTGACAATCTCTACTGAGTCCCAGTCTTAAATTTGAGAATTCATGTTTTTTGTCAATTCTAAATGTTTCTCAGTTTTTACCTCTTCTAATATTCCATCTCTTTCATTCTAATTCCTACTAGATATATGCTGGGCTTTCTATTCTATTCTTCAGATAGATCTTATACTTTAACCTTTATTTTCTATTTTCCATCTCTTTATTTTCTGTGCTCCTTCATGCATAAATTTCTCACCTATATTCTAATTCACTAATTCTTTCTTCTACTATATTTAAACTGCTGTTCTCCAGTTCATTGAGTTTTTAATTTTAGTTACTAAATCTTTCATCTTATGATATTATAATTTCTCTTTTTTACATTGCCATTTAAAAAATATCACCGTTTCCTTCTTTCTTAATTTTTTACCTCCTTAATAGTTTTAAGGAGATAGTTTTATAAGCACTTTTTGACTGTTACTTTATCCCATATTCTTGGTAGTGCTAATCTCTCTGTTACATTTGCTGATTCTCTTGTGTTGTAAACTCATCTTCATCACATGCATGACCTCAAGGCCATATTTTCTGTCACTACTTGGATATTTTCCCTTTGGCCAAATATATCCAATATACCACCAGGCTGTACTATTATTTCAGCTCTTGAGTTTAATGTTCTGGCTTTGACTCCTGCTTTGTTTCTGGTTGACTTCCTTTTTTGTCCTTTGAGTTCAGCTCTGTATTAAAATATTTTGCTGTATTTTATTTTTTATTTCTGTATGTTTGTAAAGGAAAGGATGTTCTCTTTCCTGTTCTCTGTACTGCTTAAACAGAACATCTTTTTAAAAGCAAGGGTTTAAAGAACACTTGTTCTTTTAAAGAAGGGTTTAAAATGGCCCATTTTGTATTCCAAAGGGATCCATGTTAAAAGGATGCATGTAAGCCTGAATATGGAAAGGACCGTGCGTACATATTTGAGTAATATTTAAGAGGCATAGAGTAGGTCAATTCAAGCGACTCGAGCTTAAGCACTTGGTGAGGTTTTGTGGTGGTGCTGGTGGCAGTTTGGTCTCGGTCTCCTGGTGAATCATGGTGCTGTTAATTGGAATCAGGAACAGGGAAAATTTATATAATCTGGTACTTGTAGGATATGCAGGTAGAAAGATCCAGAAGGCAACAGGAAATACTAGTCAAGAGCTCTGGCGATCAATGGGGATTTAATCTTGTGGCTGGAAGTTGGAGACATGGCTGTACATTACAGGGAGAATGTATGCAGTGAGTAGAGACTGGTACAGTGAGTCTTATTAATATAAATATTAGAGAATAGTACAATGAGCACTAGCAATATAATGAGTCCAGAAGAGAATGGGTTGAGAGGAATCAAGAAAGACACTCTCAGGCTTCCCTGGTGGCGCAGTGGTTGAGAATCTGCCTGCTAATGCAGGGGACACAGGTTCGAGCCCTGGTCTGGGAAGATCCCACATGCCACGGAGCCACAACTACTGAGCCTGTGCGTCTGGAGCCTGTGCTCTGCAACAAGAGAGGCCACGATAGTGAAAGGCCCGCGCACCGTGATGAAGAGTGGCCCCCGCTTGCCACAACTAGAGAAAGCCCTCACAGAAGCTAAGACCCAACACAGCCAAAAATAAAATAAATTAATTAATTAAAAAAAAGAATGGATGACTAATAAGAACCTGCTGTATAAAAAAATAAATAAAATAAAATTCAAAATAAATATAATTTATAAAAAAAAAAAAAGAAAGACACTCTCAGTGAACACTGATATCCTCACATATACAGAAGGACAGCTAGTGATTCAAAAGGTGGACAATAAAGACCCAGTAAGTTCAGATTTTAAAGTGTGAGATGATCAATGTTGGTGATATGTCAATAAGGAAAGGAAGTCAGAATATGATAATTATGATAAGAGAAAGTGAATTGTTTATATTCACATGATTAAGAGCAGGCGTCATGGATGACAAAGGCACTGGAGATGGCCTTTGAAGAACCATCTCTAACCACCGAAGCCTACAGAGGAAGAGAGTTAGATTTCATCTCAGATGGTATAGGCTGTTGTTCATATTGATTCAATACTAGGATGCAATTCACCAACTACATCATTTAGCTGGCCAGACCAAAATAAAAATTATTATAAGTTAGTACCCAAACCAGGAAGAAGGATTCCTTCAAATGCAACCAATTTGGGAACCTAGGCCCTACCTGTCAAGCTGCAAAACTGTGCTGTTTCAGCCAGAGGGATGAGAGAGCTGTTTCTTTTACACAGGATAAGACCCTAGAGCCAACTACTTCTGAACAATTGATGAAACATTTGTAGGTCTTATGCAAACTAAAAGCTGCTTTCTTCTCTGCCTAAGTCAGAGCTCTCTCCTCTACCATCATTTCCCCTGTGAGTTCTAGCTGCTTGGGCCTCCATGAACATTCAGCTCTGTCTCTTCAACTCAGGGAAGCTCCGGGACTCAGCCTGGTTTCTTTCCCTATCCCCGTGCCGTAGCCTGGAAAAGCTCTCAAGGCAGCAAGTTGGGGCAATTGTAGGGCCCGTTTCTCACAGATCACTGTCATATGTTGCCTGATGCCCAATGTTTTACGAATCAAATTTTTGATTTATTTGGCCTGTTATTTTAGTAACTTCCCATCAACGTTGCATCTCTTTCCTTCCTACCTTGATACCAGTAATTTATGAGGAATCTATGTAGTTTGCATTTGAATGACCTCCATGTACTTTAGTTCAACTTTTTGATTTGACTCTCTAATTTGACACCTTTTTCCCTAGTCAAACAATTTTAATCAAGTTAATAGTAAGCAGTAAAAGGGCAGTTACATGAAAAGTCCTATATTTTATGTGTTTAAACTGTTTTTCATTGTCTTTACTTGTAAGGTGTTGAAGGTGGGGTGCACTCCTGAATCTTCTTTCTGGTGGAATAAACTACATATTGTTCTGGAGTGCCACTTCGATGAATTCATGGTTTGTCCAAATGAACTTACCAGCAGTCGTGTTCTTGCTGTTGGAGCATCATGGATTGCACGGTAAAGCCAAGGATGCCATTCCGGGGGCACCATGCTTCCATCCACATCCCATGATGTGTTTTTGCCATTCATTTCAGTAGTGTGTGTGACTCATCAGTGATGGCCAAAAAACTGCTTGTTGTCTTCAGAGTGTTTGTTTCCATGTTTGTCTTCCCCACTCATGTATCAATCCTCACGTCGTTTGCCCTGAGGAAAATTCATAGATTGCCACGGAGGCCGACGTGGCTGCTGACCCGCTGCAGCCCGTATTCAGGACTCGCAGGAACTCCATCGTGTCCCGCAGGCCCAGCCTCCGGGGTGCACCGAGCAAAACCCACTCAGCGAGAAAGCCGCCAGGAGCAGCTGGGAGCGCACGATAGAACGTTTCAGATAGAATATTCAGACTCCTGTTACATCTTCTTCGGTAAGAATTAGAAGCTGATTTTATGCATTTAGAACTAATTCTTTTCATGGTCATAATAAAAACAATTTAAGAAACACATTAGGATGGATATACAAATGTATATTTAACAGCCAAATTCTAAGACTTAGAATGAGGAGAGCAGGGAAGCAGAGCCTTGTGGAAAATGAAGCCCTAACAATGCTTATTCCTTCTGGCTATGTTTACTTTACAAAACAGCATTCAAACAGCAAATACTTCAGTTTTAATGAAGTCTCAAATGGGACAAACCTGATTCGGATTTAATTAGTTGAAAAAAATTGCCGAAAATTAGTAGTTTGGAATTTTTGAAAGATACTGTCTTGGACTACTGATAATTGCAATCATAGTTGTTTTTCAGTTGCAGAGCTGAAAGATTGTATAAAATAAGCCATTAGAACTGAGGAAAAAATTAAGAATACAGAGATACTAGGAGGACCAGGAAATTATTTTATATCTTTGGGACTGGCATTATATCCAGTAGATTTGTGAGACTCAGTAAATCCTTGTGAAATAAAGAATGAATGGAGGAATGAATTCTGACTCCTGGAAGGCAAGGATTGTACTTATCTTGTTCACTGTTAAACTTACAATACCTAGTTTTGGGTCTGGAACATTGTACACAATAAACATTTTTATTGGTTGGGTTAATGAATGAATTAAAATTACACGCCCTACAGATATATCGTTGTATGCCAATTTGAAAATATATTTTCAGTTCTGGAAATTTCCAGTCCTTATCTAACTGAAAAGTTATGCTAAAAAATGGGAGGCAACCCGAGTCAATGACATACTGGTGGGAGGAGTTTACACATCTCTTCCAATCTAGTGATGAAGGAATTTACGTTGCAAATAAGAGTTGTATTGCAAAAGCTGAAAATTTGTAAGAGTTCATCTGTAGGAGATTCCTTTTTCCATTTCTATTTGAAGTCCCTTTCATGAAGAAGAAATGGAAAGATAAAAATGCCAAAAAAGCAGACACAGGAATTTAAAGAGAAAGGAAAATTAGTCAGCAACCGTGCACCGCAAATTACTACTCAAACAATGAAGACTCATGAGATCCAGACAAAAGATGCTGCAAGGCCAAGGCTAGACCTCAGGGAACAAAAGGGGGCTAGTTCCGACGTCTCCCTCCCCTCCCCCCACCCTGAGTTCACAAGAATGTTTTATCATAAACTCCTTGTTCATTATAAGTAGAAATGCCCAGTTTTCTTCTTGCCCTTTGAAACCAGCTCTGGCGTAAGTAAGATGGTCATGCTGTCAAGTCACTATGGAGGCCCAGCCAACATCGATGGGTGAAAATGCCTGGAGAGAGCAGGCCAGGTCAACAGCTCTCCTGTATAGCAGCATTTCCACTAGTTTTATTCCTATAGGGGCATGCGAGAGGCTATATCAGCATCCTATCAGGAAACAACTGCCACAAAACAAGAGTGCTTAACATGAGAAATGCTAACTTTATACTTGGGTCATTTCAATCTTACTCACTGATGTTAGACTCCAGTTATTGGTGGAGGTACTTCTGGGCATTTAGGTTAAAAAAAAAAAAAAAAAAAACCCACATAACTGCCCCCAGGTCATCCCCACTCCCTCCCCTGCCTGGGATGTTGGAGAATCTGTGTGAGCCTGAAACACAGCAGCAGTTCCCCTTCTCTCTTCCATTTGGACCCCAAGGAAACAGTAAGACCTAGTGTGTGGGGACTTTGCCATTCCTCCACTCAGCAAAAGACAATTTCCTCTGTGTTGCAATGTTCTATTTGGCGAGAGGATAGAAGCGTTGGCAGGACCAGAGCTGGCTACTAAAAGCAGGCACAGTAAAACCTCACAATGAGTTGTCTCTTTTTCAGCTTGGCACATGATGTTAGGAGCTGGAATAGAGAAACACTTGTAATAAATTGCAGTTAGGAGGAGGGTGGTGGTGCTTCTGTAGAAGTCCTGTGTTTTTATCCCCTCCCCCTCTTTCGGTGGTATAGTCATGAGCCTCGCTTTTGTTTTTCGTATTTTAAATTCAGCCTGTACTGAACTTGCCACAGAAATAGATCTGCACTGACACTCCCACTCTCAAGCTGCCGGTGCTGGGTCGCAGGTTTGACATTGCTTGAGCTAACTCAGAAACTAGAAAGTTGAAGTGGCATTAAAGATGTAGCTACATGGATAGACCCACTTCCTGGTTGGAAAACCTGGATCGTATTTTATTTCCATCTCTGACACTCTTACACATCTTTAACATCACCACTAGGCTTGTCACACAGTGATTGCCCACACTCACAAGGTCGTGTTAAAAAAGGGAATTGCTTTATGACACAGGCATATTTTTTGCCCAAGTGAAAGGGTACAGTGGGAACCATTCTCACTTGGACGAGCTCTCCTGCGGATGCCTGCTGCCTGGAAGTCAGATTAATGGAACCACTGGGTCAAGGCCTGTCATCAGAGTGGGGGGTCATAATCAGGGAGGCCTAGAGGGAGGCAGCAGGAGGCCCTGGCAGGAGAGATGGACAGAGCATCAAAGGTGGAGGTTAGAAAGGCAGCCCAAGATGTCAGGGACCTTTGCCAGGGGAGACCTCACTCCAGGACTGAAAACCAGAGCAGGCCTTCAACTCTTGGACGAGTGCTAAGATCGGGTGGGAGGAAAGAGAGCCCAGAGCTCTGTCCCTAGAGACTAGTCAGCATTTATGGAGCAACTGAGCCAGGCTCCAGGCTGCCAATGTTCTGTATGCCAATCAATGCTCTTGTCGCAATACATGTCATCTGTTTATTCACTCTCGTATCTGTCACTGGCTGGTGAGTTCCTGAGGGGAAAGGCCTATGTATGTCTTGATCACTGAACGGGGTACCTGGCATATAGAAAATGTTTGGTAAATGTTTGTTGATTGAGTGAGTGAGTGACCTTACACCTTTCAAATTATTCCCATGTTCCTGTTGACCAAACCGAGTGTCAGAGAGGCTAAGAGGGAAGAGAGGTCCCAGATTCTGCAAATGGAGTCCAATGCAGGGAACTTTTCAGATTGGAAGTTCTGGGGGTGGTGAAGGTGGAATCAGCACTGGGGCTGACTTGCTATAAAATCCCTGTGCCACTGAGATTCTGCCAGCCACACTCTCTGGCCCTCACCCTCCTGCCCTCCCATCCCTGCCCATGCCATAGGGGTAAGATTGCCAGACAAAATCTAGGACACCCAGTTAATCTGAATTTCATATAAACAACAAATAATTTTTTAGTATAAATATGTCCCAGATATTGTATGGATGTACTTAGATTTAAAAAGTATTCCTTGTTTATCTGAAATTCAAATATAACTGCCACCCTGAGGTTTTATTTGCCAAATTTGGCAACCCTAGATGGGGGTTGGTTTTTGGGATGCAGGTGGGAATCGGGAGGTAGGTTGACCCATCTCGGCAGCCACAAAGCTAGCTCCAGAGGGCCCCAGCACTCCCATGACCGGGGTGCTCCGTGGAGGGTAAGAAGCTTTAGAACCACAGCCCACCGGGTTCTGATGTAGCAGCAGTCTGAGTGCCCTCTTGTTACCTCCTCAGAAGGGGAGCTCACTGGTGCTGCTTCCTTCCCCTGGTCCTCCCGCCCCTGCAATGCGTCTCACTGTCATATTTCCCAAGACAGCATGCGGCTGGGGTAGTTTGTCACTATTCAGTATAGATGGCCTCCCACAGAATAGGTGCTCAGTAAATATTTCTTGAATGAATGAACAAATCAGTTTTAAAATGTGTCACCGCCCTTCTTCCAGACTGTCCACAGTCAACTCTGGCACATATTCTCAGGTTTAATCAGTTGTGGTGGGAGTATCAGGGCCAATTAGGGTCTCGGTGCAAAAGCGTAAGAGTATTTTTCTGAAAGAGACCCCTGGGCTTCTTTCTCAGCAGGGATCTGTAGGTGTGGCAGGTGATCTGACATTTTATCCCGTCAGTCGGCATGGCCCATCTGGTACACTCGACTTGTGCAGTCAGCCTGTCTGAGAAGCATGGCCTGTCCAGGATGCCAGCCTCAGACCATTAACAGCCGATAAGCTTTAGTCATATTAATGTTGGGGTGATTATATAATTCATTATCTAAACTGAGATACTTTGATGGAGTAAAAGAAAGTGCTAATCATAATGCAACTAGGAAAAATAATATAAACCCAAACTGGGACATACTGACATCTTAATTTCTGTGAATAATAAACATCCCCTAGAATCCCCTGGATGCTGTGATCTCCAAATGCCGCTCTTTGGACACAGTGACCATATTACCTCATCAGCTGCATACATGCCCCTGGACTGCTTTTCCTCCAGGTAGTTTATCAGGAAAGAGTCTATGAGATTTTCCTTACAAATCTGATTCATGTAATACTTTGCTGAGTATGTTTCTGTCTGTATCACAGATTAGACGTCTCTTAAAGATGATGGTCCATGCCATTTACTTTTGTATTCTAGCACCTGGCACAGTTCCTTATACTTGGAAAGTGTACTTGTATCAATAGCATAGGCTGTTATGGTGCAAAAACAAACCACCCTCAAATTTTGGTGGCTTGTAAGGGAAAGAGTTTTTCTTTTTCACACCACATGTCCAGTGTTGGTCAGCTTGGACTCTGTTCCACATCCTATTTAATCTGGAACCCAGACTGATGAGCAATTTTTATCTGGAATGTGGTGGGTCTCATGGCAGAGGGAAAAGAGACGACGTCGAATCACAGACTCGCTCTTAAAGCTTCTGCTCAGAGGAGAGAGCTACCTCCACTTGCTTTCCATTGTTAAAGCCAGTTAGGCAGCCGAGTCTGCTTCAGTGAGGAAGGGAAATAGAATTTTCTCACAGGGAAGCATAGCAAATGTTTTGAACAATAGTACCAAATCTACCACATACCCAGTGAATGTGAATGGAACTCATCTAAGTATCATTATTTAAGTCTATACTCCAGACTTTCCTGACACGAAGGAGAGGTGAGGAGGGATGCAATAGGGGTGGGGTTGGGGAAAAAGCACATTCTATGTACACTATTTGAGGAGCCCAGCATGTCTGCTCACCTTTCTGCTTTCTGTTTAGGCACATTCTACCTGGGAGGAACGAGTAAAGCTTCAGTTCTAGTCGTTTCCTTACCCATCTTCTCCTTCCCCAGGGTCACGGCTGGGAAGAGAGTCTAGCCATCCTAGCAGGATCAAAGAAGAGCAGCTCTCTGATTTCAAACCATTCCAGCTCTGGGGCTATAATATGAATTCCTTCAATTATTTGACACCTATCCCTTGCAAGTGCCAGGTACCGGGCACTGTCCGGGGGCCCATGAAGGTTTCGATAACGTCAAGGTTCTTGCCTTCAGGCAGCTTGCACTCAGTAGAGGAACAAGACATGCGCAACTAATTCTAGGTGATGGGACATATGTCAAGCCCTCGATGCTTGAGATTCCTGTGTTACAGCCCACTTGAGTCTCTCTGGTTGCAAGTCCTGGCCAGTTTGGGTTTAACCCAACACAGTAGGTGCAGATGGAGTCCCAGTGGTTATTAAAGTGACTCCTGCTTTTTCCAGGAAACCTTTCTCAACTCAGACAGAGGAGGCTTAAGTTCCTACCAGACTCAGTCTGACCCCTTCGCTCCCCTCCTTTGCTGTGTGCTTTGAATGTAATTATAAAGATATTCAATTTAATTATCTATCAAATATTTGGGTGTATCATGGCCCCTGTGATCTACCGCCCTGAAATACAGTTATACAAATACAATTGGATTTTTCTAGTGATCCCAGGTTAGAATTTGGTCACTGCCTTGGGAAGATCATTTCTATCCTGAGGAGCTAATCAGACAAGATAGGCATAACCAGAATCCTTAGAATACACCCCGGGCAGACCACAGGCATTCTCAGCTGTGACAGTCCCTTCCAAGGCCACCCTAAGGACCACAGCAAGCTTCACAGAGAGTCACTTAGCTTCTAGGTGAACTGTTTCACCATCCACGTCTCACTAAGTGGTTTCAGGAAGTTTAGAATTAGCTAAGGTCTCAGGACACATTTCTTAAAATGATCAGGGTTTAATCATACTCCCAAGCATACTTCCCAGCAGATTCTAGAGGTCTGATCCATTAACGTTCTGATTCCAGGTTGACATCTCAGACTTCTGTTTTACCCATGAAAAACTGAAGTTCAGGGAGATTTAAGCAAGTTTTCCTAAGGTCATATATTATTGATTGAAGCATTCTACAACTCTAAAACGTTAGACCTATATATGAACCGGAATCTGTTAGGACATTTGGTGGCCAGAAAGACAGTACAAGTTTTCATGAGTTCTGTGTTTACGAAGATGTCTCTTTTTATATTTTTCAGTTTATAAGAGTCATGTTAAATTAGGTAACTCTGGGGAGCATGTGCTGCTTGTTTCACAATAGTACTGATACTTTAAAAGTCAGATTTCTGAGTCATGTTGAGTTATTCACACAAACAAAACTTGAACCTGGGAAATGAAATAACAGGGACAAACACAGCGACATCACTTCTCTTCTATAGAAGGCTAGAGAGACCCAGAAAGGAAGTTTCTCCAGGAATTAGGGCAAAGTCGAATACTGAGCATCACCCAGTTACAATGACAGATAAAGGAAAATCATGTCTGCTGAACTCAACAAAATTGGGATATTGTCTTTAATAAGCAACAAACTGCTGTTGGTGTGGAATTTAACTACTTAGTTAAAAGTAAACTGTATTATGAACTCCACTTTGCTGGCTCCATGAATATCCTCATACTTTTGGGGTTCCTTTTTGGACCCTACTGCCTCTTCTCCAGGAGCCAAAATACTCCTTGTTTTTCAGGGACAATGCTTATTCATAAGTTTCTTGATCCTTCTGGTTGGAAATAGCTCCCCTCTCCTTGATTGCTTCTGATGGTGATTTGAATAAGCATCCTTTATAGTCTTCATCATATTCTAGCCAAGCACATATAATTATCATCATGTTTCATTTCCTCTGCTGTATAATAAGCCACCTGAAGGTAGGGATTGTGTCATTTCTCCTTTGTGTCCTCATAAGGTCTAGCACTGTGCCGAGTGCATATTCTACATCCTCCAAATGTTTGTGCATTTAGTGAAACTGAATTATATTTGAATTGATAGGGCCATGGCTAGGGCAAATCCTAAAAAACAGTCTGTTGATATAAAAAAAAACAAAGAAATGATGAACATTTTAAACATCAGAATTAAGATGGAGGAACAGGTACTTTTCAAACTTGGAGAAAATTTTCTCTTCTGTTCGTTGTATATTTTGTATGATATGATTAATATATATAATCAAAAATGGGTTAAGTATATTATGTTTCGTGCTTGAAAGAAAATATGCTTCTTTATGAAAATAGTAAAAAAAAGACTTTGAAATATTACTTTCCTCCTTTTCTATGCTTCTACTATCCTAAATAATACAAAGGCCACATTAATGACCTGTGTTAGAAAGTTGGCTTTTAAAAAATCATTATAAGATGTTATATTATTATTTAAGTTCCATTTGCAGGCTTGATAGCCCATTTACCCTTTAAAAATTCTCTGTATTCAGTGGTGGAATAGAGGGCCCGACCCTGTGGAAACACTGGCATATTTTATGAGTGGACAAGGCTGAGGCCAGTTCAATCTAGAGTGAGAAAAAGATTAAAGGGACAAAGGCCAGCCCATGACCCACTGTCAGCCTGCAGGCTCTGGTCAACACCTAGCAGATGTAGTGCAACCTCTCCACAGAAGATTCCTTCAGTAGATGAATCACTCTAGTTTACAGTGACATTTTGTGTGGTCAGTTGTATATACTTGGTTTGTGTTAAGAGAGTTTGTACAGACATTTAAAATGTATTGATACTCTAGTTAGTATGTGTGTGTGTTATAAAGAACCAATACACAGGGGGAATGGATAAAGGAGACAATATTTGTTGAGTACCTGCCATGTTTTAGTTAATATAACTTTAAATAATTATAGTAATAATGATGATGATGATGATGGCAAAAATAATGTTATTTTTAATAAGTACTTGCTCCGTCCACACATTTAGCTATTTAATTCTTCCAGCAAACTTTAAATGTACTCTGTTTGTTTGATAGAGGAGTGAAGAACCTTGGTGATTTTAAGTAACTTGTTCAAGATCTTATAGTCAGTTAGTGCTAGAGCCAGGATTTGACCTGATCTAGCCAGGGATGGTTTAGGTGCAGGCTCAGACCTTAACTCAGGCTAGCTCAAGGAACAAAAGAGGTATTTTTTTTCTTTAATTAAATTAATTAATTAATTAATTAATTAATTAATTAATTAATTAATTTTGGGGGCTGCGACGGGTCTTCGTTGCGGTGCGGGCTTCTCTCTAATTGTGGCGCTCGGGCTCCAGGGCGTGTGGGCTCTGTAGTTTGCAGCATGCAGGCTCTCTCGTTGAGGAGCACGAGCTCAGTAGTTGTGGTGCGCGGGCTTAGTTGCCTCACGGCATGTGGGATCTTAGTTCCCTGACCAGGGATCTAACCTGCATCCCCTGCATTGGAAGGCAGATTTTTTTTTAACCACTGGACCACCAGGGAAGTCCCCTTTTCCTTTATTTAAAAAAAAAAATTGTTTTTTAATTTTAGAATACTTCAGACAGGAAAATTGTGAAGCCAGTACAGAATTTCCTTATACTCAACAGTTCCCTTATTGTTAACATATTGTATAGTTTCTTTGTTATAATTAAAAAATCAATATTGACACCTTATTGTGAACTATGATCTATAGTTTATTCAGATTTCCTTAGTTTTTACCCAATGTCTTTTTTCTATTCCAGGATCCTAGCCAAGATACCATATGAAATTTAGTCGTTCTGTCTCCTAGGGCTCATCTCAGTTGTGATGGTTTCACACACTTCCCTTGTTTTTGATGACCTTGACAGTTTTCAGGTATATTGGTCAGGTATTTTGTAGACTGTCCCTCAACTGAGGCTTGATCAGTGTTTTTCTTATACTTTGACTGAGGTTATATGTTTGGGGAGGAAGAGCACAAACATAAAGTGCCATCATCATCGCATTGTATCAAAGTTACATGCCATCAACATGACTTGCCACTGTTAATGTTGACTTTGATCACCTGGCAGAGGTAGTGTTGTCAGGTTTCCCCACTTTAAAGTTACTCAAAACAAGTTTTTTTGTTGTTGTTGAAAAAATTCAGAGAAACTTCACAAAAATGGATTCTAGCTGGTTCCTCAGGAATTGAAAATTATCAGGAAGCAACTGATGTTCTCTCTTTGGGACTATAGGCTCTCTCATTTCCTTTACTTTGGGTGTTTTCTTCATTATCTCTTTTTTTTTTTTTTTTTACTAACTGGTGATAGATTCCTGGCTCTCAGTAATTCTGTTTTCTGATTTCACTATTCTCCTCTCTCTATGCTTTTTGACTTGGCTGCCGGCAACCTGCCCCACATCCCTCTCACCTCTTCTGGGTCATGAACCTGCTCAGCTTGTGTCTCACTTTCTTCTAGTTTCTTTTCCCATCACAGGTGCCCCTTGATCTCACCTGGGGCCAATCACTGTCACAAGCACTTGTCCCTGAACTAACTTGATTGCTAAAACAACCCTATGAGGTGGGACTTCACTGGTGGTGGTCCAGTGGTTAGGACTTGGTGCTTTCATTGCTAAGGTCCTGGGTTCAATCCCTGGTAGAGGAACTAAGATCCTGCAAGCTGTATGGCGTGGCTGAAAAAAAAAGAACCCTGTGAGGTAGGTAGAATATCCCTATTTTATAGGTGATGAAATTGGGGTTGAGAGCAGAGAAGGTTAAGAAACTTTCTTAAATTGCTATAAGTGATAGACTTTGCCTTGACGCCAGGTTTTTCAGACTCCAAAGCCAATGCTTGAAAGCCTAAAGGCACAGTACCATCCTATATTGAGCCTCTAAAACTCCCAACAATCCTTTAAGGTTAAGGAGTTTAAGTGGGACAGTATAGGATTGTCCTTGCCCTAGATTAGCCAGCTAGTAAGTGGTGGAGCTGGGCTTAGACCCTGGTTTTCGCAGCCTGAAGTCCACCACAACAGCTTGTCTTCCAAAATACTGAAATATATAAATTAGCCAGATGAATTTCATTGTTTTAGGCCTGTTCTGAAAAGGTGAAAATAAAGATGTAAAATCTAATACCCAGCTATTCCTGACTAAATCAGTTCAGATCCAGGCTTTGGCACTCATTGGCATCCACCTTGAGTGAGTACTGAATCAGATAAGGCAACTTGAGATCTGGACCTTGTGATTAAAATATGTATTAGGAAGTTTGCAAGGCTAGTGGATGAGAAGAACAGAAAGATAAATAAACAATAAAAATACTGAACCTTCAGTGGTGTTATTTACAATAGCCAGGCCGTGGAAGCAACTTAAGTGTCCATTAACAGATGAATGGAGAAGATGTGAGATAGACATATATATATGTGTATATACAATGGAATATTACTCAGCCATAAAAAATGAGATATTGCCATTTGCAGCAACATGGATGGACCTAGAGATTATCATACTAAGTGAAGTGAAGTCAGACAGAGAAAGACAAATATCATATGATGTCACTTATATGTGGAATCTAAAAAACTGAAACAAATGAACTTATTTACAAAACAGAAACAGACTCACAGACATAGAAAACAAACTTACTGTTACCAAAGGGGAGACAGGGAGGGATAAATTGCAAGTATGGGATTAACACTACCATGTATAAGATAGATGAACAACAAGGATTTACTGTATAACACACTTTATTCAATATCTTATAATAAATTATACTGGAAAAGAATCAGAAAAAATATAGATATATACATATCCATATATATAACCAAATCACTTTGCTGTATACTTGAAACTAACACAATACTGTTAATCAACTATACTTTAATAAAAAAAAATACTGAAGCTTCCACAGTTGGTAAATATGCTGTTTTGTGGATCTTAATGTGTATGTACATTGGTGCAGATGCTGGGAACCATGAGTGTTGAGGGTGTTTCCTGATACCCCTGATATCCTGGGATATTGAGTGATTGCCATGGCCTTGAACTTGTAGGAAACAGCCCCACTTAATCTTGACTTTTCTTAGTATGTCAGTGGTTATAGTAACCACAAAGTAGTTAGTAAAGGTGAAAGATGATGGCAGCTTGGATGAGGTAGTACTAGAAGAGGTAGAGAAAAAGAATGAGTGGTTTCAAGACATTGAATGTGGAAGCAAAGATGTAGAAGTCGTCAAGGATAATGGCATGCAAATTAGTATCATTTACTAAGACAAGGACACCAGAAAAAGACCACGTTTGGTTGGTTGGGGTGGGGTGGGGCAATCATGACTATGGATTCTTTAGACATCCAAAGGGACATGTCAAGGGTAGACCACTGGATATATGACTAGAATTCAGGGAGAGATCTGGACTAGAGTGATGTATTTGTGAGTCATCTACATATGGGTAAGTAACACTATGGGTATTGTTCAAAGCTCCTAGAGAGAGAAAGAGTGAAAAGATAAGAGGGCCTAATGGCTAGGTAATGATTAATTTGCAGAGGAGAACAATAAGTGATAGGCTAATAACTGGAGACAAGCTGGAGAAAATCCACATGAATAAATATGAGAACTGGAAATAATCTAGTGCCAGGAAAGAGACTATTTCAATAAGAGAGATAAGTTATAGATTAACAAACTGTGGAATCATTAGCTAATTCATCAATTAATCAGACAGTTAGTGAAAATTTCTTCTGTGCCAACAATGGTTAAAAACTGGGACTATTAAGACTATTAAGATCCTAATAAACTTAGTTCTCTGATATGGCCTCTTGAGTCAGAAGCTGGTCGCGGATTATCTGTACTAGTCACTCTCCTCCTGATTTCTTCTCCATTTTATTTTTGTCATTTCTTTGCATTTAGCACTTCATTGAAGGACTAGGCAATAATAGAGAAAGGAAGTTATAGTAAAAGCACTAGTTTTTTTTCCTCCATATTTCCTAGTGCTGATACAAAATTGATGGTGTAGGAATAAAATCCTGGGACTGACTAGGCTTTTAAAAGTTTGTTTTTTATTGTTGTCACTGAATCTCAGAGGTTGACATTACTTAAACTGGACTACAGAGTATCTAACTGTATGTATTTTTCTGATCAGACTCATGTAGTATTTCAAGTAATTCAAGTAAACATAATGCATCAAGAAAAAATGAAGAAACTAATATTATTGAGGAGACAGTATGCATTTGACAACTATCTAATATTTCAATGTCTTTTATGTTCAAAACCATCAAAATATTAAGAAGGTAATAACCTGTACAGTTAAATACAGGATCATATAAAACAGTGTCCTACTAGCAAAAGTAATTATTTTCCCTCCTCGCTGATTGTTGTCCCAGAGGGGGAAGAACCTTGATATATCACAACTCCAAGGTTGCACTGGGATGGGATAATGTAAAAACTCAGAATAACTTGAAAATGCTTTCATTTTGAGACAAAACAAGATTCATTTCGTGAGAGCCCTTTATTATGCAGAAACTTCTTATATTCTTAGTGTATCCTGACTGATACTGACTAAACGTTATTTAGGATTACGGCTTTCAGACTGTTGTATCTTTTGGTATGAAATGACATTATGCAATAGAAAGGCCATCTATTTGCTGGCAAACATATCATTCAAATCAAATATTCTGTCATGCCGTTTCACACCAGAGACAGAGCCAGGTCTGGCATTAGGAGCCCGGGAGGAAGCAAAAACCTGTCTTCTGGGATTCAAGGTTTCTCCAAAAGTTCTTTGCTCATAACATCTCCATGCTTAACGCCCACCCTCAACCAGCCATTGTGTGAAGCATTCCCATTACTCACTCTTTTGAATAAAAGCACTAATGTATAAATGCTATCTTGAAGTGATAAGATATAAAGTAATTTTTTTAAGATAAGACATTTCATTACTTCTTGGGAATGAGACATTTGGATATGGGAAACAGCCAATTAAATACTCAGCACCATGTTAACTGTCTTGCATGATATAAAGTAGTATGTTTTTTTCATATCCTCACACAAGTTATATTCTTATTTTAAGCTATACTGAACAGAAACGGAGCTAGGCATTCATCTTAACATTGTGAAGACATAAGAAGAAAGTAAAACATAGAAAACCAGTGTGTTCTAAACAAAAGGAAAATGACCAAAAGAGATCCTAAGTTTGATCTAGGTACTTTAATGATCTTTGAAGGGGACAAAAAGAAAATAGCCAGGTCTTTTAGGCAGGAACTTCAAAATCCCACTTTAATGGCTCATGAAGTTACCATTCCTTGTGTTTAGCAATATTACTCTTTATTCTCTGGACCATTAATTTGTTTTTCATATTTCACTTATTGACATCCATTTCCCCATCTCAAAAATTGACTCCTAGGTGGGATATACTGTGGAAATTTGCTCATCTCACTACTTACCACATCTCAGCAAACTCCCACCAACGGTCTCCAGTGATCTTGACCATAACCGAAGTGCCAGGACTCTCCACCTGGGAGTCATCCTAACACCCGAGCCTCCCTGTGAACAGGCAGAAAGGTGCCTGCTTGTGAAATAATGCTCTTCCCTTCGTTCCTGGATCAGGGAGTCTACTTCTGCCAGCCTGGTCCAGCTCTGAACCTTGGTCAATAAGGAACTTCTTTTAACTTCTTCCCCTCCTCTCTCAGCTCTGCTGCTCTTGACCATCTGTGCTGTAGCTCATTATCCTGCAAGGAACCACTTCCCAGCGTGGGACTAACACTTATCTGCAAGACTGACTCCTAAATGTTCTGCACATTGTCATTCTGGATGACTGTGGTCACTAACTAAAAGTTAGACAGTAAGCAAGTCAGAACATGTCAAGGGTACTTGGAGAAAAACAGTTAAAGAAAAATTACTTGGGTGGAAGATAAAAGTCCAATATGTTTTCATTTAATTTGGCTGAGATAGCATGGTATTAAATTATCCAATCATCCATATTCATAGCCAAAGAGTCATTTTTGTGGTAGCTAAATCTAAAAGAAATCTGTAATAAATAGACATCCATAAATAAAATCAGCTGCCTTATAATTTTTATTGGCTTCAATGAGAGGATAACATAAATAGTATTTTGTTTCTATTATAACACAGTTATTAAGGCAAGATAGTCAAACGTTATTGTAGTTCCTCCTAATTATATAATTGCTATTATATAAATCAATTTCCTTTCTGCTGGTTAAAGAAGAGACTTTCTATTTTATAGCAGCTCAACAATGTCACTGGTGTGTTAACAAAGCACTATTTGTATCATTCAGGATTCACTCATCATTTTATACTCACAAAATTTTAATCAACATCATCATTGCCTCTCTTTGGAAGGTAAGAATTTTACTTTTGCAGGAAAACATAGGCTTGCCTTATTCTTAGAGTGGATTTTTATTAAGAACTGATTCCCATACAAAATAATTGATGAATGTTCTTTCCAGTTGGAAAAGACACTGGAATGTACAGTGTGTTCTTTCCTTATGGACTATGCATAACTAGCTTCATTTCGTCATTTCTTAACCTGCAATAGAAGTCTTGGCCTGCTTTACAAAGTCTATTGCCTTGAATTGGGGTAAATTTGAGATGTTCTCAGACCATCTTTAATCAAATGGGCAGAACAGATAATATTTTAAAAATAATAGCCTGTAATCCTTGTTCACAATTCTTTGTAGGAAAGACAGTAGGTTTCCTTCTCTCTATTTCTTGGACATGACTAGAAAGGCAACTGGCTTTAGTGGAGTCAGAAACTCTGGCCCTGTGATGCTGGGAAAGACGTTTAGTATATTTGAGCCTCAGTTCTCTCCCTGCAAAGTGAGATGTTGAATGGGATGTTCTTTGAGTTCCCTTTAAATTGTATAGAAATTGTAAAAAGCTGATTAAGCTGACTTTACATGCTTATTTATGAAGGTTCTTTGAAACAGATGATGGAGAGAAAAGCAAGCAAAACAGTGGAGGAAGAAAACCCAAAAAGTGGAGAACGTGTAGGACGATGCGAGGGCGGCTCATCGTGGCTGGCAGCCTGGCTCTCCTTCCTCCCTCTGTTTCCGATAACTTTCTCCACGCTACCCTGAATGATCTCACACCACGAGGAAAGTCTGGGTGTGGGTTGAAAAGGAAGAGGTTGAATTTTACTTGTTGAGAATGCCAAGTTTAGTCTGAAATTCATTAGTTCCTTAAGTGATAGTTAAAATAATGGAACATTAGGTCAGAGGGGCAGTAGTTAAAGACAGGCAAAAACGACTGCTAATCCCAAATTCCCCTGTAATGTCATTCGAGGCAAAAGTTTTCCAGAATTAAAAAAAGAAGTTTAGTTATATCCTTTAGATGGTCAACATATGTCATACCCCTAAAACATATGCTTCTCCCTAAAATGCTACACGGAAAATGTATCTTCTAAATTTGTATCCTAACTACTCTTTCACTGTGTGAGTGTGTGTGTATGTGTGTGTGCATCCATGTGTTTATTTTTTATAAAGTCACCTGGAAACCTATGATGGCCCCAAGTAAATCTGCCTGCTGCCTGAGGTACATTTTTTTCTTGGCTCTATGTTTCCTCTAGGTCTGTGTTTGCCATAGTGTGCTGTGGTGGTTTGTCTTCATTTCACTGCCACCCAATGAGAGAAGTCCCTTGAGGACATAAATTACATCTTATATTTTCCCAGAGCCCAAACTGCCCATGGATCAGGGTGGATCAGTCATGGTGCTAGGGTGGGCGATGGGCAGATGCAAGTCCAAACTTAGACGCTTAGAGTTCAGTGGGGGTACCTGGAGTGAAAAATGTCTATGATGTCAATATATGGCAATAGATCCTCTAGTTGATATGTGACCCAGGGGACAATAAGTCATAAAATATTTGGTTGTAAGGGCAGAAGAATGAAAGAGAGTGATCATAGAGTAGCTTGCCTTATAATCACTGAGTATTAGACTTTTCCCATTACTACTAGATACTGCTGAAATTAGAGGTAAGAAATGCTGAATTAGAGAGTCAGTTTCCTTACTTCCAATGAGATGATGATGTCTCATAGTTCCACACAGGTGCAACATGAAGTCAGGATTTAAAAAACTGAACAGTAGGCAATAGCCCCACATTGCTCCCAACTCCAACTGTGGGCCCCATACTCCAAACTAGGGGGAGATAAATGCAGCCTTCACCTCCAGCTTCTGTCCACACAGTCTGTTCTCTGGGTCTGGAAACGTTTCCCTCCACTTTTCTTTCTGATGATTTCCCACACATCTGTGATAGGTTGAAGATGACTGCAAATCCTCTCATTGAGAGAAGGAGTCTGTATCTTTTCACTTTGAATCTGGTTCAACTCTGTGGCTACTTGATAGATAGAATTTGATGATCCCAAACCTCAGAGATTGGTGGCTTCCACTTCCTATCTCTTGGAATGTGAACTCTGGAGAAAGCTAGCTGTCATGTAATAGGTCTGGCTACCCTGAGACTGCCATGCCTGTGTGAAGCCCATGCCCCGAAGAGAGGCCATGAAGGGTGAGATGTCATGTGAAGAGAGGGAGAGGTCAAGAGACACTGAGGTACCAGACAGACAAGTGAGGGAGCCTCTTGGGAGTGGATGCTCTGCCCCCATTGCCTCAACTAACACCCATGGGTCAGAGATGAACCATTCACCTGAGCCCTTACTGAATTCCTGACCAACAAAATCATGAACAAAATAAGATGGATATTTTAAGGCAGTAGGTTTTAGTGTCGTTTGTTACATAGAAATAAATACCCAAAGCAATATCCTTCAAGACCTGGTTCATATATTATTTCCCTTTGGCAGTAATTGTCCTGTTTGGGGGGGCAGATTTAGTCTTCCCTTCACTTCTCCCATGTTCCTCTGTCTAAAGCAGTTGTAGCAGTTGCCTTTGGTTGACTATCTCCTATGTGTTAGGCACAGCACTTGGTGTTTTACGTACATTTTCTTACTGATCTCTCAGGACAAATCTATAAAGATGATATTCTCATTATGTTGACCAGTAAGTTGGGGCTGGGAATTACCTGAGATTATTGAAGGTCCCCCAGGGAAATGTTGTGGAGCTGGAATCTGACCCTCTGTCTGCCTGACTCTTTCCACAGCAGAGCCCTGTATCCATTCCAGCCACTGTCTTTCTAGATTATGATTATCTCCTTATGAATCTTTCTTCCCACACTGTGCAAAGGAGAGTTTTCTATTCACTGTGATGCTCTCCAGTGTCTAGCACAGTGTCTCATGCTCAACCAATCTTCCTTGAATGAGTGAACAGCCTGCAGAACAATTTCTAGAAAATCAACACAAGGCCCTATTCATGTAAGAGAGTTGCCTTCCAGTGGAAAGGGAACAAGTCTTAGCCATACTTTGAAACCCAGGTTCTGCGATCCCTACCTATTCCATCCTGAGAATATTGGCAATGGTAGCAACCAGTGCATAGCCACGAGCCTGGCCTATCTTTACCTGAGTCCTGAACAGAAAATATGTCAGCAGGTTAACAGGGAGCAAATATTGTCTGCAGTTGCTGTGAGAAAACCTGTCTAATAAATGAGCTTGCTCTAAATAATAGAGAACTCTGTCACCTCTATAGTGAGAGGATCCTTCTATCTTTCACAGCTAAAGCTATGGGAATTGAGAATGCAGAGCTGATGCTTACTTAAAATCAGGGAGACAGATAAGCAGCCTTAGATAAGGCACAGGCCAGGTAGAGATAAGATGTCCCAGAGGTGGGGCTTTCTGATTTGCTGGCACTCTCACCCTTGTTTATTATGGACAAGAATTTTCTCTGGGTCCCCTAAATTTTGCACTCACTGACATCGTTCTCCCTTTGACACTTTATTGGGTGCATTCCATAAGCATTTGCCCAACAGGAAATATTCAGCAAAGAATAGTTAAGAGAAAGCAGCGCAGCCCAACTCCTTTTGTGAGAGCAGAGCTGATGCAAGGGATTTCCAAGCAGAGCAAGGCAAATAAAATGCCATCTTAGAGCTTAAATCCTGCCAGATGATCAGAGATAACTTACACAATGTGCCCTTTTCCCAAGCATGTTTGCATGCAGGAAGGGCTACAATAAGAAGTGAGAAGTGGTCTGCAAGAGAGATTAGACCTTGAGATGTCACTTGGTGTGTCCCGTGGATATCCCTCAGTGTGCAGTTAAAGACACGTGAATCATTTAGGAGAGGGTAGAGATTTTGTTAATTTTGTCCTGTATTGAAAGAGAGAAATGAATTTCCGTTATAATTCCTTTACATTTTGTTAATGGATTTGAAGAAAGAGACAGATTTTGTGATGGATTGAGTTTTAACTACCTTTCTGTTCCATTCCTGAGTACAGTGAGGTATATAATAATAAAAAAAAAATCTTTAGTCTTATTGGGGTCAAGCAGCTGTAATCTTGTGGGTTTGGGGATGAGCATGAACCATTTTGCTGGCCATGAGCGGGTCTGTACTCTTGTTAGTAACACGTAGGTATTGTCTGTTGTGTGAGGAATGTGTTTGAAACTCAAGGGGAAAATATGGATCATCCAATGCTTGCATTATATTTCTTTCTTTGCATGTCTGTCATTTTTGTTGGAACATTCAGTGAAATTAGGTCAGTTATGGTTTTAGTTAGCAATGCAGCTCTTGTGTTGTACACAAATCATATGATGTTTCCAATTATCTCTGCTTTTTAACATCCATCTGAAACCAAATCCTTAACTATGCATGGCTTAGAGGTGTTTCCCTCTCCCCCTCTCCTTTTTGCTTTGACTTCTTTCTGGGGCAAATACGAATCTTAATCTTGCAATAGCAAGATACAATATTTTTGACTTTACAGGCAGCTTGAAAGCCCAGGGTTAAGAGGCAAAGAAATGGATAATTACTGGATGTATAGTTGTAGATGGAAATTTTTGGAGTAATTAGTTGGATGATCCATTACTCTACCTCTAAGAGGTACTGTGATGCTTATCTGTATTTTCTGGCTATACCAAGGGACCTTTGGAAATCTCAGTGGTCTGCCTTAGGCCACGAGCTCTAGATTTTCTCACTCTTGAGCTGTGCTCAGTTTCCAAGGGTATGGAAGCAGTTGGAAAGGATTTCTGAGGGTCTCAAAATGTGAGCTTCAATGTGGTGTCAGAGGGAGGGGAACCCGGGAAACGCAACATGACATGTAAGGAGACACTAAGCTTTATTTTTTTAACCGAGTACTAGTGGGAACGGAGTCCCAAAAAGAGTTTTTCAAAAACATGTCTCTGTTGGCTTTTAAAAGCAGGATTGATTCTCTTCAGTCTAGCTTATCAGATGCTAGCATGATCTAACTGTACAGATGTGCCTTAAGGCAGAGACCAATGACCTCTAAATGCTTTCAGATCTGCAGCTCTGTAAAGAGATAGGAAAACCATCAGTGTTACCTGGCCCTCTGGGGCTGGTCCTTGGTTATGTTCCTTGAGAGTCCTAGGCATGATTTGTGGCAACATGGATGGACTTGGAGGACATTGTACTAAATGAAGTAAGTCAGGCAGAAAGAGACAAATATTGTATGATATCACTTATATGTGGAATCTAAAAAATACAACAAACTAGTGAATAAAACAAAAACGAAGCAGACTCACAGATATAGAGGACAAACTAATGGCTCCCAGTAGGGAGAGAGAAGGTGGTGGTGGGGCAAGATAGGGGTAGGGGATTTTTAAAAAAGGGTTCTTATGGGGTTATATGAAATCAAGTGTGTGAAATTTTTGAAAATTGTAAAGCACTATAGAATTTTTAAATAAATAAATAAATGATTTTTTTAAAAGGCTTAGGCATGGAAGATTCTTGGAAGCCTAAGGCTTGAGAGAAGCTGTGCATTAGGAAAAGAGAGAGACAATTTCACTTATAACCCACTTGCTTTTCTTTTCCTTCTTCAGAAACATATTTATCAAGTACTTATTAAGAGCTATGATAAGCCATGGGGATTAAGAAAAAAAGAGTAGGAGATGGTCCTTGCCTTCAAGGAGCCCAAAGTGTGATGGAAGAGACATACATGTGAACCAATTCTTATGATACAGTTCTGACAGAGGAATTGTAGTGAATTGAGTTGTGTCCCACAGAAAGGTAGGTTCAAGCCCTTATCCCTGATACCTGGGAATGCAAGCTTATTTGGAAATAGAGTCTTTGCACATGTAGTTAAGTTAAAGGTCTTGAAGTAAGATCATCCTAGATTTGGGCTGGGCCCTAAATCATTGACTGGTGTCCTTATAAGAGAAATGAGAGGAAAATTTGAGACGCAGAGACACACAGAGAGAAGGCCATGTCATGACAGAGGCAGGGATTGGATTTAAGCAGCCCAAGCCAAGGAATGCTAAGGTTTCCAGCAGCCATGAGAAGTGAAGAAGAGGCAAGGAAGGACCGTCTCTCAGAGCCTTCAGAGGGAACCATCCCTGGAGACCCCTTGATTTTGTACTTCTGGCCTCCAGAGCTGAGGGAGCATACATTTCTGTTGTTTTAAGCAGCCTGTGTTAATTTGTTATAACAGCCTTAGGAAATGATTAAAGTTATGTATAAAAGAAGAATCAAAGAGCAGTCATGTCTAAAAGCTCAGGGAGGGCTTCTCAGAGAAGGAGTCACTTCAACACAGTCTTGAAAGGAGAGCAGTTCATCAGTTGCACAAGGGGGTAAAAGACATTACAGGCAGAGGGAGCCTAACAGTGAATTCAATGTTAACAAACGTGATGTCTTTCAGAAATTCTGTGTCATCAGTGTCTTTGGAGTACAGAGGGTGATGTGAGGAATGAGAGACAATAAGAAAACTTGGAGCAAAATTGTGAAGGCTTTGTACAGCATGCTAAGGAGAAATGGAATTTTCTCCAGGCTATTTGTCCTCAATTTTTATGCCACGATGCAGAGTGTCTATGAGATATATTGCAAGTGATTTATTAAGAATAATAAAGTGCTGACGTTTTCTAAAATAATTAGTTTGACTTTCAACTCGAGAAGATTTGAAGTTATTCAGGTAAATAAGTCATCCTTACTCCCTTGTATTTTCGATGTGTTCCTTCTTTGGGAGGAAAAGGGGCAGAGTTATGACAAACATTCAGAGAACGGTGTATAACTGGTACCCATTGGTGAATATGAACATTTGTTCTCTGTGTGGCAGAAAAGAGGTTGAGATTCACTGATTTGGGCAGTAGGGATCTAACAGAGGCTTTGAAGTTGAACAGTGAGAACATGATTTTGACTTTTCAGGATACCTTTGAAGGTGATGGTGAGGATGGAAAAGAAATGAAAAGATGTTTGTGCTGGGGAGCTGGTGGTAGTAGTTGTGACGAGGATCAGTGAAGTCATGATCTTAGACAGTGGCTTTGGGGATGGAAAAGTGAGGGGGGCAGTTTTCAAGAGATGTTTCTGAGACAGAAATGAGTAGTCTATGTGATAAGGATGATTTCTTCAAAGCTTAGAAGAATAGATGGCGAAGCCATCAACTGAATTAGGGAATCCTGGGGAGGGGGGCATGCGGGAGGGAGGGGATAAGTTTGTGAGAGAAGATAATGAGTTAAACTTGGGCATATTTGATTTGAATTGAACATCCAGAACATCCAGAAAGAGGTGGCTGTGTTCTTCCAGAAGATAGAGTACTGGGTATCATCGCCCATTATGGAGTCTGAGACCATGACGGGGAACTCTCAGTTGAAGGAAGACTGTCTAAGGTATACAGAAGAAGGCCAAGAGCAAAACTTTGCAATAACATCTCATGATAGGAAACAAGAGGAGGATGAACCAAAAAGGGGCCTGAGAAAGACTGGTCATATATATAAGGGTAAGAGGGGAACAAAAATGAAGGCTGTCTTGAAAACCAAGGAAGAGCTGGTGTACTAAGGCTGCCATAACAAATTACCACAACCTTGCCTTAAAACAAAAATTTATTCACTCACAATTCTGGAGGCTAGAAGTCTGAAATCAAGGGCCCAGTAGGCCCATACTCCCACCAAAGGGGGAGAATCCTTGCTTGCCTCTTCTAGCCCCTGCTGGCTCCTGGTATTCCTCGGCTCGGGCAGCACAACTCCAATCTCTGCTTCTCTCTTCACACGGCCTTCATCCTTTTGCCTCTGTGTCTCAAATCTCTCTCTTCATTTCATTATAAGGACACCACACATCATTGAATTTAAAGCCCACTCTAAATCCAGGATGCTCTTATGTTGAGATCCTTAATTTCATTGCATTTGCAAAGACCCTATTTCCAAATAAGGTTACATTACCTGGGGTACTGGAGGTTGAGACTAGGACACAGCTTTTTGTGAAACACAATTCAACCTGCTACAGGAGTCATGGTAAATGTCAGGGGAAGGAAGACTGGGCATTGGATTTGACAATAAGAAGGTTACTGATGACTTGAATCACAGCAATTCCAGCAGAAGAGGGGCTTGGAAGCCAAACTAAGGGGTCAAGCAACAGATAGGAAATTATTTCTCTCTCAAGATATTTATTCATCTCATGACTTGAGAGACCTACGGGTATTGATGGGTATAGCGTTCCCCCTAGAAGAAGGCAACATCAACACTGCAGCAGGCAAGATAACCCAGTTTACAGATGATCTAGCAGAAGACAAGAAAGGTTAAGTAATTTGCCCAAGGCCATATAATTGGAGTTCAGCCTAGATTTCCATCTTCCATGGCTCTGTTCAGATTTATTTATTTTTGAAAAATACAGAAAGCTCCCCTCGAAAGTAAAAATCATTCATATACCCGTAGCTTTAGAAAATAACCTGACAGAGGGCTAGAGAGGTTAGTATTCTACTTTGGGACTGAAGCCCAACCAGTTGCACATAATGGTAGGGTAGCCAACCTTTCCCTGTTTGCCCAGACCTGGAAGTGTTCCTGGGACACTACTTTAGTGCTAAAACAGAGAATCCTCAGCAAACTAAGATGATCTGATTACTGTAATTAGAGGATGGAATTATTATTGGGACCCAGCAAGAACTGTAGCTCAGGGACAGAAGCAGAATACAGCCACTGAGTAACCAAGGTCCAGCATAGAGGGCGCTGGAGGTAGGGAAGGTGGAGAGAAGGAGGTGGAAAGACTTAGGGAATAAATACCCCATCCACTCTCTCCTCCCAATATCCAAACTGCTGACTTAACTAGAGGGTTGAGGAGCCCAGGTTTGTATTTCATCAAGGGCATTCTCCTGGACACTTAGAAGTCTAGGGAAGGGCTGAGAATGGATCTGGGGAAACAAACAGCAGATAACCTCCAGAAGCATCTATTATGTGCTGGACATTGTGCTTGATGCTTTAACAAAAATTATCTCCTTTAGGAACAGTATGGAAGTTCCTTAAAAAACTGAAAATAGAGCTACAATAAGATGTTGCAATCCCACTCCTGGGCATATATCCAGAGAAAACCATGATTTGAAAAGATACATGCACCTCAATGTTTGTTGCAGCACTGTTTATAATAGCCAAGACATGGAAGCAACCTGAATGTCCATCGACAGATGAATGGATAAAGAAGATGTGGTGTATATATATATACATACAGAATGGAGTATTACTCAATCATAAAGAGAACGAAATAATGCCATCTGCAGCAACATGCACAGACCTAGAGATTATCACACTAAGTGAAGTAAGCCATACAAAGACAAATATCATGTGATATCACTTATATGTGGAATCTAAAAAAAATGATACAGATGAACTTATATATAAAACAGGAATAGACGCACAAACATAGAAAGCAAACTTAAAGTTACCAAAGGGGTAGGAGGGGGAAGGGATAAATTAGGAGTTTGGGATTAACATATACACACTAACATATAGAAAATAGATAAACAACAAGGACCTATTGTATAGCACAGGGAACTATACTCAATGTTTTATAATAACCTATAAGGGAAAAGGATCTGAAAAAGAATATATATATATATATATATATATATATATATATATATATATATATATATATATGAAACTGAATCACTTTGCTGTATACCTGAAACTAACACAACATTGTAAATCAACTACACTTTAATTTAAAAAAAATTATCTCCTATAATCTTCAAAAGCACTTTGAGAGGTAGAGATCATTAAGTTCAGCATTCACAGATGAGGGAGTTTATGCTTAGAGGAGAGTAAAGTAACTTTATTCATGAATGCTTTCTTATGTCTGGCCACAAGACAGTACCTCAATTTCCTCCTTTAAATCACATAATCATCCTAGTTACCCAGATTTGACTTGGGAACTTCCAAATCTGTATATTTGTAGCTACAAATTTATTGATAATTTCTAGGGTTACTTTTACATATTTTTCTCTTCATTCTTACATAAAGAATTTAAATTATTTTATTAAAATATAGACAATCATAAAGAGTCAAGAATGGCAAAAAATGTAGCTTTGAAAAAAGTCAAAGACTGAAAAACAAATTGAATATAGATACTGAGGTTGCAAAGAATTATCAGTTGCTATAACTGGGCTGAAAACTTGATCTGAATTTCCTGGTGGTCAAAATGAAAAGGTAAACACGGGCAGTCACATAGTTCTTATTGTTCCCAAACAATAAAAATGAGCACTTACTATGAGATAAATACGGCTCTAAGTGCTTACATGTCTATCTCATATGACCCCCCACAAGAACCCTTATTTGCAGATGAGGAGAAAGTGGCACTGAGAGGTTAGTAGTTTACCCACAAGCATATAACTAGTATTTGGTGGAGCTGGGTTTCAAACCCAGACCATCTGACTCCAGGTCTGTGCCTTAACCACTATACTAGGCTGTTTCTAAAGGCAACCATATCTGTCCTCAAGAGAAAGAAAAACTTTTTCAAATACTAAGTTCTATGTTTTCTAATGTGGGACATTATACATAGAGAACCCTAAAAGAAGTAGTGGATCAATTTCTTAATGATCCTTCTTTGCTCAAAATGAAAGATTTACCAAAAATGCAAGTCAGTAGGTAGAATCCTTCCTGAAACCAAGACAATATGATCTACACTTGGGTAATTCACCTATGTATTAACCTCTGTTAGTCTCACTAACTGATTCCATGTTCATGAAATACCTTGCTTTTTTTCTTATGCACAATACAAAATATAAGCCATGTGTGCATATGCTATAATGCTAGTGAGGAATATGAAAGGAGAAGGAAGGAAGGGCTGGTTCTTCATAAAAATGCACACCAATGCAAGGAAATTAAATTACTAGGGTCTGGAAGAGGGATTGGTGTTATGGACTGAAAAACTTCCATGGTAAGAGTCAACTGGTGTTTAGCCTGCAGATATGGAATAAACACATGGATTTTAATAATACTTTGTCATGATTTATTTCATGTTATGTTGAAAGGTCTTTGAACCGTGACAAATGTCTTATGATCTGTTCCAAGACGTTTTGTCATTAGGATTTTTCGAGTAGAATCAAGATCGCTGAACATTGGAGAAACACACATCTTGACCAATATATTTTTCATGTCGTGTGCATAGGATTTAGAAAGTTTTAGGTCTATGCACACTTGGTTAGCCCGCAGGTGGCTTGCAAACAAAACAATTTACAGTGCAGTTCCCATTATGTAGCTTGGATTAAAAATATTTGGCATTGAGGGACTTTTTACTGCTTGTTTGGGAACCTGTTGTCAATCTTCTGTATCATTATACATTCAATTCACAGTAGGTGTCTACTTCAGACATTAGTCAGAACGGTTACAGTTTTGATTTATTGATTTTTGTTGGGTCATTTTGGTTTTGGAGAGATCATTTATTCCATCCTCACTGCAGGCATATCAGATAAATGTGCTCTCTCTGAAGGTGGAAGACCCAGGGCATGTGAACAGCTTGGTGGGAGAGGGGAGGGGGGCTGGCACAGCATAGGTTGTTGACTGCTGGGAGTATCTAGGCTGAAAATATATGAGGTAGAGGCAAGGACGTGTCTGCGCATCATTTTTTTAATGTACTTTTTTTTTTTGGCTTTAGTTCTGTGATTAAATTTAAACGTGGGAGGATCTCGTGGGTGTGTGTATTTTACATGAGAAAAGAAGTTGTTTGATGATGCTATGAAATTTTGATTTCTTCAGTCAGGTTCACAGCAATTCACATGGTCTCAAGCCACAAACATTACCTCATAAACGGCACCATGGAAATGTGTCAACAAAATTCGACCAACTGAAATCAGGTCTTAGAATAACAGCTGCTGGTGCTCTGGCTCAAAAAGCAGGTGTGAGACCACCTACGGTACCAGCTCAGGAAGTTTCCTGTCAGTATGAAACCAGCCTGGGCTTTCCCCAAGGTGCCAAATAATGCAGCAGATAGGGTAGCAACATGAAGATAAAATGTTAATACAATTTGCTTTTCATAAGCACTTGGGTTAGTGCCAGAGAAACAAATTAATTATGAAACAACTGCTCAAACCAAAGCACTCAGCCTGCAGCTAATGTACCAGGGTCTGTTTCTGAACATTTATGTTTTTTTGTTTATGGAGTACCAGGCTGTGAAAATCTTCACGGATGGAGGTAGGGGGGAGACAGACTTGGTTTAATCCACTGTAGTCCAGCACTTTGCATCTGCTTTTACAAGAAAGGACATGTAATGTGAGATGTATGTACGTGTGTTAGAGGGTGGGGGGTTGGGAGTGACTAAGAGTGGAAAACTGAGAGGACCATCAAGCATGGTGGTGTGGGAGTCCTCAGTCAGGGAGGTCCAAGATTTTATTGCCTGAGAACTGTCTAACTCACTGCCAAAGAGGAAACGGCTCCACCCTCCCTGTGCAAATGAAAGCTACAAAAGCAAAGGATAAGTGAAGAAATCATTAGGAAATCCTTGCCTACAACACAGAAACAGCATGGTGCACCCTGCTGTCCTTGAGGGGACGGCCCCTACCCTTGCAGTTCTGAGACAGGCAACGTTGTGTTCACCGTGTTGGAAAAGACATTGTGCGAACTCTTAAAGTCTTGAAAATTTGGCTTGCCTTTGCTTCCCCGCTACTTGGAAGATTTTTTTTTTTTTTTTAAATCATTGCATGCTTTTAATAGCAATTTACCTTAAAGCTCTCTGGTTAATTTTATAGTTTATTAAAAGCCTAAGGTTTTATGGTACAAATGAGTATGGGCTGGGATTAAGTGTTGGAGAAAGGAGCAAGCTGGCAGGAAGCTGCAGGCAGAGCAGAAAAGAAGCAAGAAACTGTTTTGCTTTTATGAATTTCATCTTGATATGACGGGCGTGTGGATTTGAGAGGACCACATATACTCTAAGTAAGGTTGTCTATGGCAACTAATGCATACTGTGTGGTAGAATAAGAGTGTCTTTATTGTGTTGTTCACTCACTACAATCTATTTTCCATGAAATTGATATCTGTGAATAAAATGTAATAGTTCAGTACTAAGGCAGCAACAATTACACTGATTAAAATTGAATCCCATTAGGTTTATTCTCTTTGGAAATCCAGCATCCTCTGATAAAGGAGGGCAAATCAAACCAGGTATGACTGTACTGTTCTCTGTTCAGCCTCGGTTCTTACTTGGGTTGCCTGGGACCAGGTATGAGAGAGATTATTGCAATTAAAAAATAAAACTCTGAGGAGATATTTTAAAACTCTTCTCCTGTATAGACAGACTTTGGAATGACCCAGTAAAAAAGAAAAGATATCCTTCTGTATAAGCGCTGGACAGGCCTCTTCCTCAGGTATTCTATTTGTTAAAATTAACTTAGTCTTTTAGAGCAGTTTTAGTTTTATGGCAAAACTGGGCAGAAAGTACAGAGAGTTTCCTACATAGTCCCTGCCTCGACACACGACATACATGCAGCCTCCCCAACTACCAACATCTCTCACCCCCCCCCCCAAAAAGAATACATTTGTTACAATCCATGAACCTACGTTGACCCATCATTTTCACCCAAAGTCCACAGTTTACATTAGGGCTCATTCTTGGTGTTGTAAATTCTGAGGGCTTAAGCAAATTTATGATGACAAAAATCCACCATTGTAGTATCATATAGAATGGTTTCACTGCCCTAAAATCCTCTGTGTTCTGCCTTTTCATTCCTCCCCCTCCCTTACCCCCTGACATCTACCGACCTTTTTACTGTCTCCAAAGTTCTGCCTTTTCCATAAGGTCATATAGTTGCAATCGTGCAGTGTATAGTCTTTTTACAGTGTCTTCTTTCACTTAGTAATATGCATTTAAGGTTTCTCCGTGTCTTTCACAAGAAAGCTCATTTCTTTTTTAGTGCTGAATAATATTCTGTTGTCTGGATGCAGGTATTTAATTTCAAGTAAAGGATTCTGCTGAAATGGAAGAAACAGGAATGTGGTTTGCGCAATGTGGGGCAGAAAGGGACTTAAATAAACAGCTATCTCTACCAGTGATAGTTGAATGAATGAGACCACACCATTTTTCTTGGTAAAACAGACTTGAGTTTTCCAATACAGAGTATGGCCTCCATTCTGGGAATTTCCTCATTGTCACAGGGGAATCCCATTCTACTGGGTTCTCTAAATATTTAGACTACATTTGTTAGTGAGGACAGAACTTCCTGTTCAGCCACAGCATACTGGATTCTCTGTACCCCTGGACTGAATTTTTCAGTAGAGAGAGAGCTTTCCATTGAAAGAAAATTTCTGGAAGTCAGCCCCCATCACGTGAAAAATTTGCATGTCATTCATGGAACATCATACTCTGGCATGCTGGGTACTGTTTTGCCATAAAGGACAGTTCTGTACTGGTAAATTTTAGTGGTTTTTTTTGCTTTTGTTGATAAACTTAAAGGAAGCCTTTTCCTCTTTAGATTCAATAGTGAGAGAAGAAAAGCAGCTTCATATAAAAGGCAAAACAGACATAGAAGAGATGTTTAAAGTTAGTATGAGGATGTTCAGTATGGGAACCCTTAAAAGAATCAATTAATTATATAACCATGGTGTGTAGTAGAGTAGATTAGGGAGATGATCACCATTTTTCCAATCCTCCTGGGTTTAGGAGAGTTAGCTTTGAATGTTTTCCAGCTTGATGCTGGATGTCACGAGGAGACACATGGGTTGTGCAGTTTGTTAATGATGTGTTGTTAGCATTTAGTTGAGTACTGACATGGAAGAGCTGGTGCAGCTGACTCAATGCAGTAAACATTTGACTCATCCTGACAGAGCCTCTTTTCATGATGAAGGGCACCACCTGGCAGAGGGAGTGCCAAAGACTGATTTATAGTCTATAGCATTGACACCAGTGAATTCTGGATTCCCTCACATTGCCTGCCACCTTTACAATGCCAGAATGGGCATCATCCTGTTTCATCCTATCACCTTCAGCCCTGGAGTGCTTTTACTCTGATGTTTGACTCAATGTTCCCTTTCCAAATTCTCAGCCCCTCAATTCTTCTATTTTGAAATGAAGAAGATGTTTTATTTCAAAGTTGATTTCTATCAGGCATTATAACCAGGGCATGTAAAAATTCCCAGAATAGATCCTGAAAAATTATCTGTATAAACATGAAGAGAATTAAGGGTCAGTAAACAATCACATTGGATGAAGACAGATTAAGCTCTTACCACATGCCAGGCACTGGGTTAGGGACTGAGGCTGTGTAGATGAATAAGCTGTTGGCAGTAAGTGTGATGGAAAGTCCTTATAAGCAAATGCTGAGAGTACAGCCTGATATGGGCAACAGTATACACATCAACACTAGGGTAATTAACTTTGTGTGGGAACCAGTGCATGGTGTGTATCATGGAAGACTCGATTTGGCTCACTAGATGGACAAAAGGAGGAGGGAATTCCAGGCAGAAAGAATTGCATGTCCAAGGCACAAATGTATAGTATGTTGCAGTAATTAGAAATTTAGAATTTGTTGTTGCTGGAGCATAAAGATGGGAGAGAGAGGGTAGGATAGCTGAGTGACTGGAGAGTCAAGTAAAAGCCATTTTGGGAAGCAGTTTTTAGGCCACTAGGAGCTTGTGTTTATCTTATAGATAATGGGGAAGCATCAAAGGATCATTAAAGCAGTGACTTGGTTGTCCTTATAATTCAGAGATACTTGTGAGCCTTGTAGAGGTGATTTAGAAGAGGACAAGATTGGACAGGGGGAGACCAATTAGGAAGCTATCACTCATATATCAGGTACCATCCATAATTAAGAAGATTGAAGACATGATGAAACAGAGAAGACAGAGTCAGATGGGAAGTGGACAGAATCTGGAGATATGGTTGAATGTGAGGGGAGAGAGAAATCTGGATGACTCCCAGATTTCTGTCATGGGGAAGCAGTCACCGCCACAGTGAGGCCACAAGGGAGGGAGAGAATACAGGGGGAGAAGCAGGATTTGTGAGTTGTGCAGTGGGCAGTGACTGAGGAGGCATGAAGAATAAATATTTGGGGACTGGGCACTCTGCATCTGGGGGTGTCCATGGGATAGCAGGTGAAGGACTCTAGTAGTGGAAATGTAAGCATCAGGGCTGTATGGTCAGATTGGCATATTTCATAGGGACTCTCAGCTCTAGGTGTTTTGTTCTTTGACAAAAAGATATGCTAAAACTTAGGTCTGGATGCTACTTGTCAGGTGTTCAGCTTGGCAGGGTTCTTGTTCTTAAGATACCTGTTATTCCAAATACCACTCAAAATTTTCATTTCAGTTTTTGTTTTAAGTGCTTATGGTTAGGACACACATCTGTTCCTACTCTTATTCTTTACCTTTTCTTCTTGCAGTGGAGAATATTAATAACACCTACTTTGACAAGTAGAGATATGCCTCCCAATCTAATATTCCAGCTTCATCTATGCCTTTTCTCTCTCTCTCTCACCATGTTCTAGTCACCACAATAAATGCAACACCTGTCCTGTGTTATCAAATCCTCATGGCAACTCACTGCAGGAAATGCTTTATAGTTCCATTTTGAAGATGAGCAAAGGGGCTGAGACAAGCTAAGTGAATTGTCCATTGACAAACAAGAGCTGGAATTTGAACCTGACCAATTTCAACACCTATACTCTTAACCACTAACTTATGTTGACATATTTCTCATGATTTACTTAAATAAGTCAAAGAAATTTTTTGATATATTCCATAGTATTCATACAACATTCCGTGGAGTTGAAAAAATGAACAAAGGAATACAATTCAACACAGCCCTAGCCCTTTTTTTATATCTCATTTAGCACAAGGGTCTATCTATAACATACTAGAAAAATTCCATCATTTGGGCTGGTTCAAGATAAGGTTTCTACTTACCAAAGAACACTCAAGAGCCTCATTTTGAGGTTCTTCAGCTGGAAACATCTCCATTTGCCAACCTTACTGCAGGAGTTCCAAAGAGACGCAGTGGATTGCACTTGTGAGAACACGAGATGGGCGATCTGGGAGCCCTGAGTCTGGTCTCACTCTAGCTCCGTGTGCCTTTAAGCAAGTCACTTTGCCTTTCTGGACCATAGTTCCTTTTCCATGAAATGAGAGGTTTATATTAGATCAGTAATTTCCAAACTTTCTGAAGCAACAGACTTCTTCCTTCTGATGACAGCTTAAAAGGAAGCCCAATATGATAGACAGGTAAAGGACAAAATGCTTGGTTTAAAAAGAATGATGGTGTGTAGAGTCCCAAGCGTCCCTCTTCTAAACTTCTGATTTTGATAATGCCTTGAGAAAGGGAAAAAATGAAAACATCTTTAGGTCTCACATGAATCAAATATTCCATCTTTGATTACAAAATAATGACCAAAAAATAGCCAATAGCAGACAGTGTTCCCAAAAATGGAAAAAAAGGGAGAGACAGAAACCCTTAATGGGAGACAGCACAGGTTCTGGGGTCCAACAGAAGCCACACCCCCGTTCTGCTCCTCACTAGCTCGTGAGGTCATGGAGTAAATTGGCCTGTCGAAATCTCACTTTTCTCCTCTTTAAAATAGGGTTAAGAATAGGCTCTATCTCACAGCAACATGGTGAAGAATGATTAGGGTGCTCTTTGTAAGTTGGTTAGGACAGTGCCTGACACAGAATAACTCAATAACTGTTACCTGCTATTAGTGTTATTCTTTTGAAATTGCTATTCAAGCATTTCAATGCAGTGCTTGGCACCAAGTGTTTAACAAATGATTGCTGATATGATGAAAGGATGACAGTGACCATGATCAAAGAAAAGAAAAAAAATCAGCTCCAGATTAAAGATTTAAAGGCCAAAAACAACCTCCCCTTCCAAAAAAAGAAAACACTTTAAAATTTTTAGTAGAAATTCTAGGTAAATCTCCTTTAGACCTTAATGTTGGGAAAGATGATAGATTATAAACTTACATGTCAAAAACAAAGCTTCTGAATCCTTAGTAGAAAATATAAGTGATTATATTTTAGACCTTAGGGTTGAGAAGAATACTCAGCATTGTTAGTGATCAAGGAAATGCAAATCAATATTTTCCCTGGCAACAACTTTACACTCAAATGGCAAAAATTTTTAAATTTAATAATACCAAGAGTGGGAGAGGACCTGAGTGTACACGTTGCTGGTGTAATCAGGGCAACCACTTTGGAAAGCAGCTTGCTATTATCTCCTAAAGTTGAACATTCACTAAGTTCCAGTGATTCATTTCTAAATTAAAAAAATATAAAGGATGAAGATGTGTAGAGCCCCAACTATCCATCTGCAGGCCCCAAGGAAACTCCTCAGGGTCTAGCTTGAAAACCATTGAATTGGATGATCTCTAATACTGATTTCAATATTGCCTGGTAGGACCTTGATCAAAGCTGTGGTGGTCTGCGGTGGTATTTTTTTCTTTTTTTTGGAAGGGTGGTAGCTGCCATCTTGGAGGGGATCCTGGCGACCTAGGACAGAAGACCCCAGGGGCAGCAGCCAGGATGAACTGAGGACCCGAAGCTTCCTCAATGTTTCAGGATTGTGCAAATCTCTGTGTTCCTGAGAATCACAGACAGCAAGGGAAATTTTCCATCAAAATGATTCAATTGTCTTTCCTGCAATCCCTGATGGTGGGAGCTTAGCCAGATTGAATTACACTCAGGACTATGAAGGGATGGACCATTTACCTTGAATGCTTGGTGCACTCACAGTATTAATTTGTGCTTTAATGGATTTGAGGAAGTGGGCATATTCAAGCTCCATCACTACCCCACACAGGATGGAAAGGAGGAGGAAGGAGCCATCCATCCTAAGACAGTATTTGATGAGCAAAGATGTGTTGTTTATTTTTAATTTATTTTTAAATTAAAAAAAAACTTTTTTTGTTGTTTTTTAAAAAATTTTTATTTTATATCAGAGTATAGTTGATCAACAATGTGTTAGTTTCAGGTGTACAGCAAAGTGATTCAGTTATAGATATACATGTGTCTATTCTTTTTCAAATTCTTTTCCCATTTAGTTTATTGCAGTATTGAGCAGAGTTCCCTGTGCTATACAATAGGTCCTTGTTTGTTATCTATTTTAAATATAGCAGTGTGAATGTGTCAATCCCAAACTCCCAATCTATCCTCCTCTCTTCCCCCCGGTAACCATAAATTCATTAAGTCTGTGAGTCTGTTTCTGTTTTGTAAATAAGTTCATTTGTATAATTTTTTTTCTTAGATTCCACATCTAGGCTATATCGTATGATATTTGTCTTTCTCCGTCTGACTTACTTCACTTGGTATTATAATCTCCAGGTCCATCCATATTGCTGCTAATGGCATTCTTTTTAGTGGCTAAGTAATATTCCATTGTATATATGTACCACATCTTCTTTATCCATTCATCTGTCGATGGAAATTTATGTTGCTTCCATGTCTTGGCTATTGTAAACAGCACTGCAGTGAACACTGGGGTGCATGTGCCCTTTCCAACCATGTTTTCTAAAATGTTTAGGCATTATCAACATATAATAAACTGCACGTATTTAAAGTGTGCAATTTGATGAGTTTGACTTATATATACACCCAAGAAAACATCACTGCAATCAAGATAATGAATACATCCATCACTCTCAAAACTTTCATGTGAACCCCCCAATACTTTGCCACATCGCCAGGCAACCACTGACCTGTTTTTGTCATCATGGGGTAGTTTACATTTTCTAGAGTTTTATATAAAGAGATTGATAGAGCACATACTCTTTTTATTTCTGGCTTCTTTACTCAGCATAATTATTTCAAGATTCGCCATGGAGTGTCTATCCATAGTTCCTTCCTTTTTATTGCCGAGTGGATATACCAGTTTGTTTATCCATTCATTCATTGGTGGACATTTTAGGTGTTTCCAGGTTTTGGTTATTGAAATGAATCTGCTATAAACATTCATGCACAAGTCTTTTTATGGGCATATGTTTTCTTTTCTCTCAGATAAAAACCTAGGAGTGGAATGGTTGGGTGATACGGTTGGTGCACGTTTAACTTTCTATGAAACTGCCAAACTGTTTTCCAAAGTGATTGTACAATTTTGCATTATTACTGGCAATGTATGAGAGTTGCAGTTCCTCTATGTCCTTCAAGCATTTGCCATGGTTAGACTTGTCAATTTTAGTCATTCTGCCAGATGTGTAGTGCTATTTCATTGTGGCATTTTGCATTTTCCTAGTGACTCATAATGTAAAGAATCTTTTCATGAGCTTATTTGCTATATATAAAACCTCTCAGGCAAAGTGTCTATTCAAATAGTGCCTATTTTTGAAAATTGTGTTCCTTTATTATTAGTGAGTTTTGCAAGCTATTTGTGTATTCTTGGTACAAGTTCTTTGTCAGATATATGCTTTGCAAATTTTTTTTTTTCCCATTCTGTGGCTTGTCTTTCCATTCTCTTAACAGTATCTTTAAAAGAGCAGACATTAATTTTGATGAAATTGAATTTGTCAACCTTTTCTTCTATAGAGATGCTTTTAATGCTGTACATTTAATGCTATAAATTTCCCTATAAATCCTACTTTGTCCCACAAATATTGATATGTCCTCATTTTCATTTTCATATTGTCAAAGTTGACAATACTTTCTAATTTCCCTTTTGATTTCTTCTATAGTTCACTGGTTATTTAGAAGTGTATTATTTAGTTTCCTAATAGTCGGGGATTTTCCATGTAATTTTATGTTATTGATTTCTAATTTAATTCCATTCTGGTCAGAGAATATACTTTGTATGAATTAAAATCTCTTAATTTACTGAGACTTGTTTTATGACCCAGAAGATGATCTATCTTCAAAAATTTTCCTGGGCACTTGAAAAGAATTTATATACTGAAGTTGTTTAGTGGAGTGCTCTATAAATGTCAATTAGATCAAGTTTGTTGATAGTGTCTTCTATAAGCTTACGATTTTCTATTTGTTTTTATCAATTACTGAGAGATGTGTATTGAAATCTCTCTAAGCACGAATCTGTCTATTTCTCCCTGGAATTCTATCAGTTTTTACTTCATGCTGAAGCTCTGCTATTAGGTGCTTAAATGTTTATGCACCTGTTGGTGGATTGACCCCTTTTTATTATTATGAAACAACTTCTTTATCAGTAATATTCTTTGCTCTGAAATCTTTCAATTTGAGTTAGCATTTTCCAACCCTTTATTCTTAACCTGAATGTGTCTTTATATTGAAAGCGCATTTCTTAGTGGGCATAAAATTGGGTCTTGCTTTTAATCTAATTTTATAGTCTCTGTCCTTTAATTGAGGTACTTAGACCATTTGCATTTAATGTTATTAATACAATTAGGTTTAAATCTATCTTCTAGCTGTTTGTCCCATTTGTTCTTTGTTTCCTTTGTCCTCCTTTTCTACCTTTTGAATTAACTAAATTTTTTTAAGGTTCCATTTTATCTCATTTTCTGGCTTATTCTAGTTTTTATTTCAGTGGTTGTTTTCTGATTTACAGTATGCATCTTTAACTTATCACAATCTATTTCAAGTGATATTAAACCACTGTATGAATTGTAAAAGAACCTTTCAACAGTGTACTTCCATTTATCCCTTTCCAACATCTGTGTTATTGTTGGCATACATATTACTTTTATATATGTTATGCTGTTATTATTTTTGGTTAACCACCAATCACCTTTTAAAAAGGTTTAAATAATAATAAAAACATCTTATATATTTACCATGTAGCTACCATTCCTAGTGCTCTTCATCCTTTATACAGATCCATTCTTCCTTTAACATTTCTTGTAGTGTAGGTTGACAGGTGATATATTCTTTCAACTTTTGTATGTCTGAAAAAGTGTTTCACTTTTGTTTTTGAAAGTCATTTCCACAGAATTCCAAATTGACAGTTTTTTTCTTTCAGTACCTTAAAGATGTTGCTATACTCTTTTCTCACCTGCACTAATTCTGATGAGAAATCTGCTGTCATCTTTACCTTTGTTCCTTTTTTATGTAACTTACCTTTTTTATTTATTGGCTGCTTTTAAGATTTTCTTTTTATCCCTGGTGCTCAGCTGTGATGCATGCTGAGAACTTAGTCAACTGGCCACTTTGGGTAAAGGAAACTGGGAATAGGCTTATATATTGATATATGGACTTTAAAACTCAAATTGCCCTGGAAAGTGTCTGGCCAGGATCCCCCCAGGAGGGCAGGGGCCCCAAGTCAGGAGCCTAGTGGCATAGGATGGGCCTTATGACCAAGAGTAGGAGGACACTGAATCTAGACACCCCTATGTTTCTGGTATTATGGTTCATTCCAGAATTCTGTGGCTGATGACTGAAACATGGGGTAGGAAGTGGTGTGGCTGAACTAGATAGAGAGGCAGCAGAGATCCTACTGGAAGGACTGGGAGATCACAGACCTCAAAATAACCCAGAGTAAGATTAGAGTAAAATACTGGAAGTGATACAGGGGATTATATCCCAAGGCTTTAACTCACAGAAGTAAACATTTAGGTGTGTGTGTGTGTGTGTGTGTGTGTGTGTATTTGCCTAGTAGAATTCCATTACATTTCCAAATGGGCAAAAAGTAAGAAGCACTTTGTACAAAATAACTGTCTTATAAAATATCTTTAAAATATAATTTTTAAATATTATAGACTAATAATATTATTAAAACACAGTTTTGTATTAGACATTTTGGAATAGTATCAGGAAGTCAAAAAGACCACCCCCCTCTTCCCCCAAACAAAAACCAACTTTTACTGTTCCTGTGCAATTAAAAAAAATTCTTTTGACATGTTGCACTTGATATGATTTTGTTTTGACTTCCTATTTTTTGCCTCTTGTTCTGTATGGGCAAGTTCCTGCCACCTATGGCCATCTTTGCAAACAGGGAACTCCTCTAAATGCTTTCATTTAATCTGGTTAAATAAGTTACTAATGATCTTTAAGCAGGGACAAATCCAAAGTCACCACATGAAGGATAATTCATAATAGTTTTTTTAGCAACAATTTTCTCCTTTTCTTGCCAAACTAGTCAGCAGTCTGGCAGTTTGGTTTTTGCAATGAATCAGAATATATGTGCCAGGCCATTTGCACCATCTGCTCCAGGAGTGTCATGGGAGAGAGGACTGTGGACACCTGGTGGGTTGACGTTGAAATGTCAGCTTGAGGGTAAATGCCAGCTCCAGTGATGAAAGTCCAAGAAAGCATAAAGCCTGGGAGGAGAAGTTGTTGGTAGCAGCAAAAGAAAGAGGCACATGTGTTTCTGAACTGGGAAGAACATAGTTATGCATGTGTGTATGTACGTATTTTCAACATTAGTGACTTTTAGGAATCTTTAAAGATAGGAATTAAACTCTTGGGAAAGATAAGACCATCAGATAACATTATGCATGCAAGTTCTGGTAAAGGCAATAATACTATTTGTAGAAAGAACTGTAAAACATGCATATATACATATGTTGTCTGTGGATAACTTGAGTGAGATTTTCCAACTGCATCCTTTGGGAATAAAGCCATAACCATGGACTCAGAAAAGCTCTTTTAATTTTCCTCATTGTATTTGTCATCCAATATACTTAATTTTGGTGTCTTTTTTGTTAAGGAACTATTCAATATCCCCCCAATTATTAAGGTGATTAAAACATCCAGTGTTTGAAACCAGCTGTGAAGTTGGCTTAAGGATGTTGGTTTTGAGTAACACGAGACACCTGGGCATGGCGGGACAGGAGTTGTGAGTCACTTTCCAGTTATGGACTCTTGAATTTGGTTCTCTACAGTGATAGTGCCCTGTAAAAATTAAAGCAACTGTCTTTTGTGTGCATTTTACCAGCTTACATGTACACACACACCATCATGTATGCACACATGCGCAAACATCTTTTCCTTCTCCCTGGTGATACACAAGGAGTAAAGGTCATCATCAGTATCATGCTTGTAGGAGTTTAAGGTCAAAAAGTCAGTAGAGGGGGCAGCTTTCAAGGCCAGGTCCTCAAGCCCCAAGGATCATATGTATTTTTACTCCATGATGCTGCATTATAAGACCTTTGTATAATACATTAGCTCCAACTTGCCCCATTGTTGATAAGCAGGGTCAAAGGAGATTGGGCAGTAGGTTGTAGTTGACCTCACTGGCATCAATTTCAAAAGTTCAGACCCCATTCCAAGCATTTCTAACTTCCTCTAAGAGTAAACTTACTGTAATGAACATAAATGTAAATTTTTTTTTTCTGGCTGCTGGGTAGTTATAATTTTGTTATACGTCTAACATTCTTATATCTAATTTTCCATTTCTACTCTCTTGTCTCTCTCCAATTTGCATCCATTTTCTCTGTCCCTGTCTTAGTTCAGGCTCTTAGAATTTTTCACCTGGAACTTTGCAGCTTCCCATAGGCATTCCTCCTGATCCTTACTATGGCACACATGATCATTTGTGATGTGACCCCTTATACGTTGCTTCCTTCCTGGCATCCTGAGCTACCTTCTATTTGCTAGATGTTAAATGTACAAGACTGTTTTGTGTTCCTGGATCCTTTTCTCTTCTCTGCTCTAAGCCTCTTATCTGAGTTGCCGGATAACTCACTCCTAAGACTTAGCTCAAGAGCTTCCACTATCATGAAGCCTTCACTGATTGTTCCAGGCTTTCTCCTCCTTGCTCTTTTAGCACCTTGATTATCCTAATTACATTGCTCTAATGATTTTTTAATTGCCTATCAACCTGCTGCACTGTGAGTGCTTCCAAGGCAGCTCCTGAGTTATATTCATCTCTGCAACTTCCAAACCAGCAGAGCGCTTCACACATAAAGGTGCTTAATGAGAATTTTCTGATATTGTTCCTGAATGCCTTCTGAAATCTTCTGGAAGTATTGTCGGTGTTTGCAGAGAAGTATTATTATTGAGTATCTGTGGTGTGTTTTTAGGGGAGGTATTTGAACATGACTGGGAGCTGCCAAAGGGAACTTGACAAATTATCTGCTTTATGAACATAACTAAATGCCTTGGAATTGGAACAGTTTTTCAACTCTGATGCTCAAGGGATCAGGGACTTAAATTCATGCAGATGATTCCAGTATTTAACTGTTGCCCAGAGAGCTCTCTGGAGGGAATGCCATACCCAGAGTACCTATTAAATATACCTGCTTGCATACCTCCCAGGGCACCCAAATCCTCCCCACTCCCCACCATTGCAAAGAAGTGTGAGTGGTACCTAGATGCCCAAGCAACAACCTGGGAATTATTCAGAATACCGCTCTCCTTATGCTCCTACATTCAATAATCACCAACTCCCGCTAAATCTCCCTCATTAATAATATTGCAAATCTGTCTTCTTTGCTCCAGTGTCATAGCTCCCCATTAGGGGTCCCCGTTTTGTTCTCCCCGGATAACTGAAAACAGCTCTGGTTTGTTTTGCCTTCTCCCATCATCTGTTCTCTACAATGCAGATTTTTTTCCGTAAAGCAAATGTGATCATGCACTGGTTCTACATAAAGCTGTCTGTGGCTTTCCATCACCTTCAGAATCGACCCTTCATGCTGTGGTGCCTGCTTCCTTCTCTAGCTGAGCTCCACTCACTGCCCAGCCCCCAATGCTGTGCTTTAGCCATACTGGATTACTTGCTTTTTCCCCAAAAGTGACATATTTTTGCCTTCAGGTTTTTGAACATAATGTTCTCTTTTCCTAGAACCTCCCGCTTACCCCCTCATTCCCACTTTCAACTTCCTACTCATTTTTCAGTCCTTAACTTAAACATGATCTCTTTTGGAAGAATTTCTTTATTCTCCAAAACTGAGTTAACTGCTCCTCCTAAGCGGCCCACGAAAACATCTAATATGATTCTTACCCCCAGCATTGTGGTGATCTAATTTGTGTTTTTCTCTCTCACTGGACTGTGAATTCTATTGGTACAAGGCTAGATCTAATTCATGATTATAATCCTAGTTTCTGACACAGTGTCTGGACACAGAAGTTGCTCAAGAAGTGTTTGTTGACTGAACAAATAATTGTCAATACATACCCACATAAATACATTGTGCAATTTGCAAATACTTTGAAGATCTACTCAGGCAAAACTCTTCCTAACTAGTACAATATTGACATTTGTTTGAACACAGATACCTTGAGCATTTAAAAATACTCACCAACTTCATTCAGATCTCTGTTTGTTTATGAAGAGTGAAAGAATCAGTCCAGTCTAATTAGGAGTGGAAACAGTCTGGGGTGTGCAGCCCGACGCTACAGTACATAGGAAGGGCGTGTATTGTCTTGGCCACCACTGGTTAAAATAATGGTAAAGAGAAGTGAAACTAGGAGAGAGAGGTCATATATCTTCTTATGGCTTGAGCAAATTATGAATTTAAGACAAAGGAGATTATTTAAGCAGAAAATATTTTAACCTTGAATCATAAAAAGTCAGAAAAGTTTGCATAGGTAGAGAAGTAATACTAGCCTTCTTGCCCTAGTTTACTACTGAGGGCAAAATTTACATATGATTTCCAATTCCTGTATGGATGACCTCATTTAAAAGGTGTTGAAAGTCAGTGATTGATCATTATCTACACTGATCTCCTTTGCTTAGTTTCAAGTCTAGGTACAATTCATGAAACTTTTCTGGAAACACCAGGAAGACTAGTTAAGGAAAAAAAACCACATGCGTGCGCACACACATATGCACATTGAGTTGAATTAGCAGCAACAGTTTGTTGTATGGATAATTTTTTTAAGTTCAAAAGAATTAAATAAGCTATTTGAAAAAAATTCATATTCACAGTAGATTTAGAGAGAGAACTCAATTTTTAAAATGTAGGAAAATGTTTATAATCCCATAAATTGTTGATATATATATATATATTTTGGCTGTGTTGGGTCTTCGTTTCTGTGCGAGGGCTTTCTCTAGTTGCGGCAAGCGGGGGCCACTCTTCATCGCGGTGCGCGGGCCTCTCACTATCGCGGCCTCTCTTGTTGCGGAGCACAGGCTCCAGACGCGCAGACTCAGTAGCTGTGGCTCACGGGCCTAGTTGCTCCGCGGCATGTGGGATCTTCCCAGACCAGGGCTCGAACCCGTGTCCCCTGCATTGGCAGGCAGATTCTCAACCACTGCGCCACCAGGGAAGCCCCAAATTGTTGATATTTTGATAGTGGGTAAAAGAGACCTTGATAGTGGTAAATCTCTCAGAAAATATCACTGTTCCGTTTGAGAATGGTTGTTGTCAGCCAGCTTGGTTTGTTGTTATTTCTTGTGTATATTTCTTGTTAATTTACTTCTACTCTGACTTATTTAGCACTCTTAGTTCATTCATTAAATACTTATTAAAAACATAGTATCCAGGTAATCCCCGGCGTATAAAGTCGCCTGAGATGGAGATGCTACTTACGAGAAGTGCCTAGACTCATAGGGTAGAAACACTTATAGAAATAATTACAATTTAACAGGATGGGTAGAGGGACTGATTCTGCTTGGAGGAGAGAGGGAAGGTTCAGGAGGGCTGATGTGACCTTTGACTCGTATAAACTCCTTACAGGAGTTTTCCAGGCTTTTGTTGAAGGTAAAGATTGCAGAATGGGGAGTGGGATGGGGTTTGAGGAGAAGATTCTAGCCATCAAAAACGGTATGGGAAGAGCAGAGAAATATAAAAGTGCACAGGATGTTAGGGAAAGGGTGGGTGTTTTGTAGGGGCAGTTGAATAAGATATTTGGAAAGGGAATGACAAGATGAAGCTACAAAAGTGGGCTGTTTTCAGATCTTGAAAAATGTGGTATAATAACTTCAAAACATTATTACCATGTTTTATTCATTTCTTAGACTTTTTAACTTTTTAATTCAATCAAAATTTTATATTTAAATATATACACATATTCAAATTAAAACGAGAAATAGTTCTACTAGACTTACTACAAAATTTTATTCATTCATTCATTCATCAAACACTAAGATTGCTCTTCTTATATGCCAGATGCTCTACTAAATACTTTACCAATATTACCTCATTTGAAACAAAACAGCTGTCTTCTTTCCCTCTCTACATCACATACCAGATTCTTACTCCATGGGACAGCATTTTAAACTATTCTAGTTGTTTCTTTTGGTGTTTTCCTTTGTGTTTCTAAAATAACAGGCTTAGATTGCCATTTGATATTATCAGTTGAATTCCTGCTATTGTGTAGTTAAATCATCATTTTTGGTTAGATCAGTATTCAGTATTTACATTATTGTTCTCATGCAAATGCAACTCACAGATGAGTCATATAGCATTCTATGGTAAGTTTATTTTTTTTGTGAAAAGTTCTTGTCCTTTCTAGATATGATAATTGTCTTGTACTTTCTTCCTTTTTCATGTATTCATTCTTCCCCAAAATCTTTGTCAGAGGTGTAGTATTCTCTTAACACATCCAAGTACATCAGGAATTCTATCAGTTTCTTGCCTTTTGAAGACATCTCTCTGGGGCCCTCTGCTCTTTTGCCCTAGTCTGAGCCTCTGACTCTCTGGGTCTGATGCCCAGTTATTACTATTAAATCATCTTGGACCATAATTCTGGGGATTCCTTTGACTTCTTTCCTGGGTTCTTGGATTCTTTGTAGTCCTTTCTGGGTTTACCTTCTTGTTTTGGGAGAACATTTGCTCTAGTAGCTTTTCAAAAAAATTGTGTACATGAAATTTTCATGGGTATTGAAATCCTGAAAATATCTTTATTCTACTTTAATTGATTTTGGCCAATGTGGAATTTTGACAGTGTTGGTCCTTTTTCTTTTAACACTATTGGGATTCCTGTTGCTTTGCAATACACCTGTTTCTGTTTTACCTCACATAAGCTTGTAGGATTTCCTCTTTGTCCTTAGTGTTTTAAAATTTCATCATAAATATCCTGATATAGGTCTCTTTCACTCTTTATTGAGGACACTCAACGAGCCTTTTCAGTCTGGAGACTCATGTATTTAATTCTGGGAAATTATCTTGAATATTTCCTGTTTCATTTCCTCTTTTCATTCTTTTTTTTTTTAAACATCTTTATTGGAGTAAAATTGCTTTACAACGGTGTGTTAGTTTCTACTTTATAACAAAGTGAATCAGTTATACATATACATATGTCCCCATATCTCTTCCCTCTTGCATCTCCCTCCCTCCCACACTCCCTATCCCACCCCTCTAGGTGGTCACAAAGCACCGAGCTGATCTCCCTGTGCTATGCGGCTGCTTCCCACTAGCTATCTATTTTATGTTTGGTAGTGTATATATGTCCATGCCACTCTCTCACTTTGTCCCAGCTTACCCTTCCCCCTCCCTGTATCCTCAAGTCCACTCTCTAGTAGGTCTGCATATTTATTCCCGTCTTGCCCCTAGGTTCTTCTGACCATTTTTTTTTTAATTCCACATATATGTGTTAGCATACGGTATTTGTTTTTCTCTTTCTGACTTATTTCACTCTGTATGACAGTCTCTAGGTCCATCCACCTCACTACAAATAACTCAGTTTCATTCCTTTTTATGGTTGAGTAATATTCCATTATATATATGTGCCACATCTTCTTTATCCATTCATCTGTCATTGGATACTTAGGTGGCTTCCATGTCCTGGCTATTGTAAATAGAGCTGCAATGAGCATTTTGGTACATGACTCTTTGAATTATGGTTTTCTCAGGGTATATGCCCAGTAGTGGGATTGCTGGGTCATACGGTAGTTCTATTTTTAGCTTTTTAAGGAACCTCCATACTGTTCTCCATAGTGGCTGTATCAATTTACACTCCCCCCAACAGTGCAAGAGGACTCCCTTTTCTCCACACCCTCTCCAGCATTTATTGCTTGTAGATTTTTTGATGATGGCCATTCTGACCTTTGTGAGAGGATATCTCATTGTAGTTTTGATTTGCATTTCTCTAATGATTAATGATGTTGAGCATTCTTTCATGTGTTTGTGGGCAATCTGTATATCTTCTTTGGGGAAATGTCCATTTAGGTCTTCTGCCCATTTTTGGATTGGGTTGTTTGTTTTTTTCATATTGAGCTGCATGAGTTGCTTGTATGTTATGGAGATTAATCCTTTGCCAGTTGCTTCATTTGCAAATATTTTCTCACATTCTGAGGGTTGTCTTTTTGTCTTGTTTATGGTTTCATTTGCTGTGCAAAAGCTTTTAAGTTTCATTAGGTCCCATATGTTTATTTTTGTTTTTATTTCCATTTCTCTAGGAGGTGAGTCGAAAAGGATCTTGCTGTGATTTATGTCATAGAGTGTTCTGCCTATGTTTTCCTCTAAGAGTTTTATAGTGTCTGGCCTTACATTTAGGTCTTTAATCCATTTTGAGTTTATTTTTGTGTATGGTGTTAGGGAGTGTTCTAATTTCATTCTTTTACATGTAGCTGTCCAGTTTTCACAGCACCACTTATTGAAGAGACTATCTTTTCTCCACTGTATATGCTTGCCTCCTTTATCAAAGATAAGGTGACCATATGTACATGGGTTTATCGCTGGGCTTTCTATCCTGTTCCATTGATCTATATTCCTGTTTTTGTGCCAGTACTATACTGTCTTGGTTACTGTAGCTTTGTAGTATTGTCTGAAGTCAGGGAGCCTGATTCCTCCAGCTCCGTTTTTCTTTCTTAATATTCTTTTGGCTATTCGGGGTCTTTTGTGTTTCCATACAAATTGTGAAATTTTTTGTTCTAGTTCTGTGAAAAATGCCAGTGGTAGTTTGATAGGGATTGCATTGAATCTGTAGATTGCTTTGGGTAGTAGAGTCATTTGCATAATGTTGATTCTTCCAATCCAAGAACATGGTATATCTCTCCATCTATTTGTATCATCTTTAATTTCTTTCATCAGTGTCTTATAATTTTCTGCATACAGGTCTTTTGTCTCCTTAAGTAGGTTTATTCCTAGATATTTTATTCTTTTTGTTGCAATGGTAAATGGGAGTGTTTTCTTAATTTCTCTTTCAGATTTTTCATCATTAGTGTATAGGAATGCAAGAGATTTCTGTACATTAATTTTGTATCCTGCTAATTTACCAAATTCATTGATTAGCTCTAGTAGTTTTCTGGTAGCATCTTTAGGATTCTCTATGTATAGTATCATGTCATCTGCTAACAGTGACAGCTTTACTTCTTCTTTTCCTATTTGGTTTCCTTTTAGTTCTTTTTCTTCTGTGATTGCTGTGGCTGAAACTTCCAAAACTATGTTGAATAATAGTGGTGAGAGTGGGCAACCTTGTCTTGTTCCTGATCTTAGTGGAACTGGTTTCAGTTTTTCACCATTGAAAACGAGGTTAGCTGTGGGTTTGTCATATATGGCCTTTATTATGTTGAGGAAAGTTCCCTCCCTCTATGCCTACTTTCTGGAGGGTTTTTATCATAACTGGGTGTTGAATTTTGTCGAAAGTTTTCTCTGCATCTATTGAGAAGATCATATGGTTTTTCTCCTTCAATTTGTTAATATGGTGTATTATGTTGATTGATTTGTGTATATTGAAGAATCCTTGCATTCCTGGAATAAACCCCACTTGATCATAGTGTATGATCCTTTTTTCTTTTTAAATTTATTTATTTATTTATTTATTTATTTATTTATTTATTTATTTATTTATTTATTTATTTTTGGCTGTGTTGGGTCTTCGTTTCTGTGCGAGGGCTTTCTCTAGTTGTGGCAAGTGGGGGCCACTCTTCATCACGGTGCGTGGGCCTCTCACTATCGTGGGCTCTCTTGTTGCGGAGCACAGGCTCCAGACATGCGGATTCAGTAGTTGTGGCTCATGGGCCTAGTTGCTCTGGGGCATGTGGGATCTTCCCAGACCAGACCTCGAACCTGTGTCCCCTGAATTATTAGGCAGATTCTCAACCACTGCACCACCAGGGAAGCCCGTGTATGATCCTTTTAATGTGCTGTTGGATTCTGTTTGCTTGTATTTTGTTGAGGATTTTTGCATCTATGTTCATCAGTGATATTGACCTATAGTTTTCTTCCTTTGTGACATCTTTATCTGGTTTTGGTATCGGAGTGATGGGGGCCTCGTAGAATGAGTGTGGGAGTGTTCCTCCGTCTGCTATATTTTGGAAGAGTTTGAGAAGGATAGGTGTTAGCTCTTCTCTAAATGTTTGATAGAATTCGCCTGTGAAGCCATCTGGTCCTGGGCTTTTGTTTGTTGGAAGATTTTTAATCACAGTTTTAATTCCAGTGCTTGTGATTGGTCTGCTCATATTTTCTATTTCTTCCTGGTTCAGTCTCGGAAGGTTGTGCATTTCTAAGAATTTGTCCATTTCTTCCAGGTTGTCCATTTTATTGACATATAGTTGCTTGTAGTATTCTCTCATGATCCTTTGTATTTCTACAGTGTCAGTTGTTACTTCTCCCTTTTCATTTCTAATTCTATTGATTTGAGTCTTCTCCCTTTTTTTGCTGATAAATCTGGCTAATGGTTTATCAATTTTGTTTATCTTCTCAAAGAACCAGCTTTTAGTTTTATTGATCTTTGCTATCATTTCCTGCATTTCTTTTTCATTTATTTCTGATCTGATCTTTATGATTTCTTTCCTTCTGCTAACTTTGAGGTTTTTTTTTTCTTCTTTCTCTAATTGCTTTAGGTGTAAGTTTAGGTTGTTTATTTGAAATGTTTCTTGTTTCTTAAGATAGGATTGTATTGCTATAAACTTCCATCTTAGAACTGCTTTTGCTGCATCTCATAGGTTTTGGGTTGTTGTGTTTTCATTGTCATTTGTTTCTAGGTATTTTTTGATTTCCTCTTTGATTTCTTCAGTGATCTCTTGGTTATTAAGTAGTGTGTTGTTTAGCCTCCACTTGTTTATATTTCTTACAGATTTTTTCCTGTAATTGATATCTAGTCTCATAGCATTGTGGTCAGAAAAGATACTTGATACGATCTCAATTTTCTTAAATTTCCCAAGGCTTGATTTGTGACCCAAGATATGATATATCCTGGAGAATGTTCCATGAGCACTTGAGAAGAATGTGTATTCTGTTGTTTTTGGATGGAATGTCCTATAAATATCAATTAAGTTCATCTTGTTTAATGTATCATTTAAAGCTTGTGTTTCCTTATTTATTTTCATTTTGGATGATCTATCCATTGGTGAAAGTGGGATGTTAAAGTCACCTAGTATGATTGTGTTACTGTCGATTTCCCCATTTATGGCTGTTAGTATTTGCCTTATGTATTGAGGTGCTCCTATGTTGGGTGCATAAATATTTACAATTGTTATACCTTCCTCTTGGATCGATCCCTTGATCATTATATAGTGTCCTTCTTTGTCTCTTGTAATAGTCTTTGTTTTAAAGTCTATTTTGTCTGATATGAGAATTTCTACTCCAGCTTTCTTTTGATTTCCATTTGCGTGGAATACATTTTTCCATCCCCTCACTTTCAGTCTGTATGTGTCCCTAGGTCTGAAGTGAGTCTCTTGTAGAGAACATATATATGGGTCTTGTTTTTTATCCATTCAGCCAGTCTATGTCTTTTGGTTGGAGCATTTAATCTATTTACATTTAAGATAATTATTGATATGTATGTTCCTATTACCGTTTTCTTAATTGTTTTGGGTTTATTATTGTAGGTCTTTCCCTTCTCTTGTGTTTCCTGCCTAGAGAAGTTCCTTTAGCATTTTTTGTAAAGCTGGTTTGGTGGTGCTGAATTCTCTTAGCTTTTGCTTGTCTGCAAAGCTCTTAATTTCTCCATGAACGCTGAAGGAGATCCTTGCTGTGTAGAGTAATCTTGGTTGTAGGTTTTTCTCCTTCATCACTTTAAATATGTCCTGCCACTCCCTTCTGGCTTGCAGAGTTTCTGCTGAAAGATCAGCTGTTATCCTTATGGGGAATCCCCTATGTGTTATTTTTTGTTTTTCCCTTGCTGCTTTTAATATTTGTTCTTTGTATTTAATTTTTGATAGTTTGATTAATATGTGTCTTGGCGTGTTTCTCCTTGAATTTATCCTGTATGGGACTCTCTGTGCTTCCTGGACTTGATTAACTCTTTCCTTTCCCATATTAGGGAAGTTTTCAGCTATAATCTCTTCAAATATTTTCTCAGTCCCTTTCTTTTTTTCTTCTTCTTCTGGGACCCCTATAATTCGAATGTTGGTGTGTTTAATGTTGTCCCAGAGGTCTCTTAGACTGTCCTCAATTCTTTTCATTCTTTTTTCTTTATTCTGCACTGCAATAGTTATTTCCACTGTTTTATCTTCCAGGTCACTTATCTGTTCTTCTGCCTCAGTTATTCTGCTATTGATCCCTTCTAGAGAATTCTTAATTTCTTTTATTGTGTTGTTCATCACTGTTTGTTTGCTCTTTAGTTCTTCTAGGTCCTTGTTAAACGTTTCTTTATTTTCTCCATTCTATTTCTAAGATTTTGGATCATCTTTATTATCATTACTCTGAATTCTTTTTCAGGTAGACTGCCTATTTCTTCTTCATTTGTTTGGTCTGGTGGGTTTTTACCTTGCTCCTTCATGTGCTGCAGATTTCTCTGTCTTCTCATTTTGCTTAACTTACTGTGTTTGGGGTCTCCTTTTCGCAGGCTGCAGGTTCGTAGTTCCCATTGTTTTTGGTGTGTGCCTCCAGTTGGTAAGGTTGGTTCAGTGGCTTTTGTAGGCTTCCTGGTGGAGGGGACTAGTGCCTGTGTTCTGGTGGATGAGGCTGGATCTTGTCTTTCTGGTGGGCAGGTCCACGTCTGGTGGTGTGTTTTTGGATGTCTGTGGCTTTATCATGATTTTAGGCAGCCTCTGTGCTAATGGATGGGGTTGTGTTCCTGTCTTGCTAGTTGTTTGGCATAGGGTGTCCTACACTGTAGCTTGCTGGTCATTGAGTGGAGCTGGGTCTTGGCGTTGAGATGGAGATCTCTGGGAGATTTTCACCCTTTGATATTACGTGGAGCTGGGAGGCCTCTTGTGGGCCAGTTTCCTGAACTTGGCCCTCCCACATCTGTGGCACAGCCCTGACGTCTGGCTGTAGCACCAAGAGCCTGTCCTCCACATGGCTCTGTAACTCTGTCCAGTGCAGTTTTTGCTTCAATAATTCCTATCCACATGGAAAATGAATTATGTCCCACAGGACTCCACTCATGCAAGTCACAGGTAGCCCTCTTTTCATTATTTCTGTAACTCCTAATATTTTGTTGTTGGAATTCATGGGCTTCACTCTCCTCCATTTTAAATACCTCTGTGAGAAGTGAGATGAAAACCAAATGAAGACTAACACCCAGAGATATCTCAGGCAGGAAAATAAAATAATGTCAAGTGGTTGAGTCCATTCTTTTTACACATTAGCAATAAGAGAGGCCATTTTAAATACATGGCTGCTTGGGTAGCTAGCCAGCTATCTAGGAAATGCAGCTGCAAACTTATAGCTTTCTGGAACATTCTAGAACATATGCCTATGAAGAACTGACCTCACAAAACTGGCTTCATGTGTTTTAGGTGTTTATCTAGCAGAAATTACATCTAATCTTAGGAAGTTTTAAAAATTTGGGAATAGTTGCTTTGAGTTTGTCCAGATAAAAATTAGGTTAGTGTATTCACCTAGCAGAATGCAGGCTCAATGTAGGAAGATTACAAATTCTGTGGGAGCATGACACACTCAGAATTTCATTTAGAATAGGTGGACACCTGGAAGTGGTAGATCTTTCCCCATTTTCTCCCAGAAACTTGACTTTTAGTGTTACATCCTTTCCCATAAGGTTTTATAAAAAGAAAACTAGTTCCTCTAAATAAGAGCTGAGGTCTTTTAATTGGAGAAGAATTTGTGATGTTAGCTGTTGGTGGAACTTGCATATATGTAAAGAAGCCAGGTAATCACCATAAGCTTGAAGAGAATTCTTTTTTTTAAATTAATTAATTAATTAATTAATTAATATTTTTGGCTGTGTTGGGTCTTCGTTTCTGTGTGAGGGCTTTCTCCGTTTGCGGTGAGCGGGGGCCACACTTCATCATGGTGCGTGGGCCTCTCACTGTCACGGCCTCTCCCGTTGCGGAGCACAGGATCCAGATGCGCAGGCTCAGTAGTTGTAGCTCATGGGCTTAGTTGCTCCGTGGCATGTGGGATCTTCCCAGACCAGGGCTCGAACCCGTGTCCCCTGCATTGGCAGGCAGATTCTTAACCACTGTGCCACCAGGGAAGCCTTTGAAGAGAATTCTTAAGGTACTTGCAAAACTTCTGGACAGTCTGAATCTTAGACTGTGTTATTCTTCAGGATTTAGAATAAATGGAGGATTAAAGCTGCCTCCACAATCTAGGGATGAAGTCTGAAGGATGGCAGGGACTCTTATGTGTCAATTTCCTTCCTTTGTACCAATGCATTCTCCTAAGTAGACTTAATGGTAGTATACTAGCTAAAATGTGGTAAGCACCTACCTGTGCTTTTTATATAAGTAACTGTTCCAGGTCCTATTTTCTCTCTCTCATCTCATTTAATTGTTTCAATCATTTTCTGAGATAAGTCTAATTCATTATATCTATTTTACAATGAGAAAATAAGAGACATAGAGAGGTTAAGAGAGTTGGCCCAAATCACAAAGCTACTGAGAGAGAGAGGCAGAATTTGGACACAGGCAATCTAACATCAGACCCAGTCTTATTCGGCTCCCCAGGAATGAAATTAGTACTGAAAAGACTCATGAGACACCAGAGGAAGCACTGCCAGCTGCTGTGGGGAGCACCATGGTGCAGACTTATGTGTGCCTGTGCGAGAGAGTTGCTGTGAATGTGCAGTCAGAGAGCCAAGTGGTTCATACTAGCCACTTACTTGTTTTTTTGTTTTGTTTTGTTTTTTAATTGGAGTATAGTTTCTTTACACTGCTGTGTCAGTTTTTGCTGTCCAGCAAAGTGAGTCAGCCATATGTATACATACATCCCCTCTGTTTTTGATTTCCTTCCCACTGGGACATGGCTTTGTTCATATCTTGCAATTGCCTAGGACACTGGCTCTCACACAGTGGTATCACGGTATCATTTTGAACAAATGCATGGCTAAAATGTCATCAGTAAGCTCTAGGGGCTTTAAGGTTGTACTTATGAAAAGTATCTTGTTGGAGGTAGAGCCTGACTAGACAGTTCCTGCAACAGTTGAGGTTGCTTTCTGTACCAGTTGAGTTTGGCTTTTTGCACCAGGTCAATACAGTAGGCTGAGACTCAGTGGTCAGCAAAAGAAGGAATATTCTCAAGTGAAATTGTGAGGAGAGTGACTCCTGTCCTGTTTATGAGCAGGAAGGATTGGAGGCCATGTCAGTTCCTGAGGTGGGGAAGGAGTTATGGGTTAGCAAGTTGTAAAATAACGGGGCAAGATTGGTTCTCAAAGAGAGAGCCCCTTAGCATACTTTTAAATGAGGATCTGATAGGAGTGCTATGGGATGAAATTGTGTATGGCAGGGGCGTGGCCTTTACGACTGAGCCATCCTTTGGATACTCAGTCCTTTCCTTTTCTTCCTTAAGAAGACAGGAAAAAAATTAGGGAAACCAACCTCAGTGATGTTCCTAAAACTTTCTGAGGGAAACTTACACCCATTATATGGAGGTAAAATTACTCTCTTCCTGTCCTTAGGATTTCCAAGCTAAGTCATGACAAAAAAAGGCAGCCTCTAGCAAGAGCATATCAGTTTCACATTTTTGAAAGTCCTATTTTTGATCACTTCCACTTTGGCTAGCTTATCCTCATCTTTTATAACAAAGGAAAGAAAGCTACCCCAAGAAGATACTTCTCTGAATCTGCTGAGAAGGGGGGTGGTGACCAATCTGGAATTAAGTATATTAGAAGCATATGAGTTTATAAGTAGTACAAATAATCTGGCCCAGGGCCATCTACTTTGCTTTCTTTTATGAGCTTCAAAATCATTTGCTTCCTCAAGATAGCCTGGCCCGGGTGTGTTATACAAAGGGTTAATTTTTGTTGATCCCCTAGTTATCATTTCTCCTTGGCTTGTATAATATTGACCTTCTTTGCCAAAAATTCATAGGCTATATATGTCAGAGGTCATGGATTTGAAAACACAGTTTCTCTTTTCATTATAAAGTTATTTATTTTTTATGGTTTTGATTCAGTCTTATAGAGGCTAGAGGATCCATGGGGGTCACCAGAAAGGCCTTTGGATACTGGTGGTACAGGAGGTTAGGGGATGCAGGTGAGGGTGGGGAAAGGAGTGCCTATCTTCCCTAATTATGGTGATTTAAGTCCTTTACCTATCGTCCCTTGATGTTCATTATAAAAATATGTTAAAACCAAGAAACAATATAAAAGAAGAAAAAATGATGGAAAATTTTAAAAAATTAAAAGGGACAGTTGGTTAAGTAGAGGTTAAAATTTTAAAAGAGAGAATAAGGTAAGAAAAATTAAGCTAAAAGAGAATGAAGTGGAAGCTAAAATGGAAGATTTAAAATCCCCACAAAGATAGAAGGTTAAGAGTTTAAAAATACAAAGCACAAGAGATTTAAAAATAAAAGATAAAATACTATAAGCCAATGAGATAAAAGGTTAAAACATGAGTAAAAGCTATAATAGTTAAGGCTAGAAAGCTAAAGCCCATAAGATGAAAAGCTAAAAACAGATAATTCCTTGGGATTAACGCTACGGAACAGGAAATCAGAACTAAAAAGGCAAAAGAAGGAAAAATTTAAAATTAAAATTAAATTAAAATTCTAAGAATAAAGTGGATTAGGAGAACTATTATTTTTTAAAAAAATTAATTAGCAGAAAAACAAAAAAAAGAACTGGTTAGAGGAAATGGAGTATGTGACAAAATTCTCAGGTCAGCCTGGCCTTCCCTGTGGGAGAGAGGCTGGGTGGAGGCTGCATTGATTGTGTCTTTGGATCTGGAGTCCAGGGGCAGAGGGCAGAAAGCTGGGAGGAGGACCGTCCAAGTAAGATATGGTCTGGCATTTGGAGACATCTTGGAGAAGCACCCCTTTCCTCCTCCTTTTAAAAATTCCCTCTCACTTTCTCTCCATGTTCCATCCCTACTGCCACTCGCCAGCCTTGGCCTTCAGCAGCTCCTCTGTGATATTTGATTTGGCTACGGCCCCAAGGCTTTCCCTTCCAATCTCTCTCCACACTGCAACCAGACTAATCTGAAAACACTATTTTGGTCATGAAATTCTATTGCATGAAAACCTTCTGTACTTACCATTTTAATTATTAAACTCCCGAAAGGCCTTACAAAATCTGACTTTAATAAGTTTTTTTCAAATGAGTTAGAGATCTTCTATGTTTGTACTTAAAATTCAACTTTGTCTGCTGCATTATTTATGCTAAACCCCAACATATCTGGAGGTTAAGTATTTTGAAGTTCAGAGTCTGATTATGAGATTTAGAATTATTTCAGAAAAAAGGAATCCTTAATTTCATTTAAAAAGGAGTCAAAGTTAATCGATATTTTGTTTCAGCTTCTGGTTCCCAGAGGAATTAGAGAGAGAGAGACAGAGAAATGGAAAGAGGGAGAGAGGGAGAGAAGGAAAAGAACTAGAAAACTAGAATTCATGTGCACGTGATGTACTTCTGGGAAAATTAGATTTTTGTTTTAATCAGAATGAAGATGGAGCTCTCTTCTGAGCTCTGCCCTTGAATGACTGTCTTTCCTGAGTTTAAGTCTATATCATCTTTAGAAATGCTTCTTGAGTATTTCTCTACTCAGTTCTGAAAATAATGAAAATTTAGCTTCTCTCAGTGTTTGAAGGGGGAAAAAAAAGATTTGGGAAAGAAAACTAACCATATTTAAGATTATTCCAACGAGCTTTCTGCCAAAACACCAGATGCTACTGGAAAAAAATATCTACCGCAATTTGCTGTCTGGGAGCTGTGCCTGCTTTTTTTTACCAGGAGAGCAATGTAAAAGAATGAGGTAAATGGCAATCTTACTCCAGATAAACAGCACTTTTATGTTAAAAAATGTTCTAATTAGAACTCTTATGATTATAGCAGTAATTCATGTTAAAATTCTATTATTTATTAGGAAATATCAGGGCACCTCAGAGCAAATGCAGTATAAATGCTGGTCACTGTCACACTTGACCTTCCAAAAATTTTTAATATCTTTATAATTAAACTTTCTAGCAATATTGTAAATTTTAGCCTGAGCGCATTCTAGATTAGGAGCTAAGTCTTACATTTCTATTTTCTCCTGTTGATTTTTGTTTTCCTTTTAATTTTTACATGGCTTTGAAAAGCCTTTTATAAGCCAGATCTATGCTGCATTTGCCATATCCACATTTAGATCCATTTTCTCTCTTCTCAGTGAACTAAAGCAGCATCAGACATAGAATTGAATTTTGAGAAATGGATTACGTGTGTAGCTTAAAATGAGGCAATTGAAGTAAACCTCAAGTTAGAAGATTATTCCAACTTAATATTATTTTTGAGCATTAAAAAATACTTGGGTGACTTGTGTCCTCTATTTTCAGGAAATTCTGCTATCTGGCTCCAGCCTATAGCAGGAACAGAGGTTCCTATAAATTGTGTGAAAGGCAGATTTTGCTATACTTCTCATAACTCTCCAGGATGTAAAGGAAACCCAGAAGGAAGATGGGATCTAAAATTTCCTGCCTTCTGCTTTTTGAGTTACCCTTTAGAACACGGAGGAGGGCCTGCCTGGCTCATGGAAGGTACTCAGTATTTATTTTGTTAAATGAATGAATAAATGAGTAGATGAACAAGTAGATAAAACATCTAAGCTTCTCATAACTGAACTGATCACTGAAGTGGATTACGAAAGGGAGTATTGCGTTTCCTCCATTAAAAATTTTATAGGTATACCTGTCTTGTTTATTTCTGATTATTTTGGGGCAGTCCCAACTAAAGGCCATCCTACTTTTTTTCAACTCTGGATTTTATTTGGATTTCACTAGTATTTGCAAGAATATTTTCTCTTTTCCAGGATACAATTCAGGATACCACGCTGCATTTAGTTGACATGTCTCCCTAGCCTCCTTTGGTCTATGATTGTCTCCCGGTTTTTCCCTTGTTCTTCACGACCTTGAGGAGTACTGGCAAACTATCCTGTATAACGTCCCTCAATCTAGATTTGTCTGATGTTTTACTCATGATCATACTGGGGTTATGGGTTTTTGGAAATAATACCTCAGAGGTGAAATGCCCTTTTCATCATGTGATATGAGAAGGCACATGGTAGCCACATGAAATCACTAGTGATGTTAAACTGAGGTTGTTTGTACCATATTATTATGACTACATAATACTTCTGTAGTATTTGCAACAGTAATACCTTGTATCTTCTGGTTGGACATAGAAGATCTCAACCTCTTGTCCCTAAATTCAGAAATGAAAGCTTCTTCCTTTTCACTAATGTTATAGAAAGTGAGATATGTATATCTCTGTGTATGGTCTTATATGTAATGAATATTATCTTTTTTTTTTTTTTAATTTTATTTATTTATTTTTTTATTTTTGGCTGTGTTAGGTCTTCGTTTCTGTGCGAGGGCTTTCTCTAGTTGCAGCAAGCGGGGGCCACTCTTCATCGTGGTGCACGGGCCTCTCACTATCGTGGCCTGTCTTGTTGTGGAGCACAGGCTCCAGAAGCGCAGGCTCAGTAGTTGTGGCTCACGGGCCTAGTTACTCCGCGGCATGTGGGATCTTCCCAGACCAGGGCTCGAACCCGTGTTCCCTGCATTGGCAGGCAGATTCTCAACCACTGCGCCACTAGGGAAGCCCCTGACTATTATCTTTTTAGCCTAATCTTTTTCTCTCTATCTGAAGAACCATAGTGAAATAAGATGGATAAATTAATAAGGAGGGATTTTCCCTAAGGTTCTTGGTTCATTTCTGAGATACAGATAGGAACTTTGATGGCATAAAGCCCAACTTAGCTCTCCCTGTATTAGCGCATTAGGCAACTTATAAAATATAATTTATTTAATGTCCTGCCAGCCATACCACCCTCAAGTGTGATGTCATCAGCACATTAAATAAGGACGTTTGGGACCTCCAAAAATGAGTTTTGGCAGGTAACCCAGAAGGTAGTATGAAGGTAGCAGTGTGGGCTCCTTTTGTTTACCCCTGAGTGATGCACTGGTGAGTAATCACAGGGCAGGGTGCTGTGAGCCGATGCACAAAAATAAAAAGCCATAAAACTGAGTCAGACCACTTCATTTTAAAAAGATTGAGAGGTATCACTCAGCCTTATATTTTGTGGGAACATTGATATTGGAGCTTATCCAAAGTTGAGTCAAATTAGGGTGAGTAAAGTAGCCTGTGGGGAATAGAGTGCTGGTCCAGAAGGAGTTGTTCCCTTGGCCAGGGTTTGGCATATGAATGAACACTTTGCTCCCAGCAAGGTCTTTAAGTTGCCCAGCTTCATTCTTGAATTGGGCCCATTGTGCCTCACTAAACTCTTGAAATTTTATTGGCTATTCATTATTTACTTTCTTTCTTGGGATATAATTTAATGCATCCATGGTCACAGTGCACTCAAGAAGTGCCTGTGACTCAGAAAATGACATGTTAAGTGCGGGTAGGTAGTAAAGAAAATTTCTGGATTAAAGTTATTTTGACCACAAAGGTTGACTTGAACTATGATTTCAAAAGTGCCTTTTTCTAGTTCAATAACTCTTTTTGAGTGTCTTTTATGTGCAAATCATTATGTTGGATCTAAAAGGGTAGAAAGAGAAATAAGAAATGGCCCTGCCTTCCCTTAGTGTCAGAAAAAGATCAAACCTGCACTCACCAATAATCAAATCCAGAATATTAAACAAAATAAAAATAGAATGAAAATATAGAAATAGATTTTAGGAAGCTGCTTATTTTGTTAAAGTATAGAGAGCTATGTAAATTGGGTGGACATTTCATTTTGTTAAGAGGTAAAGTTGTGCCTAGGTGATGTCCCTTGTATTTGGTCACCCATAAGCATTTCCAAATCTCATAAGACTTCACACTTGCCTTTGGGATTTGTTGTAGGGATATTATCTTACCAAACTAGAGGACAACCTTAGACCATTCAGTTGCATAACTCGGCAGTTCTCAGTACTGCACCCACATTCCTTGGCAGAAAAAGGCTCCCAGGAATTCTGAGTTCCTAACCTCTAAGTTCTCTTGTCATCAACCACACCTGTAGTCACCCCCTTCATTCCTTAAGCATTCCACTAAACTGAGTACCAACCAGTAATCTACTCAACACATATGCTTAACTTTGAGGCTATTAAATGATGCAATAAATATTGGGAGGCTTGCCGAGAAAAGAACGTGTGAAAGCATTGTAGTGAATTTTGTCATTTGTTAGTATGATACGTCTTTCCTAATCTGTGGTTCTAAGTAGGTTCTAATTTGGAATGCACTGCCCAGCAATAAGGACCCTGTGTCTGGTTTTCAGGGATGACATTTTTTCCCAGGGTATCCACACTTTTTTCTTTGCTTCTTCCTTTTTTTTTTTTTGGTGGGAGAGAGAGGGCGAGGGCTGGGGAATTTTTCTTATTTTCATGTACTCTCAGCAATGCATTTAAAATAATTGTATTTTATTTAGCATTTAGGTTTTTATTGTTGAAGAGCTTTACAGCATATCTAGTGCACCATACTCTTCAAAGTGGAAGTTCTCTCTAGAAACTGGAGAGACAGGAAGTGGAATAAACGCATGTGGTTTTATCTCATTCCTTTCAGTTTTATCTCGTGTTTTACCCATAAAATACTCTTTTGCAATGGATGAATGAGATACTGCAGTCTATTCATTGATATTATTAGAACTCAGAATTTTGCTAGGTTCTCTTTTATACTTTCTGCAACACCATCTCCCCCATCTCCCTCCCCTGCTCCCCACAACTGAGTCATTTTCGTGGAAATAAGAAACGTGAAAATGTGATGTGGTTCTCCTCTGAAAGAGCAACAGTAAGTCAGGCCTTTTCTGCCTATTCCCTAGGCAGCCGTATAGGATGGCTTGGCCTCGTGCAAGAACTTGGAAGAAAGTTTCATGGTGGGGCATAAGTCGGTATATCATTGCTAGGGCCAAGGATAGAATTGGGGTATGATCAGAATAACCAGGGGGTCAGTGAAGGTACAGAAATAATGATGATGAGGCTGGTAATGACAAAAATACTTATATCAGTGCTTACAGTCTGTCAGGCATTACTTTTAGCATTTTATATATTTAAACCATTTAATGCTTACCACAACTCTGAGAGGGAGGTAGCATGATTTTCTCCATGTTATATTGTTCATACACTTTGCCTAAGGTCATGCAGATAGAAAGTAGAGGAACCTGGCCTTGAGTCCATGTTCTAAATCTCCATGCTGCATCTCATGAATCACTCCAGATGTCTAACTTTGTGGCCTGCATTCTTAAGTCCACAGGGTCATCTACTTGGATATTTGAAAGGACATACATTTCAGTCTTGTGTTTATTAGCAATAGGTGATTAGTTACACCTAAGCCTTTTTGTACATTTACATCGTGACTTAATAGTTTTAGTTTTCTGTTTTAGAGGTAGGTGGTAAGGGTAAGATCAAGTTATGTCCTTTTTGCATTTAAGACAAATAATTGGGAAATATATCAGCTATGGACTTAATTAAATTCATTTAAACTGTAATCCTTAGATCCTTTCCCATCATTTGTGTCCATTGGGTGTCTATCACTTGATAAAACAGTGAAGAAGAAAATGAATTTATTTCCTTGCTTTTATATCTACTCTTGTTCAGCTATAACATTCAACAAATGTTTCTCTTTATTTTAAGTGTCCTTTATGTGCCACTTGTTATATTAGGATCCAGGATAACAGGACAAACAAGGTCGCAGGGCTATGTGGTTTTAAAATCTGCTGGAGGTTATAGACAAGTAAATAAGAAATGTAAATACAGTCGGATGAAATCGAAGAGATATTCAGTCTTTTCTATGCACAGACACCTAGTTATCTTGAGATTTTGCTATTAAAGTCAACATTTTAAATAAAAAAAACACCACTAATACAGACACAAGATAAACGTAAAGAAATTGTGGCTGTTGATCTATGAAATTTTGCAATGATGATTCTGTGGCATAGTGAGATTTTACGTAATAAAAAGCATTAATGGGGGAAAAGTTGTGATTCTGACATCCCTAGGTATATAATTTAAGAAGATGGCAGCAAATTGGAATGTCACTAAATGAAATTCAGATATATTTGTTGAATGGATGAATGAAGAAAAGCAAAACTGGCTACAGAGCTCTGCCATCTTGCCCCTCACCCGAGACACATTTGAACTATTCTTGTAACTTGCTTAATTTCATTTCTCATGTTGATGATTGCCCTGCTAGTTCTCAATTATTTTATCAGGTTTTATTTTTCTTTGCAAAGAATTCAGCAATTCTTTTCTTTGTTCTGTCTTAGGAACATCTGTTGCAAATCTAGTGTTGAGTTTATTTGAAACTAATGGCAGCCCAGTAGCATGTTAAGAGAAAGAGCCTAGGTGAAATTGCCCTGCAGATTCCTTTCTGAAAGGGCTATTTCTAAAAATTTACCTTTAATTAAATTATGTGATATGAGGGATACGGGAATGACAACCATTCTCCCTGTTTAGCATGATGGATCAGTGTTTTGTGTTTATGATAATCCTAATGTATTTAGTCCAAATATTTAGATATTTAAAGGCTACAACAGCAAAAAAAAGTTACAATTTGAACTTGAGGCCAGCTCGTTTATCTGGCTCTTGGCTAATGCTTTCCAAGTGAAGTGCCACTGCCCAGACTCTACGAGTTTCTTTGACAAATTCCCAGCTCATGTCTGCCTACAAATCACATTAAAGTAAATTTGAACGGTCCAACAATCCGAGTCTTTGAGAGGAGCTTACTCTTCACAACTAAACAAACAACAAGCTACTACTAAAACAACCATTAAAAAGAAAACCACAAAACTACTACCAGACTAGACTCTACAAATCTTTGGGCCTCTTGATACCCAAGTCAGAAGTTTTAACTGATTCAGTAAGGAGCACGTATGAAATGTTTGCAAAGTCTCCTGTGGATGCATAAAATACAACAGCAAATTCTTTAAACCTTGAATTTGTGGAATTGCTCAACAACCCAATAGGACTTATGCTCATATAACGTAAATCTTTGTACAAAGTCTATCAGACTAAGCTTCTACCTACACGACCTCTCACTCCAGACAACAGCCTTGAGAGGTGAGGATTATTGCTAACCTCATGTGGAAAAGGAGGAATGAAAATTGAATAATTCATTTAAAGTCAGGTACCAAACAGACGTGCCAAGTCTAAGGTCACTGACCTAGCAAATGGCCAGGCTGGGACAGACACAGGCCTTTCTAATTCAAAATCCCATCTGCCTTACTGCAGCTGATGACTTTAAGGTATCTGCCCTGGGAGAGTGCAAAAGTCATAAAGAAAACAGTAGGGATGGAACTCAAAAGACAAAGAAACACTGCACAATTCTGTGGCAATACGATGGCTTTCTCTTTTAACTCCATCCCCTGAAAGTGACGCCCTTTCTACCTTCTCCTTTTCCCTTTCTTTCCCTCTTGCCTCTACACCCCTTATTTCCTTTGTTCTCTGTACTGTTTATTCCTACTATGTACTAAAATGGGTAATTCTTTCTAAGTGCTCATCAAGATCTACAAAACTCTCTACATATCACAAGACAAAGGGAACTCAAAAGATAGCTAAATAAAAGAGTGTAGAGACCAAAATATATCATTCAAACCTCACAGTGAAGTTTGGTTTCTTCTGTTCTCTTCCAATAAACTGGGCACAAAGAATCATTGACTGATGGCATTTTAGAGCTAGAAAGAACCATAGGTGTAATCAAGTCAAGGTCTTCACTGTAAAGATGAAGGAAGTATGTCCTAGGGAGCAGGGTTGACTTGTGTAAGGTCACAACACCAGTAATTGGCAGATATGGGACTTTGCCATGGAAATCTTCATGCTCAGCTTATGTCCCCTCCTTTCAATCCATGTGACGGTAATCTCCTTCATGGCACATAGAAGAACTGCTTGCTTTCTCTCCAAGCATGGGATTCCATGCCATGCTGGATGAGGCAGTGTACGTTGCCTTCCAGACTTTGAGTTCTGGAATCAGATAGACCTGGGTCCAAATCTCAGCTCCACCACTTCTTAACTGTGATTCAAGATCTGTTACTACCCTCTTTAAGATCCATTCTCCTCATTTGTTAAAAGTGGTTGATACTTCATGCCTTCTGTGGTTGCTGAGATGATTAAAGGAAATAATACTTAATGTTTATAGACTGCTTGCTTGCTCTGTGTCATATTCTGTGTTAAATATTATACATTGTTTCTTTGATATAATACTTATAATGTATTTAAAGTGCTTAGACGGAATAATAGTAAATGTGTGTGTGTTTGTGTGTGTGTGTGTATGAGCACATACATATATCAGTTAAATAAGTAACCGTGTCCTGTGGTAGGCAGTCCAGGGCCCTTGTGTTTGTCCCATGACGCTACCATGGCTCACACTCTTTCTTTCTGTCCTGCCAAAACCTTGGTAGCAGGCTTCCATGCTCAAGGTCACAGGATGGCTGCTTAGTTATACTACCATGTGTGCTTCAGGCAGTCAAATAGTGGGAAGGATATAATAAGGAGCAGGAGGGCAAAGCATGTGCTCCTAGAAACTTTGCCCAATGATACGTAAGTGCTCTTATTTACTTATCGTTAACACTTCTATCTACAAGAAAGGATGCCAAAGAGAGTTTTTATTTGAGCATATTCTATTCCCAAGTGTATGAAATGTGTAGGTAATTGGCAATTTCTGCCACATATTAAGGTCAGGTGAAGATTCTGCACAACTCTCTCCAATTTAGTGGGAAATATATATATATATATATATATATATATATATATATATATATATATATATATATATATGTATGTAAGTATACACACACACACTCACTGTATATTCACACATATACATTTTATTGTAAAGAAAACATGGCTACTTATCAGAAGTAGCAGTGGGTCTTAGTATATGTAAAGGTCAGGAATGTGAATATGATTTTTATGTCATCCCAGTGAATTGGTGGCTGGGATTTGGGGCTGAGATTAACAAAAAAAGATGATCACACAAATAAAATGATTTGTTCCGTGATGGAGTAACTGAAACAGGATTCAGAAAGGAATATGACAGCAGAGAAGAGGCAAATCAGCTAGACATGTGATCAAAGGAATAGCTATTGAAGGAAATTCACCTAGGTGGAGAAACATTGTCCAGGAAAGAAACATATCTAGAAATATCTATAAGTAGGAAATCTGGAGGGTGCTTTTGCTCAAGAAGTTAGGAAGCTGACTGAGGGGAGTGTCACCTAACCTTGGGGTCAACAGATGGAGGGAACTGCAAAGAAATGACTTGGCCTCTTCACTGATGGGGCAGGGGAAAGAGAGAGAGATCTCCAGTTCATGTTTGGGACAGGAAGGAAATTAGGATTAGAAGAGGAATTTAATAGCTTATAATAAGTTGCTCCAAGTTGAATTGAGTAATGAATCTCTATACTTACATTTCATGACTTATAATAAAATAAATTCTCCACCCTCACTGCCTCCCTGGGCTTGGGCTTTGTTCCACAACCCTTACTGAGTGGGTCACTGGGACAGACAAATAGCAAAAGGACACAGAGCCAAGGCTGAAGTCTTAGGACAGCATCTCCTGAGACACTGGCTGAGAACCATAGAAAGTTACTTGTGGCACAAACTTTCTGGAACTTTTCCATTCTAAGATACTCTGAGCCCATTTTATTGTAGGCCTTTGTGACTTGACAAATGAATGACATATGGACTAGTTCCTGAAGCTTAATAAAGGACAGCATGACATCTCGTGGGTATATCAACCCCTTATTAGCTGTGTATGAGGCTAAGAGTTACTCTATTAAAATGTAATTAAATTTATTAATTAAATTAAATGAATGAATAACTATCTAGATAGTTCTTAGGTGGCTCCAGTAAATGGCAATATGGTTATAGTATGTTTACTTATTCAGCTATGTTAGTGCTTCAAAAACTAGCCTGTAAAAGTACAATTTGAGTTTTTATTTTCTAGTATTTGGTTGAAACTGTCATGAATGGACCATGCAGTGAAAGAGTACTTCGGAGGAATAACAGCAACAATTGCTTGAAAATATGTTGATTTCCTGTTAAAATGCTTGAAATCATATCACTTTGCTCAAATCTGCAATTTGAGAAAATCTTTCCTTGCCCCACCAAAAAAAAAAAAATCCTCCCAGATTAAATTGATATTCATAACAGATTGGCTGAAAATCTTTTATAAGTGAGGCTTTCTTCTTTGTTCCTACAAATAGTTTTTTTGTTTTTTGTTTTGTTTGTTTTTGTTTTTTAGTATAAGCCTTAGAGATATGGGTCTGATGAGCTCAAAGTCTTTCCAACTTTGTATATCTGATGCTAATGGTCATTCATTCAACAACGATGTGGCCCTACTGTGTTTGAAGCAATGAGTCAAATAAGATCTGATTACTGCCCTCAAGGAGCTTTTAGTCTACCAGAAAATAAAATTACATAAACCATCAGTTAAAATACAGTGCTGTTAGGTGATGCAAGTGCTGGCATACAGTGATGTAAGTGCTATAATAATGATGATTTGTGCAGGGTCCTTTGGCAATATAGGGAGGCAGAATCATGTCATTTTAACAGCTTAACTTGGATTTTGAAATCTGTATTTAAGTTTTCTAACCTGCTTATGCCCCTCACTAGCTGTGTAATTACTTTCTCTCTCAAAGCCTCAAATTCCTCATCTGTAAAATGAAGATGGTAGTAATATTCATCTCAAAAGGTGCTGTGAAGACTTGATGAGATGTGTTTATGATGAAATCACTTAGAATAAAATAAAAACTCTTTAGCATTGGGCTAAGTTCCAGCATGGTCTCTCACCAATGTTATCTTTCCCACCCTCTCTCGCACGCCCTTTACACAAGCCACACTTCCTCCAGGTGCTGGGGGGCACCAAGCTTTCTCTGCCTCAGGGCCTCAGCACATGCTGGGTTTTTTTGTCTGAAATGGTCTAACACCCCAATTCATCCTGCTAATTATGACTCATCTCTGAGATTTCAGCCCAAATGTCCCTTTTCCGATCCCAAAGTGTAAATCAGTTCCATTCTTTTGCTGTCTTCTTTCCTAGCTGCCTACTGTTTTCTACATAGAACTTGTCAGAATTTATAATTCTATATTCTACTGTATTTATATAATATGTATCTTCTTCACTAGACCATACCCCAGGAGGATAAGAGTCATATCTTTTTGGTTCATCACCATAAACTAAGTTCAACACAAATCTTGGCATGCAGGATGCACTTTCTTTTTTTTTTTTCTTTTTAACATCTTTATTGGAGTATAACTGCATTACAATGTTGTGTTAGTTTCTGCTGTATAACAAAGTTCAACACAAATCTTGGCATGCAGGATGCACTTTCTTTTTTCTTTTTCTTTTTAACATCTTTATTGGAGTATAATTGCATTACAATGTTGTGTTAGTTTCTGCTGTATAACAAAGTGAATCAGCTATATGTATACATATATCCCCATATCCCCTCCATCATGCATCTCCCTCCCATCCTCCCTATCTCACCCCTCTAGGTGGTCACAAAGCCCTGAGCTGATCTCCCTGTGCTATGCAGCTGCTTCCCACTAGCTATCTATTTTACATTTGGTAGTGTATATATGTAAATGTTACTCTCTCACTTCACTCCAGATTACCCTACCTTGTGCCCGTGTCCTCAAGTCCATTCTCTATGTCTGCATCTTTTTTTTTTTTTAAACATCTTTATTGAAGTATAATTGCCTTACAATAGTGTGTTAGCTTCTGCTTTATAACAAAGTGAATCAGTTATACATATACAATATGTTCCCATTTCTCTTCCCTCTTGCATCTCCCTCCCTCCCACCCTCCCCATCCCACCCCTCTAGGTGGTCACAAAGCACCGAGCTGATCTCCCTGTGCTATGCGGCTGCTTCCCATTAGCTATCTATTTTACATTTGGTAGTGTATATATGTCCATGACACTCTCTTACCCTGTCACATCTCACCCCACCCCCTCCCCATATCCTCAAGTCCATTCTCTAGTAGGTCTGTGTCTTTATTCCCATCTTGCCACTAGGTTCTTCATGGCCTTTTTTTTTTTTTTTTCCTTAGATTCCGTATATATGTGTTAGCATACTGTATTTGTTTTTCTCTTTCTGACTTACTTCACTCTGTATGACAGACTCTAACTCCATCCACCTCATTACAAATACCTCCATTTCATTTCTTTTTATGGTTGAGTAATATTCCATTGTATATATGTGCCACATCTTCTTTATCCATTCGTCTGTCGATGGACATTTAGGTTGCTTCCAGGTCCTGGCTATTGTAAGTAGAGCTGCAATGAACATTGTGGTACATGACACTTTTTGACCTATGGTTTTCTCAGGGTATATGCCCAGTAGTGGGATTGCTGGGTCGTATGGTAGTTCTATTTGTAGTTTTTTAAGGAACCTCCATACTGTTCTCCATAGTGGCTGTATCAATTTACATTCCCACCAACAGTGCAAGAGTGTTCCCTTTCCTCCACACCCTCTCCAGCATTTATTGTTTCTAGATTTTTTGATGATGGCCATTCTGACCGGTGTGAGATGATACCTCAGTGTAGTTTTGATTTGCATTTCTCTAATGATTAATGACGTTGAGCATTCTTTCATGTGTCTGTAGGCCATCTGTATATCTTCTTTGGAGAAATGTCTATTTAGGTCTTCTGCCCATTTTTGGATTGGGTTGTTCGTTTTTTTGTTATTGAGCTGCATGAGCTGCTTGTAAATCTTGGAGATTAATCCTTTGTCAGTTGCTTCATTTGCAAATATTTTCTCCCATTCTAAGGGTTGTCTTTTGGTCTTGTTTATGGTTTCCTTTGCTGTGCAAAAGCTTTTAAGTTTCATTAGGTCCCATTTGTTTATTTGTGTTCTTATTTCCATTTCTCTGGGAGCTGGGTCAAAAAGAATCTTGCTGTGATGTATGTCATAGAGTGTTCTGCCTATGTTTTCCTCTAAGAGTTTGATAGTGTCTGGCCTTACACTTAGGTCTTTAATCCATTTGGAGTTTATTTTTGTGCATGGTGTCAGGGAGTGTTCTAATTTCATACTTTTACATGTACCTGTCCAATTTTCCCAGCACCATTTATTGAAGAGGCTGTCTTTTCTCCAGTGTATATGCTTGCCTCCTTTATCAAAGATAAGGTGACCATATGTGTGTGGGTTTATCTCTGGGCTTTCTATCCTGTTCCATTGATCTATATTTCTGTTTTTGTGCCAGTACCAAACTGTCTTGATTACTGAAGCTTTGTAGTATAGTCTGAAGTTAGGGAGCCTGATTCCCCCAGCTCCATTTTTCGTTCTCAAGATTGCTTTGGCTATTCGGGGTCTTTTGTGTTTCCATACAAATTGTGAAATTTTTTGTTCTAGTTCTGTGAAAAATGCCAGTGGTAGTTTGATAGGGATTGCATTGAATCTGTAGATTGCTTTGGGTAGTAGAGTCATTTTCACAATGTTGATTCTTCCAATCCAGGAACATGGTATATCTCTCCATCTATTTGTATCATCTTTAATTTCTTTCATCAGTGTCTTATAATTTTCTGCATACAGGTCTTTTGTCTCCTTAGGTAGGTTTATTCCTAGATATCTTATTCTTTTTGTTGCAATGGTAAACGGGAGTGTTTTCTTAATTTCACTTTCAGATTTTTCGTCATTAGTGTATAGAAATGCAAGAGATTTCTGTGCATTAATTTTGTATCCTGCTACTTTACCAAATTCATTGATTAGCTCTAGGAGTTTTCTGGTAGCATCTTTAGGATTCTCTATGTATAGTATCATGTCATCTGCAAATAGTGACAGCTTTACTTCTTCTTTTCCGATTTGGATTCCTTTTATTTCTTTGTCTTCTCTGATTGCTGTGGCTAACACTTCCAAAACTATGTTGAATAATAGTGGTGAGAGTGGGCAACCTTGTCTTGTTCCTGATCTTAGTGGAAATGATTTCAGCTTTTCACCATTGAGGACAATGTTGGCTGTGGGTTTGTCATATATGGCCTTTATTATGTTGAGGAAAGTTCCCTCTATGTCTACTTTTTGCAGGGCTTTTATCATAAATGGGTGTTGAATTTTGTCGAAAGCTTTCTCTGCATCTATTGAGATGATCATATGGTTTTTCTCCTTCAATTTGTTAATATGGTGTATCACATTGATTGATTTGCGTATATTGAAGAATCCTTGCATTCCTGGGATAAACCCCACTTGATCATGGTGTATGATCCTTTTAATGTGCTGTTGGATTCTGTTTGTGAGTATTTTGTTGAGGATTTTTGCATCTATGTTCATCAGTGATATTGGCCTGTAGTTTTCTTTCTTTGTGACATCTTTGTCTGGTTTTGGTATCAGGGTGATGGTGGCCTCGTAGAATGAGTTTGGGAGTGTTCCTCCCTCTGCAATAGTTTGGAAGAGTTTGAGAAGGATAGGTGTTAGCTCTTCTCTAAATGTTTGATAGAATTCACCTGTGAAGCCATCTGGTCCTGGGCTTTTGTTTGTTGGAAGGTTTTTAATCACAGTTTCAATTTCAGTGCTTGTGATTGGTCTGTTCATATTTTCTATTTCTTCCTGGTTCAGTCTCGGCAGTTTGTGCATTTCTAAGAATCTGTCCATTTCTTCCAGGTTGTCCATTTTATTGGCATAGAGTTGCTTGTAGTAATCTCTCATGATCTTTTGTATTTCTGCAGTGTCAGTGGTTATTTCTCCTTTTTCATTTCTAATTCTATTGATCTGAGTCTTCTCCCTTTTTCTCTTGATGAGTCTGGCTAATGGTTTATCAATTTTGTTTATCTTCTCAAAGAACCAGCTTTTAGTTTCATTGATTTTTGCTATTGTTTCCTTCATTTCTTTTTCATTTATTTCTGACCTGATCTTTATAATTTCTTTCCTTCTGCTGGCTTTGGGGTTTTTTTGTTCTTCTTTCTCTAATTGCTTTAGGTGCAAGGTTAGGTTGTTTATTCGAGATGTTTCCTGTTTCTTGAGGTAGGCTTGTATTGCTATAAACTTCCCTCTTAGCACTGCTTTTGCTGCGTCCCATAGGTTTTGGGTTGTCGTATCTCCATTGTCATTTATTTCTAGGTATTTTTTGATTTCCCCTTTGATTTCTTCAGTAATCACTTCATTATTAAGTAATGTATTGTGTAGCCTCCATGTGTTTGTATTTTTTACAGATCTTTTCCTGTAATTGATATCTAGTCTCATAGCGTTGTGGTCGGAAAAGATACTTGATACGATTTCAATTTTCTTAAATTTACCAAGGTTTGATTTGTGACCCAAGATATGATCTATCTTGGAGAATGTTCCATGAGCACTTGAGAAAAATGTGTATTCTGTTGTTTTTGGGTGGAATGTCCTATAAATATCAATTAAGTCCATCTTGTTTAATGTATCATTTAAAGCTTGTGTTTCCTTATTTATTTTCATTTTGGATGATCTGTCCATTGGTGAAAGTGGGGTGTTAAAGTCCCCTACTATGATTGTGTTGCTGTCGATTTCCCCTTTTATGGCTGTTAGTACTTGCCTTATGTATTGAGGTGCTCCTATGTTGGGTGCATAAATATTTACAATTGTTATACCTTCCTCTTGGATCGATCCCTTGATCATTATATAGTGTCCTTCTTTGTCTCTTGTAATAGTCTTTATTTTAAAGTCTATTTTGTCTGATATGAGAATTGCTACTCCAGCTTTCTTTTGATTTCCATTTGCATGGAATATCTTTTTCCATCCCCTCACTTTCAGTCTGTATGTGTCTCTAGGTCTGAAGTGGGTCTCTTGTAGACAGCATATATATGGGTCTTGTTTTTGTATCCATTCAGCCAGCCTGTGTCTTTTGGTGGGAGCATTTAATCCATTTACATTCAAGGTAATTATCGATATGTATGTTCCTATTCCCATTTTCTTAAATGTTTTGGGTTTGTTATTGTAGGTGTTTTCCTTCTCTTGTGTTTCTTGCCTAGAGAAGTTCCTTTAGCATTTGTTGTAAAGCTGGTTTGCTAGTGCTGAACTCTCTCAGCTTTTGCTTGTCTGTAAAGGTTTTAATTTCTCCATCACATTTGAATGAGATCCTTGCTGGGTAGAGTAATCTTGGTTGTAGGTTCTTCTCCTTCATGACTTTAAGTATATCCTGCCACTCCCTTCTGGCTTGCAGAGTTTCTGCTGAAAGATCAGATGTTAACCTTATGGGGATTCCCTTGTGTGTTATTTGTTTTTTTTTCCCTTGCTGCCTTTAATATGTTTTCCTTATATTTAATTTTTGACAGTTTGATTAATATGTGTCTTGGCGTGTTTCTCCTTGGGTTTATCCTGTATGGGACTCTCTGTGCTTCCAGGACTTGATTAACTATTTCCTTTCCCATATTAGGGAAGTTTTCAACTATAATCTCTTCAAATATTTTCTCAGTCCCTTTCTTTTTCTCTTCTTCTTCTGGGACCCCTATAATTCGAATGTTGGTGCATTTAATGCTGTCCCAGAGGTCTCTGAGACTGTCCTCAGTTCTTTTCATTCTTTTTTCTTTATCCTGCTCTGCAGTAGTTATTTCCACCATTTTATCTTCCAGGTCACTTATCCTTTCTTCTGCCTCAGTTATTCTGCTATTGATCCCATCTAGAGTATTTTTAATTTCATTTATTGTGTTTTTCATCATTGCTTGATTCCTCTTTAGTTCTTCTACGTCCTTGTTAAATGCTTCTTGCATTTTGTCTATTCTATTTCCAAGATTTTGGATCATCCTTACTATCATTATTCTGAATTCTTTTTCAGGTAGACTACCTATTTCCTCTTCATTTGTTAAGTCTAGTGTGTTTTGACCCTGCTCCTTCATCTGCTGTGTGTTTTTCTGTCGTCTCATTTTGCTTATCTTACTGTGTTTGGGGTCTCCTTATCACAGGTTGCAGGTTTGTAGTTCCCGTTGTTTTTGGTATCTGTCCCCAGTGGCTAAGGTTGGTTCAGTGGGTTGTGTAGGCTTCCTGGTGGAGGGAACTAGTGCCTGAGCTCTGGTGGATGAGGCTGGATCTTGTCTTTCTGGTGGGCACGTCCACGTCTGGTGGTGTATTTTGGGGTGTCTGTGGCCTTATTATGATTTTAGGCAGCCTCTCTGCTAATGGATGAGGCTGTGTTCCTGTCTTGCTAGTTGTTTGGCATAGGGTGTTCAGCACTGTAGCTTGCTGGTCATTGAGTGATGCTGGGTCTTGATGTTGAGATGGAGATCTCTGAGAGATTTTTGCCGTTTGGTATTACGTGGAGCTGGGAGGTCTCTTGTGGACCAGTGTCCTGAAGTTGGCTCTCCCACCTCCGAGGTACGGCCCTGATGCCTGGCTGAAGCACCAAGAGCCTTTCGTCCACACGGCTCAGAGTAAAAGGAAGAAAAAAATAGAAAGAAAGAAAGAAAGAAAGGAAGGAAGGAAGGAAGGAAGGAGGAAGGAAGGAAGGAAGGAAGGAAAGAAAGAAAGAAAGAAAGAAAGGAAAGAAAGAAAGAAGCTATAATATAGTGAAGTAAAATAAAGCTATTGTAAAGCAAAGCTATACAGACAAAATCTCCCCCAGAAGCATATACATATACACTCACAAAAAAAAAAAAGGAAAGGGGGAAAAATTAATATATCCTGCTCCCAAAGTCCACCTCCTGAATTTGGGATGATTCGTTGTCTGTTCAGGTATTCAACAGATGCAGGCACATCAAGTTGTTTGTGGAGTTTTAATCCGCTTCTTCTGAGGCTGCTGGGACAGATTTCCCCTCCTCTTCTCTGTTCGCACAGCTCCTGGGGATCAGCTTTGGATTTGGACCCGCCTCTGCGTGTAGGTCGCCTGAGGGCGTCTGTTCCCCGCCCAGACAGGACGGGGTTAAAGGAGCAGCTGCTTCGGGGACTCTGGCTCACCCAGGCCGCGGGGAGGGAGGGGTACAGAGGAGGCGGGGCGAGCCTGCGGCGTCAGAGGCCGGCGTGACGTTGCAGCAGCCTGAGGCGCGCAGTGCGTTCTCCCGGGGGATGTTGTCCCTGGATCACGGGACGCTGGCAGTGGCGGGCTGCACGGGCTCCCGGGAGGGGCGGTGTGGAGAGTGACCTGTGCTCGCACACAGGCTTCTTGGAGGCGGCAGCAGCAGCCCCAGCGTCTCACGCCCGTCTCTGGGGTCCGCGCTGATAGCCGCGGCTCGCACCAGTTTCTGGAGTTCGTTTAGGCGGCGCTCTGAATCCCCTCTCCTTGTGCGCCGCGAAACAAAGAGGCAAGAAAAAGTCTCTTGCCTCTTCAGCAGCTGCAGACTTTTTCCCGGTCTCCCTCCCAGCCAGCTGTGGTGCGCTAACCCCTTCAGGCTGTGTTCACGCCGCCAACCCCAGTCCTCTCCCTGCGATCCGACCGAAGCCCGAGCCTCCACTCCCAGCCCCGCCCGCCCCGGCGGGGGAGCAGACAAGCCTCTCGGGCTGCTGAGTGCTGCTCGGGGCCGTGCCTCTGTGCGGGAGTCTCTCCATTTTTCCCTCTGCGCCCCTGTTGCTATGGGATCCGCGCTGTTAGCTGCGGCTCGCGCCTGTCTCTGAAGTTCGTTTAGGCGGCGCTCTGAATCCCCTCTCCTCGCGCACCAGGAAACAGGGAAGAAAAAGTCTCTTGCCTCTTCGGCAGCTGCAGACTTTTTCCCGGACTCCCTCCCGGCTAGGTGTGGTGCACTAACCCCTTCAGGCTGTGTTCACGCCGCCAACCCCAGTCCTCTCCCTGCGATCCGACCGAAGCCCGAGCCTCAGCTCCCAGCCCCGCCAGCCCCGGCGGCTGAGCAGACAAGCCTCTCGGGCTGGTGAGTGCTGGTCAGCGCCGAGCCTCCGTGCGGGAAGTGCGGGAATCTCTCCGCTTTGCCCTCCACACCTCTGTGGCTGCGCTCTCCTCCGTGGCTCCGAGGCTTCCCCCCTCTGCCACCCGCAGTCTCTGCCCGCGAAGGGGCTCCTAGTGCGTGGAAATCTTTCCTCCTTCACAGCTCCCTCCCACTGGTGCAGGTGCCGTCCCTATTCTTTTGTCTCTGTTATTTCTTTTTTCTTTTGCCCTACCCAAGTACGGGGGGAGTTTCTTGCCTTTTGGGAGGTCTGACGTTTTCTGCCAGCGTTCAGTGGGTGTTCTGTAGGAGCAGTTCCACGTGTAGATGTATTTCTACTGTATCTGTGGGAAGGAAGGTGATCTCCGCGTCTTACTCTTCCGCCATCTTCTCTCCTCCTTCCCTGTCTGCATCTTTATTACTGTCCTGCCCCTAGGTTCATCAGAACCATTTTTTTTTTCAGATTCCATATATATGTGTTAGCATACAGTGTTTGTTTTTCTCTTTCTGACATACTTCACTCTGTATGACAGACTCTAGGTCCATCCACCTCACTACAACTAACTCAATTTCATTTCTTTTTATGGCTGAGTAGTATTACACTGTATAAAAGTGCCACATCTTCTTTATACATTCATCTGTTGATGGATACCTAGGATGCCTCCATGTCCTGGCTATTGTAAATAGTGCTGCAATGAACATTGTGGTACATGACTCTGTTTGAATTATGGTTTTCTCAGGGTATATGCCCAGTAGTGAGATTGCTGGGTCGTATAGTAGTTCTATTTTTAGTTTTTTGAGGAACCTCCATACTGTTCTCCATAGTGGCTGTATCAATTTACATTCCCACCAACAGAGCAAGAGGGTTCCCTTTTCTCCACACCCTCTCCAGCATTTATTGTTTGTAGATTTTTTGATGATGGCCATTCTGAACGGTGTGAGGTGATACCTCCCTGTAGTTTTGGTTTACATTTCTCTAATGATTAGTGATGTTGAGCATCCTTTCATGGGTTTGTTGGCAATCTGTATATCTTCTTTGGAGAAATGTCTATTTAGATCTTCTGCCCATTTTTGGATTGGGTTGCTTGCTTTATTGATATTGAGCTGCATGAGCTTCTTGTATATTTTGGAGAGTAATCTTTTGTCAGTTGCTTCCTTTGCAAATATTTTCTCCCATTCTGAAGGTTATCTTTTCATCTTGTTTATGGTTTCCTTTGCTGTGCAAAAGCTTTTAAGTTTCATTAGGTCCCATTTGTTTATTTTTGTTTTTATTTCCATTTCTCTAGGAAGTTGGTCGAAAAGGATCTTGCTGTGATTTATGACAAAGAGTGTTCTTCCTATGTTTTCCTCTAAGAGTTTTATAGTACCTGATCTTACATTTAGGTCTTTAATCCATTTTGAGTTTATTTTTGTGTATGGTGTTCAGGAGTGTTCTAATTTCATTCTTTTACATGTAGCTGTCCAGTTTTCCCAGCACCACTTATTGAAGAGGCTGTCTTTTCTCCATTGTATATTCTTGCCTCTTTATCAAAGATAAGGTGACCATATGTGCATGGGTTTATCTCTGGGCTTTCTATCCTGTTCCATTGATCTATACTTCTGTTTTTGTGCCAGTACCATACTGTCTTGATTACTGTAGCTTTGTAGTATAGTCTGAAGTCAGGGATCCTGATTCCTCCAGCTCCATTTTTTCTCAAGATTGCTTTGGCTATTCGGGGTCTTTTGTGTTTCCATACAAATAGTGAAGTTTTTTATTCTAGTTCTGTGAAAAATGCCAATGGTAGTCTGATAGGGATTGCATTGAATCTGTAGATTGCTTTGGGTAGTGTAGTCATTTTCATAATGTTGATTCTTCCAATCCAAGAACATGGTATATCTCTCCATCTATTTGTATCATCTTTAATTTCTTTCATCAGTATCTTATAATTTTCTGCATACAGGTCTTTTGTCTCCTTAGGTAGGTTTATTCCTAGGTATTTTATTCTTTTTGTTGCAGTGGTAAATAGGAGTGTTTCCTTAATTTCTCTTTCAGATTTTTCATCATTAGTGCATAGAAATACAAGAGATTTCTGTGCATAAATTTTGTATCTTTGTACTTTACCAAATTCATTGATTAGCTCTAGTAGTTTTCTGGTAGCCTCTTAAGATTCTCTATGTATAGTATCATATCATCAGCAAGCAGTGACAGCTTTACTTCTTCTTTTCCGATTTGGATTCCTTTTATTTCTTTTTGTTCTCTGATTGCTGTGGCTAAAACTTCCAAAACTATGTTGAATAATAGTGGTGAGAGTGGGCAACCTTGCCTTGTTCCTGATCTTAGCGGAACTGGTTTCAGGTTTTCACCATTGAAAACGATGTTAGCTGTGGGTTTGTCATATATGGCCTTTATTATGCTGAGGTAAGTTCCCCGTACGCCTACTTTCTGGAGGATTTTTTTCATAAATGTTGTTGAATTTTGTCGAAAGCTTTTTCTGCATATATTGAGATGATCATGTGGTTTTTATCTTTCAATTTGCTAATATGGTTTATCACATTGATTGATTTGCATATATTGAAGAATCCTTGCATTCCTGGGATAAACCCCACTTGATCATGGTGTATGATCCTTTTAATGTGCTGTTGGATTCTGTTTGCTAGTATTTTGTTGAGGACTTTTGCATCTATGTTCGTCAGTGACATTGGACTCTGGTTTTCTTTTTTTGTGGCATCTTTGTCTGGTTTTGGTATCAGGGTGATGGTGACCTTGTAGAAAGTGTTTGGGAGTGTTCTTCCCTCTGTTATATTTTGGAAGAGTTTGATCAGTATAGGTGTTAGCTCTTCTCTAAATGTTTGATATAATTTGCCTTTAAATCCATCTGTTCCCGGGCTTTTGTTTGTTGGAAAATTTTTAAACACAATTTCTAATTCAGTGCTTGTGATTGGTCTGTTTATGTTTTCTCTTTCTTCCTGGTTCAGTCTTGGAAGGTTGTGCTTTTCTAAGAATTTGTCCATTTCTTCCAGGTTGTCCATTTTATTGGCATATAGTTGTTTGTAGTAATCTCTCATGATTGTTTGTATTTCTGCAGCGTCAGTTGTTACTTCTCCGTTTTCAATTCTAATTCTATTGATTTGAGTCTTCTCCCTTTTTCTGTTGGTAAGTCTGGCTAATGGTTTACAATTTTGTTTATCTCCCCAAAGAGCCAGTTTTAGTGTTATTGATCTTTGGTATCGTTTCCTTCATTTTTTTCCCATTTATTTCTGATCTGATCTTTATGATTTCTTTCCTTCTGCTAACTTTGGAGTTTTTTTGTTCTTCTTTCACTAATTGCTTTAGGTGTAAGATTAGGTTGTTTATTTGAGATGTTTCTTGTTTCTTGAGGTAGGATTGTAGTGCTACAAATTTCCCTCTTTGAACTGCTTTTGCTGCATCCCATAGGTTTTGGGTTGCCGTGTTTTCATTGTCATTTGTTTGTAGGTATTTTTTGATTTCCTCTTTGATTTCTTCAGGGATCTCTTGGTTATTTTGTAGTGTATTGTTTAGCCTTCATGTGTTTGTATTTTTTACAGATTTTTTTCCTGTAATTGATATATAGTCTCATAGCGTTGTGGTCGGAAAAGATACTTGATACGATTTCAATTATCTTAAATTTACCAGGGCTCGATTTGTGACTCGAGATATGATCTATATGGAGAATGTTCCATGAGCACTTGAGAATATAGTGTAATCTGCTGTTTTTGGATGGAATGTCCTATAAATATCAATTAAGTCCATCTTGTTTAATATATAATTTAAAGCTTGTGTTTCCTTATTTATTTTCATTTTGGATGATCTGTCCATTGGTGAAAGTGGGGTGTTAAATTCCCCTACTATGATTGTGTTACTGTCAATTTCCCCTTTTCTGGCTGTTAGCATTTGCCTTATGTATTGAGGTGCTCCTATGTTGGCTGCATAAATATTTACAATTGTTATATCTTCTTGGATTGATCCCTTGATCATTATGTAGTGTCCTTCTTTGTCTCCTGTAATAGTCTTTATTTTAAAGTCTATTTTATCTGATATGAGTATTGCTACTCCAGCTTTCTTTTGATTTCCATTTGCATGGAATATCTTTTTCCATCCCCTCACTTTCAGTATGTATGTGTTCCTAGGTCCTAAGTGGGTCTCTTGTAGACAACATATGTACGGGTCTTGTTTTTGTATCCATTCAGCCAGTCTATGTCTTTTGGTTGGAGTATTTAATCCATTTACATTTAAGGTAGTTATAGATATATATGTTCCTATTACTATTTTCTTAATTGTTTTGGGTTTGTTATTGTAAGTCTTTTCCTTCTCTTGTGTTTCCTGCCTAGAGAAGTTCCTTTAACATTTGTTGTAGAGCTGGTTTGGTGGTGCTGAGTTCTCTTAACTTTTGCTTGTCTGTAAAGGTTTTAATTTCTCCATCGAATCTGAATGAGATCCTTGCTGGGTAGAGTCATCTTGATTGTAGGTTGTTCCCTTTCATCACTTTAAATATTTTCTGCCACTCCCTTCTGGCTTGCAGAGTTTCTGCTGAAAGATCAGCTGTTATCCTTATGGGGAATCCCCTATGTGTTATTTTTTGTTTTTCCCTTGCTGCTTTTAATATTTGTTCTTTGTATTTAATTTTTGATAGTTTGAATAATATGTGTCTTGGCGTGTTTCTCCTTGGATTTATCCTGTATGGGACTCTCTGTGCTTCTTGGACTTGATTGACTATTTCCTTTCCCATATTAGGGAAGTTTTCAACTATAATCTCTTCAAATATTTTCTCAGACCCTTTGTGTTTCTCTTCTTCTCCTGGGACCCCTATAATTAGAATGTTGGTGCATTTAATGTTGTCCCAGAGGTCTCTGAGACTGTCCTCAATTCTCTTCATTCTTTTTTCTTTATTCTGCTCTGTGGTAGTTATTTCCACTCTTTTATCTTCCAGGTCACTTATCCGTTCTTTTGCCTCAGTTATTCTGCTATTGATTCCTTCTAGAGAATTTTTAATTTCATTTATTGTGTTGTTTCATCATTGTTTGTTTGCTCTTTAGTTCTTCTAGGTCCTTGTTAAACGTTTCTTATATATTCTCCATTCTATTTCCAAGATTGTGGATCATCTTTACTCTCATTACTGTGGATTCTTTTTCAGGTAGACTGTCTATTTCCTCTTTATTTGTTTGGTCTGGTGGGTTTTTACCTTTCTCCTTCATTTGCTGCGTATTTCTCTGTCTTCTCATTTTGCTTAACTTACTGTGTCTGGGGTCTCCTTTTCACAGGCTGCATGTTCGTAGTTCCCGTTGTTTTTGGTGTGTGCCTCCAGTTGGTAAGGTTGGTTCAGTGGCTTGTGTAGGCTTCCTGGTGTAGGGGACTGGTGCCTGTGTTCTGGTGGGTGGGGCTGGATCTTGTCTTTCTGGTGGGCAGGACCGAGTCCGGTTGTGTGTTTTGGTGTGTCTGTGGACTTATTATGATTTTAGGCAGCCTCTCTGCCAGTGGGTGAGGTTGTATTCCTGTCTTGCTAGTTGTTTGCCATGGGGCATCCAGCACTGGAGCTTGCTGCCCGTTGGATTGAGCTGGGTCTTAACCTTGAGGTGGAGATCTCTGGGAGTGCTCTCGCTGATTGATATTACATGGGGCTGGGAGGTCTCTGGTGCTCCAATGTCCTGAACTCAGCTCTCCCACCTCAGAGGCTCAGGCCTGACACTAGGCTGGAGCACCAATACCCTGTCAGCCACATGGCAGATGTGTGGTTTACTACTGAGGATATTTAAGCACATGAACCAACATCCAGATGAAGAGATTCATAGGGTGAGGTTGAGAACAAAGAAACGTCAGTCCTCTGGAGTTTGGAGCCCAGCATGGTGGCACGTGGAGAAATTCTGCTTCACCAACCTGGCAGCTCTCTGAAACCCCTCCTTTTGGGTTTTTAATGGTGGCTTCACTACACAGGCATGGTTGATTAAATTCTTAGGCATTGGTAATTAATTCAACCTCCAGAAACTTTCTCCTCCTCCTGGGTATTTAGGGGGTGGGGATGAAAGTTCCAACCATCTAGTCAAGTTCAGGATACACTTTAAATATTTGATACTTGATGAATAGTTAAATGAGTGGAAGCATGACTTTGCATATAAAGCATTAACACTGTGTTTGGCTGTTCACGTCTTTTAAATGCAAACTTTTATCATTTCAAAGAGCACGTATCAGATTTGGTGGGATGGGGGGATGGTCAAAACGTTTTCTTACAAGAGATGACATTGGAGATTAATTTTGAAGTCAAGTTCTTATATCCCCCATATTTCTGGCCTTATACAACAGAGGTTTTCAAGCTAGATCAGTATGTCTTATTCCTTAGAAGAATCTTAGGAAAAAAATGACTAGTACTTCCCTTCTGAAATTATTTAACATAGTTTCTTCTGAAGTGTTTAAAGTATTACCGCTCCTTGAGGTGGGTAGCAGGAAAGACGATTATTTCTGTTTTGGTGGTAGAGAATTACTTAACAAAAATCATAAGTTAAGTCAGGCTATATGATGGAACTTCTGGAAGAGATGAAGAGCTAAAAGTCAGAGGGCAACAAAGCAAACTTTAAAGCCTACAGGTCAAGAGACTATTACTGAATTCCCAGCATATTACACATTTGGCAGCTATAGACTACATGCTGGAACTGATCTACCCAAAAATGGCATGTAGGAAAAGGGAGTGGTCCACATTCTAGCAGTCTGGACCCTGCAAGTGAAACTCACCAGAGCCTCATTAGCAATGAGGATGTTTCAGTCTTGGTGGGCCTTGGCCTTGATTCTGTGGACTGAAATGACCTCCAGTAGGTCAAAATAAGACTCTGATAAAGTCTGAAGTGTTGCAAGGTGCTCATAGTCTTAACTTAGGAATGTTTTTTCTTTCAGAAAATACTGAAGATTTCAGATTTGAATGCCTATTTATGGAGTTTTGTAGGAGACCATCATTCTACCACATACTCTGATATTTCAATTTTGCCAATCTAAGCTCATCTAAGGGACTTAAAATAACCAAAGAAGCTGAAGTATTTAACATCTATTTTCCTTAAAATGAGTGGAAGGCAGAAAGATTAGATCTTCTTTTTGGGAAACTCATCAAAGTTTACAGCAGGAAGAAAAGGATTCTGATTTCTGTTTTTTTTTTTTCTTTCTTTTTTTTTCTTTTTTAATTCTCCCTTGCTCTCTGGCCTCTAAAGTAACAACTCTCAGAAGAGATGACAATAGAGACTATCCATCAAGCCTGACTTCTCAGTTTCTTCTGACTCTGCTTTGGCAGGCTTGTCCCAGCCCATCTGAATTACCAGATTCAGTGTCGTTCTTGAAATGAACACAGTTACTTTCTCTTGCCTGACATGCAAGTCTTGTAGATTGAGGCTATGACTCCTTTGAGTCAACATTTATTTAGTGTTTGTTATAGGCCAAACTCTAAACTAAACTCTAAGAATGCAAAGACAATAAAATAAGATCATTTCCTATGAGAAACTCTAATCTAGTGGGTAGGGAGAAATGTCAACAATTTGCTGCAGTGTGATAAGTACTCCATGATAGGCACACATTCTTTGGAAACCCAAGAGAGAGTAAGGCCATTAAATCATTAATTTGTGGAGCGTCCACTTAAGGCAAAGCCTTGCCCTACAGCTGAGGAAGATAAACACTGAGAAAGAAGTTTCTTTTCCTCCAGGAACTCCACATGGTCCTATGAGAGGCAAACACAGATAAATAACTCATTATATATAATGGAATCCGCTATAGGTTCTTTAAAATAACCATGAAAAAGTACTCTGTGTCTGGGAAGATGTCTATTTCAAGTATTATGGCAAACTAGAAAGCCTAAAACCCTCCCATATCAAAAATGCTCAGTAGGATATTTTAATGTATATTTTAAAATACAGTGCTCAGCTGGAAACAAAGTAAAAAGAATCCTAAGAGGCTGAAAAATAAAGCAAAACTACAAATCTATAAAGGTAAGCCAGTGATAAAAATCAGCTGTTCCATCTACCATTTCCCATGACTCAGAGCTTTGGTTTTGTTGCTAAAATGTGGCTCATGAAGAAAGACTACAACCATATCATAAGGGATATCCGATTAGAGATAAAAAAGTCCAGACACCCCAAATCACAGTCAGTGAAATGGTGAACTAGAAAAATTCCTTCCTTGGTCTTGACTCTGGGTGGTAGAAAAAACCCTGAGTTGGTCATCACAGGAGTTTGGGGCCCACATTCACGCTACTTCTGTGTTTGAGATACATTAAGCTGAGAATTTATTATAAAGTGACCCCATGTTGGCAGTGTCCCAAGATGCCTGGAAGAAACAAATATAAATTCTCTCTGGAGGAATGCACCTTTTAACTCTAGGCCTCAAAAATTCCCACTGATGAAGTTTATGGAACATATGCTTATGATAACAAAATCATAAAATTCCAGGAAAGAAGCAGTAAAGAACATGAATCAGAAAAAAAACCCCAAAGAAACATAAAAAGCTACACAAATTAAAAATTAAAAACAGCAGCTTCAGACCCATAAAGCTATTAGATATTGTAATTATTGAATTACTATATTTAATGTGTATAAATAAATAAAAAACAATATTTGAAGTATTTGTATAGAACAAGAGATCTTAAAAATGAATAAGCAGATTTGAAAAGACTCAAATAGAAATTGTAGAAGTAATAAATATAATACTTCAAAAGAAAAGCACAAGGAGTAGGTTAAACAACACATTAAACAAAGCTGAAGAGAGCATTAGTGAACAGGAAGATATCCGAAGATATCCAAAAATTAAGAAACATAAACGATGTAGTGAGACAATATAACAAATATCGAATTGGACTTTCAGAAGAAAAGCAAAGATAATGCAGAGGCACTATTTGGAGTGATAAAGTCTGAGAATTATCCAGAAATGATAGAAGAACTGTGAATCCATAGAAGCAGGAAGTCCAGAAAGTTCCAAGCAAGTTAAGTAAAAAGAAATCCACATTAAGACATTTTGTAGTGAACTTTCTGAATACCAAAAACAAACAAAAATGAAAATAACCTCTTAGAAAAAGCCAAAGAGGAAAAACAGGTTACCTATGGAAAAAAAGCAGATTGACATCTAACTTCTCAAAAACAACAGTGTAAACTAAAATAACATAGACAACCATCTTCAGAGTGTAAGGAAAATACTTGTCAACCAAGAGTTGTGTACTCAGTAAAATTATCTTTCAAACTTGAGAATAACATAAAAGTTTTTTCAGATAAACAACATGGAGGAATTTGTGGCTCAATAATACACCTTAAATATGCAAGAAGGGCAAATAAACATGAACAATTGTATAAACAATAACAATACTGTAACAATACTACCTAATTTTGTGGGTACAATAGTGATATAACCAAAATATTATGGTAATTAGACTTTCTTTGATTAAATATAGATGTTAAAATTCTAGGTTAATAATTAAAATAAAAAAGGAAGAATTTATAATTCCAAATGAGTTGTGGGCAGAAGCAAGAATGAGAAAAAAGTAGCACAAAAGTATGCAAGAAAGAATATTAAAAGAAACACAGAAAAAAACAGAAAATTTAGAAAGCACAAAATAAGAAAGTAGGAATGAATCCAAATATGTCAGTAATCATAACAAATGCGTATGGGCTGAATTTTTTTTTTAAAGGACAAAATTGCCAGATTGAGGAAGAAACAAAATTCAGCTCTATATTGAGTTCAAGAGTCATGCCTAAAACAAAAGAATTCAGAAAGGTCGAAAGGATGTCACAATAGACATGTAAAAATGCTCAAACTCTAATCATCAAAGAAATACAAATAATGCAACCCTCCAGATATCAAAAACCAAAAGTTCACATTTGGCAAGGATGTGGAGTACTAAGGATGTTTATATGCTGCTAGTAAGGGTATAAACCGGTGCCATCATTTTGGAAAGTGCTCAGACATTATCTAATAGAGAAATTCACACACATATGTCACAGAATACATGTACAAGAAAGTTCATAGCAGCACTGTTGTAATATCCCAAACTAGAAAAATCCAAATGTCCCTCATCAAAACAATGGATAAATGTGGTGTATTCATAAAACAGAGTACTATGCAGCAAGAATATGAAGGAAACAGCCATACAAAATAGCAAATGTTATCATATTGAACTAAAGAAGAAATACACAAAAGAATACATAGATAATGACACCATTAATATATTAAGTCCTTTTATTAATGTTATTTTCCCCTTAAGGAAACTAAGTAACTTGCCCACAGGCACACAATTGGCAAGTGGCGGAGATGGGATTCAAACCCAGGCCATCTGACTCCAGAGATTGTCCTTAGCCACTCTGCTATGCTGGCTGGGAACAGGAAAGATGGAGAAACAGGGAGATGCAAGGCAGGTTTGGGGAACATGTGATCAGGTCCAGATAGACTGTGGGAATATTGGTGACAAAGATGAAAAAGTATCTGGTAGGGGAAATAGAGCAAACTTTGAATGTTAAATTGCATTAGTTCTGTGTGTACTAGGGAGATACTGAGGATTATTGGGCAGAGAAATGACACAATGAAATCTGTATTTTAGGAGAATCTGTCTGCTGTCATGGAGGAGAAACATTTGGAGGGTGAGGTAGCAAGGTCTTTTAGCAGAAATTAGAAAGGACCTCAGCCAGAGAAGTTTAGATAGAAGAGAAATATAAGAGGAAGGTGCATTGCTGAGGCAGAGTTGGTATTTGATACATAATTAGACGTGGAGAGTGATTTGAAATTTCCAAGTCTCTGCAACTGGGAAGAGGATGATGTCATGAACCAAGATAAGGAATGAAAATGAAGGACTAGTATGTAGGGAAGGTGAGCCCTAGGTTGGATGTGCTGACTCTAGGCATCTATGAAATGGAAATACTTAGAGGTCCATTGCTGATGCTGGAAATGTGGGCTGGACTTAGAAGCGAAATAAGCGGAAAAGGAAGGGCTAGAGATGCTGGCTTGGGCATCATTCTCTGTGGTGATAATGCATCATGGGCAACTTCTGAGGGACATTTCTTCAGAGGAGGGAGACCTAATCCCAAATGGAAAAGGATAGAGAAGGGAAAGGATGGAGACGTGCAGACATCCAGTGTCTGCTGATCTTTTAAGAAGTTGGGTAGTGAGAGAAAAAGAAGGAGAAAACGGTGAACTAGAGGAAAATGGCATCAAACCGGTAATAATTGCTGACATAATATTGAGTGTTTATTAAGAGCTTTACATAGATTATCTCAGTTAACCCTCAGAACTCTGAGATGGGTACTTTTGCTATCTGCATTTCATAGATGGGAGAACTGAGGCACAGAGAGATTGAGACCACACAGCTAAGTGGTAACGTCAGCATTTATACAGAGGCAGTCTGACGGGAATGTACTTTTTAAACATGATAACTAAAACACAGCAGGATTCTCAGCAGTAGGTGAGATTTCAGCATGTTGGTAGAATCAAGGGAGTGGAATTAGGAGAGGGATTGTGAAGAAAGAGGGCAAAGTAGAGCAGAAAAGAGGAGGCGCTGGGATGACCCAGGAGGAGAGGTGGGTACATAGAAAATGTTTTCCCTTGGGGCTAGAGGAAAGGAAGGCGGATGGAGGTACTTTGGGGCGTGGGTGGCAGGAAATAATGAGCGTTCATTTGGGTGATTTGGTCTCATGGTTGAGTCCTGGAAATCATCTCTTTAGGTAAAGGAAGACCAGAGTAGCTTTGTGGCACTGAGCGGTAGCTCTGGTTTCAAACAACTGGGGGCCAGAGAGGCTGAAACAGTGGCAGTGCAGTGGAGAAGCACATTACTTGGGGTTATGATCTAATGTCAGCACATAAAATAAAAATCACATATAATCAAGGTTACTTCTGAAAAATTCCTCAAGTCTCTTATAAAGTACAGTATATACGGTTTGTGTATACTGTCCTGTCTCAAGAAGTCTGACAGTGCTGGCTTTGCCTCTGGAGATGAAACAGATGGCTATTTCTTTGGTTGAGCCCCAGAAAAATGAGTTGGCTTGCACTAGGCTCTTTGTATGAAAAAACTCCATACAGGATAAGATTTCACTGCAGAGATGTGTTACAAGGATAGCCTGTGTAGACAGACTAGGGTGTGAATCCTGGCCTGACCTGTTAGCTGTGTGATGGTGGGCAACTTTACCAGATTTTTTAGTCTCATTTACCAGATTTTTCTTTCTGTTTGTTTTTCTGTAAAAATAATTAGCCTGGGGCCTGTCATAGATTAGATGCTCAATTATGAGTAGAGAATAAGAAAACATAAAACCAAACAGTAAAACAAAATGAGAAAGTTGAATTTACCCAGAATTGAGGATCAGTGTTAATGCTATATTGGACATTTCTATGTAAGGTCAAGAGCAATAGCACCTAAGGCACTGATAGGAGAAAGTGTTGCAAATAGTTGTCTTGGGAGACTACCTTGGATGATTACAGAGAGGTGGGAGGAGTTAATACACTGAGAGAAGAAGGCAGAATCAAGGAACTAAAATCCACACTTTTAAAAAGTTTTAAAAGCAAGATCAGTCAGGATGAGGGAAGAAATGAAGTAAAGTTTGGGAGGTGATGGTATAGGGGAGGAAAGACTTTTTCTCTACTCTCTTAGGTTCTGTGCCTGGGGCCCACAAATTAAGCTGGCAAAAGACAGATTAACAGGAAAGAAAACAAAGACAAATTTTATTTGATATTAATATTTTTATGTGACACTGGGGCTTGTAGGAAGAAATGAAAACCCCAAAGAAGCGTTTAGACCTGGGGGCTTTACTGTTTAACAAAGGGCAATGAATTGTGCAGACGTGATAAGACAAAAGAAAAACAGGTTTGGGCCAGGGCCAGTAAATTGTGGGAAAGTGACTAGGAAATATATGAGGGAAATTAAAGGGAGATAAGGGTTATTTTAGTAAGTAAGTTATTTTCAGCCTCATCTTGGCATCCACTCCCTGTCTCTGGTGATAAGAATGTTCTCTTCTTCCTGGTACAAGGAGAGCATCTTTCTCACTGGAAATTTATGCCCTGCTTTTAGGTAGAAAAGGGGAGGGCACAGAGCCCTTCCTGCGTCTGCTACTTCTCAATTGCCTTTGGCTCAAAATAATTAATATGCCAAAGTGGCATATTTTGGGTGGTATGTTTTGATGCTCTTCAGTGGAAGTCAGAGATAGCATCTGGAGACTGTCCTCACTGATCTGGAGCTTTCCTTCCACAATAATGCCTTTCATGGACTTGGGGTAGTCAGAGATAACAGAACACTTCCTGTCTAAAGTCAGATTTGGATTGTGTGGCTCAGCACATTTCTTTGAGTAGTCATGAGAGCCTTGTTATTTTTAAGGACTGCAGCAGCATATGCTGTTAAGATCATTAGATCTGGAACCAAAAGCATGGTGTCTGAACCATATCCTCTCAGTTCAAATGTTAGCTCTTCCACTGACCAGCTGTATGGCCTTGGTCAATGGGACTAACTTCTCTGTCCCTCAGTTTTCCCATCTGTAAGGAGAGTCAAAGTGGTTAGTGAGAGGCATAAATGAGTCACACACTTTGAACTGTGACGAGCTCTCAGAAAATGCTTGATAAGTGAGCTGTTACTTTATTATGCAAATGGGAAAAAGCTGATTTTCTGATGGGTACTGAGCTTTTTCGGAGCTGGTTTTAGTTTCATTGTCTAGTCTGTTTTTAATCAATGCTGGGTACTTTGGAGTTTGCTGGCTGGGATTAAAAAGGCCATCTGTAGTGGTGGAACACACTGTGCTCTGTCAAGGGGATGACCCTGGATGGGATGAAGGGTTTAGTCTGTGACTGCAACTTCGGGAACCCCGTGATCAGCACGACCTGGAAATGTTACTATCTGCTGGCACCTTTCCTTTGCCACCATGGAGATAGACAGAGCTCTTCCTCACTCTATTTTTCTAGAGGTCTTTTCATCCCTATAGAGGAAATCTATCCCCAACTCCTGATTACTCTTACAGACAGACCTGTACAATCACATCTATTGTTGCTTTTTTGCCATAATTTTAACTTAAAAAGATCTGTGTCGTCTGCAACCTGATAACTGTTTCTGTAACAACCATCACTATGACAGAGATAATGATACCCAAGTACAACAAGGAATGAATAATTTAACAGGAAAAATTAAAATCCCAGTATAAGCTTTTTCAAAGAGATTTTCTGAATGGAAGGTGAGGTAGTCTGTTTGGTGTAGAATAAATTTACCCTTTCTTTTGTGTTCAGAACTTCTTGGAGGATTGTTCATATCTTATATGAGTAAAGTTGAAACAATTAGGTATTACCTATATATCTAAAAGCATCCATGCAAGATACTCTTGTTGTATGAAAAGTCCTTTGAATAGTTAGTGCAGCAACCTATCTAGCATAAATGTCTAACCTGTGTCCCCACCTAGTTTCTCAAAATGTCTTTCACACATAGAACCCCAAGCTCTAAACCCCTCTGAAGCCATATCACCCTTGACTCTTATTGACTGGAAAACCAAGCTGCTTTGATTCCTTCCACAAGGTTCAGAAACTAACTCTGATGAGACTCCAGCCCTGTATGCTCTTAATGTTAGGAAGGGCTAGAAACCAGACTTGTGATGCATTTTTCATATATACCAACAGTGTTTGGCAGTGTTTGCTAATGGAAAATAGGACAGGAGAGGCCATGAAGAGATATTGGTATTGCCAGGCTCCAGAGGGCTAAGGAAAACGTGGGACCTCAGTGACATGCAGGTTGAAACAAAGAGGAAAGATGATTTATAGTTTAATAAACCATTATAAGTTTTGACTTCAGAATTTCTTCTGGAACTAGAAATCTGGAGAGCGGTAGCCAAGCAGTGGTAGTAAAGAGTTTAAAGAAGAAAATATGTTTTTGGTTTCAGTATCTCTTTTAAAGTATGCCTGGAAATAAGGAATGGATGTTTGGGTCTGCAGCTGGGAGGTCAAAAGGCCAATGGAGAAGAGGTTTTTTTTTAATTGTAAACATAAGAATTAATCATAACTCAAAAATGGAAACAGGAGAAAACCTGCAGCTGGAAAAGGAAACAAAAGAAGAAAAAGGGTTTTAATTTATTTATTTGTATAAACACACACACAGTATAAATATGTTCTCATACTCACCAGCTAGTTCTTGAAAATCATGACCTCAAAAGTAGAAGCAATACCGAGTTGACACTTGGGTAGAAAATCTAGCATTCCTATTTTTACCTTGGGCTCAATGTTTAAGCTGGAGTCTTCTTAACAGATTTTAATACAAAAGGCTTTCTTTACACCTATTTACACCCCAAATCTGATATATTTCCAAAAGTAGGAATTATATTCAATGCCGTGTGAGCTCTTGTGTGGCAGAGCCTCAGAGGTGTAAAGAAGGCCAGCAGCCACAGAGGAACATTGAACCAGCAGGAGGGTAAATGGTTCTTCTTCTCTGCTTTGAAGTTTTTTTCTTTCTAAAATTTGATCTATCTTTCTATCTGTCACCTATATTTACCACAGTACAATGTACAAAGACATCTCTTCCAACTTTATTCTTTTTCTTTCTTCCAAATTAGACTTTCAGAATTTACAACCCCGAATACTGATTCTAGTCAATGAGGTTAGTTCTCCCTCACAATTACTGGCTACTCCAGAGGGCTGGGGTCAAACGCTTGATTAAATAAATTACAGCTTCGGGTCCCCTCCAATAAGCCATGTCAGGCTGTAGGCAACCCAAAACAATGCTCCCTGTTTTAACCCATAATGGACAGTTGAGTTCAGTAAGTGGCCTAATCACTGTAGCATAAATATTTATGGGAGAATTTTTCCAATTAAGGTAGAGGCTTGTTTAGATGCTATCAGTTTAGAGAGGGCTCTTCCAACAAGAAAATTACTGTTAAAAGACATCAGGAAATGGTTAAACTCCAGAAGGCTAAAAGGTCAGTGAGTCTGCAATGCACCAGGGCTGCCATTCTATTACCACTGTCTGCATGCGTTAAACCTCCCTCTTTCTCCTTTAAATGGAGGATTAAAAAATAGCCCTTTCTACCCGGAAAAAAAATGTTGGTTCATTCATATAAAAAATATCTATGTTGAGAAATAAAAATGTGGGCAGTGACTCAGCCAGGTTTGGTGTTATCCCAACGTTTACACCAGGCTGTACATAGGTCTTGCTTCTTTCCTGGGTCTAGAGTATGGAGGGGGGTGCCAATAATGGTGTTGAATGCTTCCATAATACGTGCTGTTAGCATGGACTTCAAGGATCTCTGTTGCACGCAACCTAGGAAGAGATGCAAACATGCATTTTGTGGGTCATATTATCAAGAAAGAGCTGTATAAAATCTGAAATGTAGAGTACAGGCAGAAAAACTCCCAGAGTAGAAGAATATGTGATCTCAGTGGGAATTCATTAATCTACCAAACAGTGTGGATGTGTGTCTACCATATGGCATTTTACTCTAAGGGAAAACATGAAAAAGAGAGAGAAAGTGGGAAAAAACAATCCCCGTAGAATGTGAACACAAAATACCTTTGCCTGAAAATAAACTTGTTAAGTTTATAGCAGAAGAAACATGGAAGAGTATCCTAGATCACACTATTAGAGCTGAGATGGTTTTAGAAATATTGCCATCTGATTTTGATTTTCCTTGGAAGATGGAATCAAGTATTAAAGATTAAGGTTATTTAGCAACAATTTCAACAGTTAGCTATGACGTAAAACACAGCATAAACCACATAAGATGGGGAAGATTGGTCTATATGAGGATAACTTGGGTCTCTTGAAGCCAAAAGTATGAATGATTCTTTCCAAGTCACAGCTGTTACAAAACCAAAAGGCAGTGAGACACCTGAAAAAATATGAGACCACAAAGAGAGGCATTCGCCATTTCATAATTAGACTGGAAAGACAATCTACTTTGATCCGCTATCCAATCCCTACTTTCACCTCCATCCTCAATGTGAACCTGAAAAAGGCCGCCAAGCTCAATCTTAGCAATGACTTTGGCTTTCGCCCTAACTGCCCTTTTCCTTCTAGGACTGCGAGTTAAGTAAACCAGAGCTTGAAACACTGGTGCAAGCAGAGTTCCCTGGAACATTCCTTCAACCAAGAGGGTGCATGCCTACAGATGCACAGAGCATAGGTTTGAGGGAGAGACACTCTGAAACAGTGACACTTTGCCAGAGCTGACTTGGGTTCTGCACAAGACATCCCTGGAGTGTGGAGAGTGCAAGGCAGGTTGTCTACTAAAACTTCGCCCCACTGGGGTTGGCTTTGGGCAAGGAATTTGAGGTAAAAGATTTCTAATACTTATTGTTCCTGCTCTTCTTATTCCCACCTTTTAAAATAGCATATGTTCTTAGATTTCCCCTTTCATATTTTCAACTTAATGATATTAGTTGCTTCAGAACTGAATTTCACTCGAGGGGGAAACTGAAGCACGATGGATAGAACTTCTCTTAATTTGGACTCAAAGACCTGTTAGACACCATGGTGGGGAAGTGAGCCGGTTACACAAACCTAAGCAAATTCTTATTCTACTCAGACTTGTCTCCTATTAGGTAAAAGTGTGTTTGTAGTTAGAGAATTTGAGTTTCCACTTAAAAGACCATGTTCTATAGTATGGAGGATAGGAGTCAGCTCAGACCCCTATCATTACCCTTTTTTCTGAAATGTTGACTGGCCTAGGTTTCGAGGAGGACACAATTTTAATGCTGTGTTTGGCTTATGAACTAGCAGCTGAGAAACAAATGCATTTAGAAAGTTCTTCTAAATTAGGTCTCTAATATATGGGGAGATTTGAGATTTGGGCAGATTTGATGTGGTTTTCTGATTTCCCATCTAGAAGTGTTTTAAAGATCAACACAGTGATGTCGATAATTGCTTTAGGAAAATGCCATAGAATAGGTTGAAGACTCGCTGCTAATTAGGAAAAGGAAGTTAATCTTCCTTCTACGTCTTCTTAGGTCTGTTTGAAGAAACCATCACAGACAATTTTAAGAGCTTTGGCAGGAGTGCTGGATCATCGTGATGATCACACTGGGGCTTTGGTGGACTGGTGATTTCCTTCCTTGTCTCCAGCTAATGTATATTGCAGTCTTGACCATCTGTAACACGCAATAATACTTCCTTTTCCTGACATAAGGTCTTCAGCATGAGTACTTATTCAAGAACTTTTAAAAATGGGTATTTTTATTATAAAAACTGTAATCTGTCCTTTAAAAATAAGCCCACAGATTATAAGAACAGGCAGAAGTTTTTTTAGGTTTAGGCAAAGAGCATATAGCAACAGTTCTCTATTCAGGTAGTTTCCCAGGTGTTCCTTCTCACATACTTTCTGTGCATGTGTCTCTCTCTAAGCTAAGTGAAGGAATGACAAAAAGAACATGCTGAGTTAGCTCTGTTTTGTCTTCTGACCCCAAAGGTTGAAGAGAAGTTATTCTTGTTGATAATATGCTGTGATTTAAATTGGAAGAATTTTTTTTTTTAATTTTTGTTAGGGATAAGTAGGGCACTATTTAACATGCGTTTCATTCCTTGTACTATGGCGATGACTAGCCCCAAATAAATAACTAAACTTGAATCACACATAAAATAACAAAATCAGAACATGCATGAGATGTCTTAGGAAGCCTACTGTTTGTGTGCAGATAAATGAACCCATCTGATTAGCACTGAAACAAGCCACAATTCCATTTCAACACAATGAGCTTGAGTCTATGGTGGACCAGGTTGGCCAAGGCTTTGAGTAAACTGTTTACTTCCAGCAATCAAATCAATTCTTTCCCAAGGATTTGGGGCTTCATTTAGTGCAGTTTTGGAATTGAGTAGTGTTCTGCACACCCAGAGAAATAAGGACTAGACTCAAGAAACTTGGGTTTGGGATCTAATAGTAATTCCCCATATTTTTTTTTTTTTTTTTTTTGCTTTGCTCCTTTTGTTTTACTCTCATGGAAACTACCATTTATGAGGAAATTCTGAATTTGTTTAATGTTATCATAAGTTTGTGCTGTATTCATCAAGTGATATAAAAGAAAGAATAACTTTATAAACGATTTAATTGAATGCAAATTTTGAGGGTATTATTGAATTGTTCATGGTTTTTTTTTTATCCAAAGTTCACCATTTTGTTTTATTTATTTATTTATTTATTTAGGCTGTGCTGTGCGGCATTCGGTATCTTAGTTTCTGACCAGGGATCAAACCTGTGCCCCCTGCAGTGGAAGCACAAAGTCCTAACCACTGGACCACCAGGGAAGTCCTGAACTGCTTATGATTTAAAGAATAGGTTTAACATCCTTCAGGACTTAACATTCTGTTTTTCAGTCATTTTCCATTTTATTCTGTGGATGGATTTATATTATTTGGCTTACATCAAATCATTTTATATAAAATTCAAGTACAGCCACCATTAAAAATACATACAACACAAAAGGGCAATGTGGTAAAAAAAAAATCCTTATTTTAATAATATATTACATTACTGAAATGTTGCTAAAATTAGTCACAGATTTATCTGTTTTTTTCTAACATATTATTTAGAAAAAATAAACCAGAAACACACAATGCTAATTAAATATTGCATTTGTATAGTACCTTAAAATTTTTGAAGTTGTTTTATATCTGCTACTTAAAAACAAATGATCTTAATAATGTTTTGGTGGTAATATATAATTGGCTTTTTCCACCAGTGTCCCTGGTGGCTAATGGTTGAGAGTACTTTTGAATTCGATCACATAAATATTTCAAACACTTGGCCGGAATACGTTTTTTGGTGATGGCCATATTAAAGTAAAACCACTAGATTACCCAAATGTCTCTGTATACAGAAAGAAAACCTACACTTTAAAAAAAGTTGGTTTTTGTTTTTTCAGTAAGTGACCATAAATGACATATGCAAAGTTTGAAACTCCAGATGATCTGCTGATTTTTAAGGTGGACATCATGATGCTCTATGACTTTTTTCTTGAATTTTTCTTTGCTTGTTTGTTCACATTTTATTGAAGTATAGTTGATTTACAATGTTGTGTTTGTTAGTTTCTGGTGTATAGAAAAGTGATTTAGTTACACACACATGTATAGATCTATGATTTTTTGAAAAAGAAATTGTTGAGGTTTAGACTCACTATTTGATTCCAAGAAGCTGATTTTAATCTTTTTCAGTAAACGGTGGTGGTAGTTACAGGGGAGTGGGGGGGACTCCATTTACAGTTTCTGAGACACAGGTTTGTGATCTCAAAGTTGGCACTTGGGATAACTGTGGCAGAGGCGACATTGCTATAACTCAATTACTCCACAAGTAAGGAATGCGTGTCTGGAAATTTCCTTCTGAAGTGAATTTTTCCTTCTGCTGATAGCTGTGGTGTTGAGAGTCGCACTCTGCCACACGATTTCCCTTACCCCATGGCTAGTCTAGACGGTGCAACAGAAGTCAGGGGTTCTGACAGCTGGAACCTCCTTTCCTAAGACTTTTTGAAAACCTCCATCGTTCACTTCTTTGTACACCTGCTGACAGTTTCTTAAATGGATCAGTGGTTTCCGTACTTTTCTACAGAACTGATGACAGTTTTCAAGGGGGTATGAAAAATATCCTGGCCTTGAAGTTGTTTACACCAATATTCACAGCTGATAAATTGGGCTGTCATTCTGATCTTACCACAGAGGGCAGAAAGGGGATTTAGTGGTAGCGTTGATCACAGTGATACAAGACACAAACGGATCCTACATCCATTACCAGATTCCTGCATTTGCCACCATCTGTTCTTCTCCATCTCTGCCTAGAGTGGGCAAAGAAGACCTAGTGGGCGACAAGAAGGGTACAGGTTGTGATTCTGAGGAAAGGACATCTGGGAAATGAGGGTGTTACATCCCGCACTGGACACCTGAGAGAGTTTACACGCCCTCCTTACACTAAAGGGTTTTCAACTTAAACTGGAAACTGTACTGTCTGGGGACTAGTTTACTAAACATTCTTGTGTAAAGACAATGAAGAAAAAACGATCTCTCAGTGGTTGTTTCATGATATTGGTTCTTCGGTTCTTTGGTTCACTTCCAAACAACTGAAATGTGTGGAGAGGCAGGCTAGATTACAGAGTTAAAAATAAGTGATGTTATGTTTACGAATGATTTATTTCTGATTAAATCTCTATATATGAGATTCCCAATTAGTGTGCAACGTCAGAATCATCTGGATAATTTTTGCAAGCAACTTCAGTGTGGCTGAACCGGATTATTCTTGGGACTAAGGTGGAGGGAGCAAGACTGGTGAGGTCTGGCCATGTGATTAGCTGCTGTCCTGCTGATCAACACTGCTTTTGGTAAGTCAGTGTTTCCTAAAATCTCAGCTTCTCAGGATCACCTGGGGAGCTTTATCAAAATATAAATATCCAGGCCCCACTCCAGCCCTGAACAATCAGAATCTTGAAGGGGTAGTGGAGGGGCAGGACCTGGATATCTGTTTTTTTGAAAAATCTGCCCAGATGATTCTGATGCCCTGACAGGTTTGGGGACCCCTGCCCTAGAGGATGAAAGAAATTGATGGAATGAGATCAGCATTTTTAACGATGAAAAGGCCACCTGACACAAAGGGAGAGATTCATGGAGGATTCAAAGCTGAGATTTGATGAAGACTATCTTCATTAGATCAGTATTCTGCTTACAAAATCAGTTTATCGAAGTTGGAGTTTTTTTTATTGACAATCAGATATATTTATTGTGTTAATAGCGGCAGTGACAATGGGAGCATATAGATATTTCTGAATATTAGGGTAGGGACGTTCAGAAATGAGCTTTAATTCAGAAATTAGTCTAAGGCACAAGGCTGATAGGGGGAAAAAATGGAATTGATGAAAACTGGCTATTCTATCTGTGGGCTGATGTGTGGATGAACAAGGGAAAATACTGATCGAGCTGCTAATCTATTTGCAGGGTTCTTGCGTTGAGCTCTCTGTGGTGACTGACTTGAGAAAGATTGCCATAGAATACTGGCTATTTAACTATTTAAGTAGTTACCTGAGATTGACAGAGTGCTCTTTTAGGGGTGTGTGGTGAGGGGGATGGGAGAGGGGTAGGAAGAAGCTGAGAAATTTGGGAGGAAACAAGAGTCAGAAATCACTGCACAGCCTGATAAGGGTAGAGGGGAATAGATTTTTTAATAGGGAAAAGGTGGATTTACTGCCCCCAGGTTTTGTCAGCCTGTTGGAATGATAATGTAAGCTCTATCTGATTTCCCACTTTTTAAGAACAGCAATCTATTAACCAAGTTAACATTAGAATGTAAAATTTTTGTTTTAGACAGTGTAGGTGTACAAATGATTCCTTGGTTACAAAAATCTTGGGAACTTCAAACCAGCAGAAAGGAGGCTGACTTTTATTAGGTAAAGTCGTCTTTATCAGAAGTGGCCCACTAATCTCAAAACTGGAGTTATGGGAACCATTATATCTCTTGCAGAAATTGGATAGGAAGTAACTGAAACTGGTTTTCTAAATGGCAAGGATCAAACCATTTGGAAGCCTTAGGCTACAGTAACAGAAGTACTGGAACCCTGCTCTGTGAGCTCCAAGTCCCTTTAAAGTTGTGCCACTGACTGAGGAGATAAGTGGTGATAAGAGACAGACAGCAGCAGGGCCAGGGCTGTTTTCTTTCTGGGGAACAGCCCTAATTTGAACTCTGCTACCCCCCATCCCCTTCCCCTATTCTCTAGATCATGGATGTTTGTTTGTTTGTTTTTTAATGCTGTCAACTTTCAAATGTAAGATCCTAAAGGAGCAAGGACTGTTTCATTTGAATGTTTTCATGTATATTTCTCAATACAGTGGGTACTCTTAATACATACTAAGTAACTCAAAACTTTAAATTATATTTACCTCCCTAAATTTGGGCTCTAAAAGCATTCTATTTTGTAAGATCTCTTGGAAGAGAATCTGGTGGGTTTCAGAGAAACTTCTTAGACGCTTTAGTGCCAAACTGGAAAAGCGCTTTTGCTAAATGAACCCAGGCTTTCTTGTAGTGGGCATTTATGCAGAATTAAAATATAAAACGATAAATTATCAATATCACATTAATAGAGCCAGTTTAATTAGCATTTAAATTCTCTCGCAGGATATGTATATGGGCTATGGCAAAGGATGTGAATCTAAATCACATGGATTTTTACTCATTGCAAGAATACTCTTCAACTCAGTTAAACAAGTAGTTGAGGAAATATCTGGAAAGCTGACTCAGTTTTCAAGACCCTAGAACAGTAGTGGAAGATCCAATAATTTTCTGAAGTCCTGATACCCCCTGACCTGAGGAAAAAAAGCATTTGATCCCAGGACCTAGGCTAACTTGATAGCCTGCAGCACAATAGCCTAATGAATAATGGGATCTGGGCGATGAATAAATGTCAGAAGGAACTTCACAATAATGACTTACAAGCAATAATCTGATTTAGAAAAATATTAAATTAGGCCTAAATGGAAAATGGTGCTTAAACAGTTCCATTTGAGGGACCCAGATTGCACTCTGCTAAGCAGTGTTGGTGGGCAAAGAGCGTTTGTTTCTGCCGTGGCAGGAGTGTGATTGATGCAGCTGCCCCTGCAAGCTTGGTAACCAACTTATTATTACAGCAGCTCTGAGGTTTGTCGCTGGGCTGTGCAAACAAATGATCAACATCATGTGGGAATGGCAGTAAGTGGAAGGGCCTCGGTGGAAAACATCGTTTGTGAAACAGGCTTTTCAGCCCAGAAGTTAGCTACTGAGAGTGTAAAAACAAAGGTCTTTGCAAGAGAGACAGTGAGCAAAGCATGATGGATAATCTCGACCATGCACGTAATTGCTTCCAGGTGTCTGGCCACTTTATTACTCTTGGGGTTATGCTACCACCCTGACAATGTTTTCTTTCTCAAACACGATAACTCCTCAGAAGGCTGGTGCCAGCGGTTACTGTTACCTCCATCACCCTAGGTTTGACTCGGTTACAGCCCAGTCTCCAGACAACTGCCACATTAGGGAGATTTAATAAGGTGCGTGTATAAAATGGAGTTTAGGGGAACCCTATGAAAAGTCAGCTGAGTGCTGGAAGTTTGCTTTCTCCATCTGGGTTACATTGTCCACTGCTACAAGTATCAATAATTTTTTAAAAGGTAGTTTTTTTTCTCCTCTGTATGACAGTTTTTTTTATTACATATTTATTTATTTATTTTATTGAAGTATTGTTGATTTACAATGTTGTGTTAGTTTCAGGTATACAGCAAAGTGATTCAGTTTTATATATATATATATCATATATATATTCTTTTTTGGATTCTTTTCCCTTATAGGTTACTACAAAATATTGAGCATAGTTCCCTGTGCTATACAGTAGGTCCTTGTTGATTATATATTTTATATATAGTAGTGTGGATATGTTAATCCCAAACTCCTAATTTTAGATAAAATACATAGCTTTCTTTTTATGAAACTGATTGGCTTTCTAATGCCATTTTCAAAGTTTTTGGTATTCACAATTTAGTATTTAATGATTTAATTCAGATTTAAACAGAGTGAAAATATAGTATGTTCTTGCCTGAATGTCAACACCTGGAAGTAAGAAAGTTCAAGAAGTTTTCTTAACCACCTACTTTTCTAGGCTAGAAAAATTATCATGAAAGCTTGAAAATAATGTCACATTTCATTTCTAAGATGCTTGTCCCAAGAATAATCAATTCAAATTCTTATGTCCTTTAAATTTCTTGATACAGGCAGATTTAGGGACTTTGATAATTCAATATATGATTTTAAAAATTGCTGTAAGAGACCAAAATCTTGTAAATTAAAATAAATACTAAGGATGTTTTGTAGCTATTCACAGTTTCACTGCCCCTCCAACCTCTGCCCCTGAATCTCTAGAATCAATGAAGAGGGAAGGAATATTTTTTGAAAGTTGGAAGTAAACGATAGATTTGATGAAAAAATTATGGTATGTAGGATAAAACAATAACTCATCTAATCTGTTTTACCATTAGGCATAATTTGATTTAAAACATCCCTAAAAGAAATATAAATAAATATAAATATATAAGTATATATATAGTATTACTTTATACTTTATGCTTTATCCTATAAGAGTATTTTTATACTATTACTTTAAACTCTCACAAGAAAAAATGTTATCAAACTATGGGAATAATTTTACCTTTATTTAAATTTTTATTACTCTGTTATTTAAAAAAAAGTTGATCATCATGTCATCAGAAATAGCCTTTTGTTCTAAACACTGACTGGCACCTACAAGGTGAAAGTCCTGCCCTTGGGGCAGGGGAGGATGTTACATTTCAGGGCACCTCCAGTTGGACCATCATTCACCCATTTTTTTTCATGTGTCTGTGTTTCTCTTCTCTTTTTGACTGTATCTAATATAGTCACAATTCAGGAATGAACTCAAAGGTTAGACCTTACATATAAAAATTCTAATGTATTTTTACTCACATGGTTCAATCAAATTTTACGCTAAAGTTGAATTGTTTTGGAATACAGACCTAATCCCCAAGGATGCACTGAAGCATCACTTTTGACCTGGGTGAAACCAAATGCATCTGTGCACTGGCAGGGGGGCCACAGTGGAAAGCAAGATGGTTATTAAAAAATATAATAGCGTGGGAATTGCCATGAATTTTAATAAACTTATCTTTCTGCAACTTAAGTCCATTTCTTCTATAAGAATATATAGATGTATGTATATATATAAATAAAATGGTCCTCCTGCTTCTTAAAAAGATGATCACAATAACTTTTCACTGTTCCAGCGTGCCAAGCAAAAGGCTTTTATTTTGTATAAAGCAATATAAATGGGGACCTGGTCTTTAGTACCGCAACAGTTTTAATGATTTGTCTGAATTTATTTTACATTCCCCGTGACTGAAGTGGCAGGTCTAGAGTGGAGAATAGTCTGCAAGTAGGTCTTTCACAGATGCACGGCCTGGTTCTGCCCTTTCCAGGGCACTATTCTTTTGGCCTGCTTTTGCACATTCTGCCCTCATTCACTCACCCATCTTTGCTGTGAAGGTCTCGCTTCCTCTGGAGCCAATTAAATGACTGATCCTGTTCTCTCGGACCACCTCTCCCCATTCTCTAGTGGTTGCAAGGAACATTTCTGAGTAACAGTTTCTGATGCCTTCCCATGAGGTGCCTGGAACCTCCCTGAAAATACAATCTGCACCGTATCATCCATGAAATGCTTAGATTCACAGCATGAACCCAGTTTAGGGCTTTCCTCTGAGAACCTTACATGAAACAGTTAAGAAGTCAAAGTGAAGAAGGAGCAACAGTGACTCTGGAAGGAGATAGCCAAGGATAAAATGTTTCCTCTTCATCTAGGGCCTTGGAAAGGCTTTTAGCAAAGGAACCCTGTCATGGGGTCATCACTTTTCTCTTTGTGGTGGTGAGCATTCTAGAATAAGGCCACCGGAAAACAGGTGAGAAAAGTGAAAACTTAGTTGCATATCACAGGAAGGTGAGTCGGACCCCGCCTTCTTGGTGTTAGCAGAGGTTTACATGTTACACAGGCGCCTGGGTTGGTCACAAGAAACAAGAATGTGAAGGGCTGACTGAGGCAGATATAACTCAACAGTTCTGCTTTCAGAAGCAGACTGCCAAAGCGGAGGAAGTTTAGGAAAAGAGGGTTCTGTGGTCATTGGTTTATCAAGAAAATGGCAGTTTGGGCTTGAGTCTTAGAATTCTTTTTACCAGTGGGCTGTGGAAGGATCATAAGCTGTGACCATGGAACTGACCCCTTCCTGTCCCACGCACACCCGACTGGGTGAATCTTCCAGGGCTCTGCTTCCGCTTTTCCTACTGCTAAGACAGGGAGCTTGCATTTTCTCTATCTGAAATGTTCATCCAGCTCTACTTAGCCAAACCTTGACCATGCCATGTGGCTTAGCTCCGATGTCATCTTCTCAAGTTTTTGCTGATCACCTCGACAAGGACTGATCTCTCCTTTGAAATCTGTGTGGGTTGATTGTAATGCTGTATAATGTTTACTTCCTATAGCCTTCCAGGGCAGTTATTTTTGTATTTATCCTAGTTCTTCTATTGGATTTATAATCACTTAGTGGAGAGAAAATTCATATGTGGCACGCAGTGTGTTCATCACTGTTTGTATCTAATCTCTTTTAATTCTGGTGAAATATCTCTAATCTAGGCATTAACTGTCCTCATTTTTAAATGAAGAAACTGAGGCCCAGAGAATTGAAGGAAATTGTTGGGGTCCCATGGGTATTAAGTGGGAGGGTGGAGATTTTGACTCAGGTGTGTATGACTGCACAGACTGTAGTCTTTCAAATATTTTATGCCGACACTCTCAGGGCAGGGGTGGGAAATAATTTTTATCCTTTCCAGAGACTGTTAAATACTTGTTGATTTAATTAGTGATTTTGACCAATTATTTGGCATTTGGCTTTGTAAACATTGTATTCTAAAGTGGTTGAAGATGACATTAAAGAAAAAAGAGTGAGTTTTGTATTTGATATTGTGGTTAATTGATGACATGTCATTTTAACATCATAGGGTCCAGTGATAGGGTAAAATGATAGGAAAAACTGATCTATTGGACCAAAGGTCCTTAAATTTCTCCCTATTATTTTAGTGCATTTTTAAATATGGATGAATTAAAGAAATGTTGGGGTCAATTAATTTATTTAAAATACCAGTAGCAAATAGGAGACACGGTGTTCTCATTTCTTTGAGTTTTTTCATAACAGATTAAGCAGATGTCGAACTCCAGGTCATCCTGAGAGCAAAGAAAGTACACACACTTGGTCTGAAGTCACTGTTTCTGCGGAAGGAATAATTTTGAATGCAGTTTAATGTAATGTCCCTGGAATTGAGGTCCATCTCAGGGGAACCTGAGCCAGGTTAAATAAAAAGACCCAACACCCAATGGGCCACAAGGTGCTCTGCAGGGCAAGTGACCGGGTAAAGCACCGGGGAGGTAAGACCGGGCTCTTTCCCCTCCAGCTGACGGATGAGGCCACTGGGGTAAAGCAGAGGAGCCATGGGGCTTTCACAAGCAGGGAGGGAGGGTAACAACAGAGTCAAGACTACATATGTCTCAAGGGTAGACACCAAGTCTTCCTTGCTCATTCTTTTAATCCCCCCTACTCAGCAATTTCCTTGGTCCATAGTTCTTAAAGATGCTTGTTGAATGAATGGCTGTTAGAAGTCGTATGGAGCTGTGCTTTTGTCAACATACAAATCATGTTATATAAAATGTTAACTAACGTGTTATATGAGACCAAGAGACCCATTATTCGTGAATGCTGCTTTCTCAGGATTATTCGGAGTTAGGTAGGAGGGAAGTGGGGCTGAGGGACAGTGATTTCCACAGTAGGAGCTAACCTCGGGGTTAGTGTTTCTTTCTTTCTGATCCCATTATTCCCCTGGGTAGGTATGGCTTGAGGAAATGGGAGTAACATGCTTACATATTTGTGCTGAGATTCACATCATGGGAGATAGTTCCTAGGATAATAAGATGAGTACTCTTGGAAACTGTTTTGTCTTTTTCACGGATCGTTTCGTAATTTTTTTTTTTTTTTTTCAAATCTTAAAGGGGCCCCAATATGGCCACAAAGAGATAATGTAACTTCCAAAATTCTTTATATTGTCCTAGGGACTGACATAACCTCAGGAGAAGCTATTTCCAAATTTAGTTTACAAACACAATAAAACAATCTCTGTGGTAAAAGGTTTGAAGATATTACAGAATTATTTAATTAGGCCCTGAATTTAGCACCCATTTAACTTACCATCTATAGCCTGGTATAATACTTCTAAGACTGCTGACTTTGAATTCCATTTTGAGCTTGTAAGCCTTTTTAAAAACCTCATTTCCTTAAAAGGAACAAGAAGCCCTGTTTTTGTCCCTCACAGAGGAATTTGCTCAGGAAACAAGAAGGTAACAGAGTTAGTTATTTGAAACAGATTCCTGCTGCGTGCAGCATCGTTGACTAAATTACATCTGAGGCTCCAAAGACAGTTTACTCAAAATAGGTATAAGAGCTTTCTGTTGATCTTAGAGAACAAATGAAATCAAGACACACCATCCATCTTCTGCATTTCAGAATTCCTAGAAGATGCTTCTGCTTGTTTTATTGACACTTGATGTAAAAATTCATGGTAAAAGGCAAATGTTCTTAATTAGCACCTAGGAATATTGCTGATAGCCTGTAAGTCTAGCCATTTGCTGGTAAGTCCCTAAATGAACTTGAGAAGCAAAGAAGTATTTTGAGGGAGGCGGAGTGGAGAACCTGAGAAAAAGAAACTCTGTTAGACTGAGGAATGACCCCAATTCTCGGTTGATGAATAAGGTTCTTGTTTCCAGGGAAATGACATTTATTCGGAGGAAAGAAGCAAAAAGAATGAACCTCAAACTGGAGACGTGATTTCCTTCACTCCTAAGGCAGCAGCCAGACCCCGGCACAGGATGGAGTCCTGTGCATTTGGGTTTTCAGAGAATGTCATCGTGTTGCACTCAGTGATGGAGTTTGCTTATCTATTTATTTTTTGACGCTGTTGATTAAGCCAGTATGGGAGTCCAAGGTCCCAGACCAGATGGTCACAGAATTGTCCTCTGTGTGGTTTGGTTCACCAGGGTCATCCATTTATCTGTTGTTTAGAAACAAAACATAATCAAGCTCGTAAAATGGTTAGGACTCATATCCAGTCCAGACAATGAAGGAATAAGGTCAAGGCTAGGGGGACAAGGCCAGGTCGCAGTAGAATGCTGGGTTACATGTAGCAGGAGGCAGAGGGGGAATAAGATCAAAAATGGAAAAATCAAGGTCAGAGTTGGGAGTGGAGAAAGGCAGGAGAGAGGATCACAGGGCAGGATTCCAGGGAAACCACACTGATGCCTTTCTTCTCTCCTTCTTGAAGAGAAGCCAACTTGCCTTCTGTGACAGAATAATAATGTGTTGGATTTACATAGAACTTTTGTACATAAGAATTTTGCTTCTATAAAATACTGACATTTAGAGAACTAAATATTTTCTTAAAATATGTTTTTCTTAAGAGTTTTTATGCAACAAACATTTCTTTTGAATCTAAAATATAAACCCCATAAGAGCAAGGACTGAGTTTCATTCACCATTGCATTCCCAATGCACAGGACAGGACAGAACCTCCTAAATATTTATTAAGTGAATGAAACAGAAAGGAAACTCTCATGTACCAGGCACTATGCTGGACACACATAGCTCCAGCTTTCAAGAAGTTTATTAGAAGATTTAGGACATATTCATAAATAACCAAACACAAGGCAGAAAATGGCATCAGAGGAGATCATACTCAATGAGTTTATAGTGGAGGTGGAGTCTTCTTGGTGGGTGGGAAGTGGGGGGAAATAAAGGAGGACTCCATAGGGTCAGTTATATTCTAGTTAGGGTTTGTAGGATGGAAAGGGGTTTAGAAATGGCATGGATGGAGAAAAAAGTATTCTAGGCCAAAGAAAATGCATGAATGAGGGTACTTGTGAAAGTGTAGGGACCCTGAGTAGTTAATTTCAGCTAAAGTGAAAGCTACATGATGGGGGAAATCATGGGAGGTAAGGTTGGGAATGGGAGTCAGGATAAACTGATTGAATTGATCACAGAAAGTAGTGTGAATACCGTAGAAATGAGTTTGGGCTTTATTCTGCAGGATGGAGAGGTACTGGGAGTTTTTGAAAAGGAGAAATAAGGTTAGGGTTGTACTCTTGAAAAATGCACTAGGCAGTAGGACAGGGGATGAACTGGAGGAGAGTGAGGTTAGAAGCAACTAGGGATTCCTTCCCGGGGCCCAGGCAAAAAGCCATGAGCGGGGCTTCCCTGGTGGCGCAGCGGCTGAGAATCTGCCTGCCAATGCAGGGGACACGGGTTCGAGCCCTGGTCTGGGAAGATCCCACATGCCGCGGAGCAACTAAGCCCGTGAGCCACAACTACTGAGCCTGCGAGTCTGGAGCCTGTGCTCCGCAAGAAGAGAGGCCGCGACAGTGAGAGGCCCGCGCACCGCGATGAAGAGCGGCCCCCGCTCACCGCAACTGGAGAAAGCCCTCACACAGAAACGAAGACCCAACACAGCCAAAAATAAATAAATAAATAAATAAATAACTTTATTAAAAAAAAAAAAAAAAAGCCATGAGCATTTGAACCAGGGCGGTGATAATGAGGGTGAAACATGCAGATGCACATGGAAGGTATCGACATCACAGAAGGAGAGTCTTAGGTGCAGAGGGAATAGCCAGGTCTAACTCTTTGATGTAGAGTTGGAGACGTGAGTGAAACTTGGGAGAGAAAGCAGGGAAAGGAAAAGATTTGGAAGCCATTTTTATAGAGCTGTTGGTTGAGGCTGTAAAATTGAACCAGGCACCGAGTGAGAGAGAGTCGAATGAACAGGGAATTTGGCCGAGAAAGATTCTTTAGGAACACCTGAATTTATGGAGATGATTAAGGAAGAAGAACTGCAGAAAAATGCAGAGGAAAGACTATCAGAGGCATAGAGAGTGAGGAGCATGCATGATGGAAACCATGCGAGAGGATTTCGAGAGTGAGTGCTCACAGCTTCTCATGCGGTTAGAAGGTGAAGATGCAAAATGAGAAAAAACTCTGTCAATGAAAAGTTCATTAGAGACACTTAAGGGAGTATGCAGTGATAAAACTGAGGCAGTAGCACAATTCACGAATTCTGGAAGTTTAAGAGCAAAGAGCTAATATAGTGCCTTGACTGAGAGCTAAAGGACTTGGGGAAAATCTTATGGATAGGACTGGCTTGTGTCGCCTGTTACGAACGGAAGGATGGAAGGAGTAGGACAAAGAGGGAGAGAGGGAAAATGGAAGGCGGTAAGGGGGGAGGGAGGGAGGGAGAGAGAGAGAGAAAACGGACAGAGCATTTGGAAATATCCTGGAATCACTAGACATTTTTTTCTCTCTGATTCTTTCCAGTAGAGCCTAGAAAAGGGGCTTAGTATATAAGAGATGTCAGATTATCTGTTGACTATGGAATGTTTTCCTGAATTCTGCTTTTGCCAAGATCCAAGTTATGTTTTTGCAGAAGATCTTTTTCCTATCATTTTCTTATCATTTGTTGGCTGGGGTGTTCCCAGACTGTACCTGGTCTGCCAGTTTGGAAACAGACCTAGACTTTTCATTCCAGAGTATAAACACTTACTGTTGAAGCTATTGTCATAACCTATTCTTTCATTTATGTGAATGGCTCAGATTAGAATGGCCCCATCAAGTCATGTTGTCCCTTTTAAGGGTTATTTCTGCTTGTTTCTTGGCATGGGCTTGGGCTGCTTTTGAAAATGGAAGCCAATGCCAAAATTACGCGCATATTCATAAACTATAAACAAACACAAAATTATACATACACAATCCGACACACCCCCTATAATAATAAAACTGAAACCAAAGACACCACACAAAATAACTTTTTTGCTTTGCTGGCAGAGGTTCTGGAAGGCTTTTTGTAATACTGGGCTCAATTTTCAGAGCCCAGTATTACAAGTCCACACAAAGATAGTACACACAAAGGAATTATTCTCAGATGTAGGATTGCAGTACTGTTTGCAACTCAAATATGCACTATCTGGGGTGCTGTTTGAGGTTCACAGTCCAGTACTTGCAACTATGTAGCCCTGGTCGTGTTTTCAACATATTCTTGGAAAAGTTCCTTTATTTGCTTTTTAGCATCCACAGGCCTTTGCAATTTGTTCTCTTATTTGGACTGTATAAACAGCATCAAGATGCTTTTTGCCTTTCATTCAAACAAACAATGGCTTTGTAACTAAGAAGAAAATTAGTAACAGGTGAAAGTTTATTTTTAATGACATTGAGATCAAATTGCTGTTTAACTTACAGAAGAAACTCACCCCACGTCTCTTTTAATGTTTCAAAATTATTTATAAATTAAACTTAACCTCTAAACATGCTCAGAACATTAAAATGGCCTCTTTATTCTGTATTACTAACCGAATACAAAGAATATGGCTTTGTTCTGACTTTTTTTCCTCGCAAATTTACCCTTAAAACATCTTGCATTATAAAAGTTTACATAGAGCTGTCTTAGAGATTTTTAATTTTGTGCTTGCATGTACATCAGAGTTTTGTGTTTAGAATTATGTTTTTTTAAAAATTTATACTAATGTTTGCTTTTATTAGATATGTTTCATATTTCATTGTATCAACATTATTGTATCTTTTGGGGACTTTGCTTTATAGTTATCCTATTTCATTACTGTAACTTACATAGCTTATAACCACCAATTTAATAAGAATATTCACTAAAGGTTAAATCCTCCCTACTTTCTTCCTCTTTCTTTAAAAAGCCATAGAGTGTCTGGCACCTATAGAACTACATAAACAATATAAATCAAGATCAGGTTTTACCCAATGTCTCTACTTCTACCATAAATTCCTGTTGAAATAAATCAAATGTTGAATGATTCCATTAATAATCTTTTCATAAAGTATTTGGGACAGAAGGAAGATAGATTTCAGCCCAAACAAAGAGTGTTTTAAAAATCGAGAGCTCTTCAAAGATGGGAGCAGTGGTCTTGAAAGGCGGAGGGGTCCCGTAAGTAGGTCGGAGCCCCCCTGGGGAGGAGGCATCCCTCTTAGATGAGATACTGGGGAAAATTGCCCATGCCTTGGACTTGTTATGTGAAATGCTAAGAATCTACCAATGTATGAGAATTGCAAACTTGAGAATAATTCCACAATGGGATCCAGTTGAAATAATGCAGATTTTGAATCCTGAGGTGCGACGTGGTGAATGGATATGTTTGAGGGGGGAGAAATAGCTTTATATGGCCTTGAAAGTGACTTTGGTGACAAGTTAGAATTTCATTTTATTTTATTTTATTTTTGTTCCAACATTAGGGATTTTCTGTCTCTTTTTGAAGGCTTTTGTTTGTAACACTGTACAACACATGTGACTATTTCTGAACGAAATTAAAAAAGGTAGGTTAAGAGTGCAAACTCCCATGGGTTGAGAGCATGTCTACTTCATCCAGCCCTTGGCATTCTTGAGCAATATTCTAAAAAATCTTGTGAATATGAGATTCTGCAAATACTGCACAGATTCAATCCAATCCCACTTAACAATTTATTAGATATTAGTTATGTGTAGTAATTATGCTAGCATAAGACCCAGTCCTCTAATTAAGGGGTTTGCATTCAGAGGGATAGAAAGCAGGTAGAAGACTTAGGTGTTTTTACTTCTCTTCTACTCTCTTCCTCATATTACCTTTTCTCCTTTTTCCCACTGACAAACTGAGTGAGGAAATCCAGACTAGGGAACTATGGGTGTTTTGGGAACAGTTTAGCTTGGCAAAGAAGTTCTGATGATGGCAGCTTCAGTGGCTTAGAGGTGAATCTGGACATAGGGAAACCTGCAACATTTTTTCAGGCCAGGGAATTTCAATGCGTGGAAAGAATCCATCTATGTTGATTTAACCAATACGTAGGTAGGATAAATTTCAGTGTTCCTCTCCCAGCTACGTTCCTAAAGCCTTTCTTCCCCTCCTTACTTTGGTATAACCCCCATTATCATGCTACCATGGGTCTCCAAAATGCCTTCCCTTCTCCTACTCCAAATCAAAACTACACTTCTCTAAGGAAATGATTTTGATCATTCCTGCCCCGGAGTGAATGAGTCCCAGAGCACCTCTGGGAAGTGGTGCATTTTAAAGACAAACACTTTGATCCGGTGATCATAAAACTGGTGTGAGGTGTTGGGTGACAGCACAGGGAACACAGTTCTGAGTTGGGGGCTGCTGGCCTGCTCTTCTTTCCAAGGACTAAAATGTATGGAGTCAGCTTTGCAGAAACAGATGTTTAGCTACCACTTTCTCCCGCTTGATTAGACACTGCATCCCAGGGGCTAAGAAGAAAGAGCTGTTGCTCAGTGAGAGGGTGTGTGTTTCCAGAGTGTATCACAAATATTGGAAATCCAGGCTCCCAGCAGTGGGGTCCTCTTTGAATCTCTTGCAGCACAGTTTTAACGAAGTATACTACCAGCACTGTTCCAGTCACCTACTGCTACATAAAACGCCCCAAACTAGGAGGTGTAAACCTGCAACCATTTTACAATGCTGATGATTCTGAGGGTGAGGAATCACAGAGGGCACAGCTCCACAATAGGTGGGGCCTCAGCTGGGAAGACTCCAGTGACTGGGGCTGACCCACAGGACTGGGGCTAGAATCACCTGGAGATGTCTGCAGTCACACGCCTGACACCTGGGCTGGAATGACTCAGAATGGGCTCAATTGGGATTGTTCACCAGAACACCTACCTGTGCCCTCTCCAGGTGGCTTGGGCTTCCTCATAACATGGTAGCTGGGTTCAGAGAGGAGGTGTCCAGGAGGGTCAGGAGAGTGTTTCAAGGGAACCAGGGGAAGCTGCAGGCTTTCCTCACCTCGCCTGGGGTTACAAGGGTGGCACGAGGCCAGCCGGATTCAAGAGGGGAGGAAGTAGATCCATTTCTTGATGCAGGAGAGTCTCAGTCACCCTGGAAGAGCATGTGGGAAAGGAGTTAATGGCGTGGTCCTGCTGGGGAAGCACAGCCAGCCAGAGCACTTCAGTGTTACCCCTTATAGTCCAGCCCGTGCTCCATCTCCACACATGGTCTCCACTGCTCTCAGCCACCCTGCAAGGTAAACATTACCCTCATTTCTGAGCTAAAGAAACTGAGGCCCAAAGAAGCTTAGAGACTTGCCTCAGGCCACACAGTGATAAAGCCAGAATTGTACCCCAGCTCTGCGTTGCTCCAATGACCACACTCCTTCCATTTATGACATTTTTATATTAGATTATATGGGGAAAGGGGAAAATTGTGCTTAATAGAACTAGTTTTAACTTGCTATGGTAATTAGCAAATTATAAGGGATTATTTAAACTGAAATAAATATATGTTCACATTTGAGAAATGAGAAGGTCCCACACAATACAAGTCATTTTCCCTTCTTAGTGAATTTTTTTTTTTTTTTTTTGGTCTACCCTGGAACAAGCTGAAAATATGATGTAAACATGAAGGTAGACTTTCTAAATTTGGGTTATGTACTGTTTAGGCAATAAAAGGGTAGTCAAATGCTTTGGGAGGAAAGGAACAAAATCTCCCAATTTTTATAGTGAGCCAACAGCAGATTATCTGAAAGTGTTAACTGTATGTGGCAGACACATTGTGAGAGGGAAAAATCAAGATTGTTTTTAACTACATTCCTTGTTTCAAAACTTTCCAACGCATCTCTCTATAGACTCTCCGACATTAATTAAAACCAACTTGTTCAAGCGTTTGTGATGTATTAGATAAAATATTAAGATGTTTTATTTTCAAAGGAAAAGTGTAAATGACAAATGCTTTGTTTGTATCTGTACGTAAATGTACCTTGCTGTGACCTGGAGTTAACTAAAAAGGTAGAAGATAAAATTTCACAAAATGTATACAAATACTAAATTTCTGGTTCTAGCGTCTTTTTGTGTATATATATGTGGGAGAGGGAGTGGGGTGCTGGGAGAAACATGCTGCTTTTTCTTTGAGGAAAAATATTGCTTTCAAACTAGGTTTGATTTATGTAACTTGCATATATTTACTTTAGAGAGCAAAGAGTAAATTATCAGGACTCTGAATTGACCGGTAAATCCCACAGACACAGATTCCTCATAATAGTGAGTTGTTATGCTTTTTAGATAAATGTGTTAATAATTTACAACTCCCAGGCAGTTCGAGGGGTGATTCTGAGGTGTTTTCAGGGAATGGAACCTCAACTCTGATATATGTCGTCATTGCTAATTGAGCATTTGTGTCATTATTCACAGTGTGAGTTTTAAAGTTTCCTCTCTAGAGTTCCCATGGAACACAGCTACAAGCAACGGGCCTAGAGGGTTGTCAGTAGAAAGCATCACGGTTTCAGAGTCTGGGAGGGAGTGGTGTTTTCTGGGAAGGGAAGCTCAGGAACCAAGAAAAGGCGGGAACTACATTTCCCCCCTTGGATTCCGCGTTTGTTCGCTAGGGCTGGTGTCACAGAGTAGGTACCACACACCAGGTAGCTCAAAACAGCAGAACATTTATTTTCCCAGAGTTCTGGAGGCTAGAGGTCTGCAATCAAGGTGTTGGCAGGGTTGGCCTCCTGCAGGCTGCGAGGGAAGGAGCCATCCCAGGCCTCCTGGGCTTGTAGACGGCCGCTTTCTCCCTGGGTCTTTACATCCATTGTCCATTCTCTATGCCTGTCTGTGTCTAAATTTCTCATTTTTATGAGGACTCGTCATGTTGGACTTGAGTCCACCCTAATGGCCTCATCTTCATTTGATAACCCCTCTAAAGACCCTACCTCCAAATAAGGTCACATTCTGAGATGCTGGGGGCTACGACTTCAACACTGTGTGTGGGAGGGTGGGCAATGGGGACCACCCAATTGTTCCAATGGGGAACAATTCCACCCATCTTTGACTCCATCCTGAGCTTGGACTCTCAGGCATTCTCTCCTCAGAAGAAGGCAGGTATGGATCTGGAAAGAGGCATGAAGCCCTCCGGCTGTTTGAGAATCTGGCCATTCAAAATCATTCAGAGGATGGAGAACACTCAAGTTCCTAGTGCAAGGGTGACTGCGTGATGTATCATGCCACCAGGGACCCTGGAGAGCACAAGGGCCACTAACCAGATGATGTGCTGGGCTACGGTGCATCCTGGGACTTCACCTTACTGTTGCCATTTCGAGAATCCTTGGTTCGGAATGGATGCATTCCCGCAGATGGCACTGCCTCCCCCAAATGCCCGCTGGTCGCTGTCCTGTGCATGGCATGATGACAGCAACAGCTATCACGCTCTGCACAGCGGGCATCTGCCCTTCCTTTCCTGTGTTGTCTCGTAATCCCTCTAATGTTCTTCATGGCAAGCGTTATCTCCATGAAGAAAACGAGACCCAAAGAGAGTTAGTGATCCAATGGAAGTCACACGGCTACTAAAAAGAAGAGTCTGGATTCCTACCCAGGTTATCCCATTCTCCAACCTATTTTCTCTTTCTCTCTCTCTCTCACCATTTTGCTTTCCGGTCTCGATCATTGTGCACAGGGCACCCTGGACTGCGGCAAACTAATGTGGAAGGACTTTTTCCGGTCTGAATTTGCATTTGCCACAAAAGCCTGGCCTAATACACATGCACCTGGAAAGGGCTGTTGGTCTTGTGTTGGTTCTACAACTACACACGCCCAAAGCAATCCTCACTTTAGAAACACGCCGTCACAAGACATTCTATTAAGCTGACTTACATAGTGTCATAGAGGGTTGTTTTAAAGATCTGGATGGATGTTTCACACGTGTCCGGTTAACTAATACAGGTTGGTGAGCTTACCTCCATCATGCCACCTGAAGCTTTTGCTTCTGGTTATATACTTGGAGTCTTGCCACTCTTTTCTAAAGATGCGTCATTTTAAAGCTCTTTATAAGTCTAAGTTCTGGAGTATGATTGCACATATAGCACTTAGCAGGGTTGATAATTGTGCCCTTTGACCCAAGAAAAAGGATTAAGTGATTCAATTCACATTTAATCATTTTTACCTCATTCTGATGCAGAAATCCATTTCTTTCAGAGTGAAATAATGATTGAATCTTCCTCCAGGGAAGAGTTAAGGTAAATGCAGTTGCCACATAAAATCCAAATGGCTCAAGGTAATGTTACGTATTTCTAAAAGTAGGCAGTTGGAGATGGAAATGAAAGTTAATAATAAGACCGCAGGCATGCCCTGAGATTTTATTATAAGTTTATTGTGATCATAAATATGGAATTTACATACAATATATATATTTCAATTTTAGATTTTGTTAAATTAGTTCAGCATTTAGTCATTAACTTGTTGGTGGTATGTTATGGTATGTTATTTATATTCCCTTTGCGTTGCACACTCGACTTCTGAGACCCACAAAATGAATTAAAAATCAATTCTTTACCCTCACAATATATTCTAAAGCAGAGTTTATGTATGTTCTCAGTGTTTTAACCACTTAGGAGGTTTTTGGCTAAAACACCTGTGAAAAATTAAATCTGTTCTGTAATCTGTGTGCTTGTGTGTGTGTGTGTATGTGAGTAAAATTGAGGGTTTGACATGGAAATTAAGCCATAAATGATTTAATGACCCACCTAATGATCTACAAAGAAATCAAATGACTTCCTTCTCTAAATTCCTAAATGAAACTCCCAGGGCAGTCTATCATATTCATTCACCAGGGAAGCCCACATGTTGTCTGTATCTGAGCTACCATTTTCTAAACACACGCTTGAACAAATCCCAGGCGTGGAGCTCCGGAGGGTCATTACTGCCATGCTCCATGGCTGGGGGTCCTGTGGAGTTGGTTTTCCTTCCCACCTTTATTCCCCTGTTTTGTTTCTATCTCAACCCCCTCCACGTTGCCACATTTCTCCCACACCTGCCATCACCCGGTCCTCCTAAGCAGGGTGGCCAACAGTTCTTCTAAATTCCTATTTCCAAAGCCAAGTCAAATACATTAGGACAGTGCATTTTCCCTTGCTTTGGGCTATCCTGGGTCTTGTAAGAAGTATATCATGAATTTCAGTGCCAGAAAGAGACTTTAGCTGATCTTGTCCACCCCACTGATTCTTAGAATTTTATTTATGTTAAGTTCCATTTAGTGTAAGCTTATTACAAATGGTTTTAGTAAAGAAAAAAAAATGTTTCCAAAGGACTCACTTTGAAGTATTTATTAAAACACACAATGTTCTGAAACCTCATTATAACATCATTTTAGGGTTCAATTCATGCAACTGCACAAACACAGAATCTTCCAGTACTTTTTGTAACTAAATTTACTTGGATGAATTTCAAGATAGATCAAGTTTATAGTCACAAATTGAATTGTTATACCCCAAAAGTAAGCTGTGTCTGCACCCATGCCACCTACTAGTGAAAGCATGTGAACAGTGAATAATGACTACAGAATTTTTTACAGTGGGTTTGGGCTAGAAAACTAGGACTTGTGGTGGGGAGCTGCATTTGCATGGCAAGCACATTTTTCTTTTTTGTAAACAAAGTTGCTCTGTTTCTAAAATGATTTTTATGTTACAAATCAGTTGAAATAGCAGCCTTCTATTTCCAGATGCTTTTGTTCACACCTTATTAACATTGAGACACGTCAAGCGACTGTATATATATATATTAACATCTTTATTGGAGCATAATTGCTTTACAATGGTGTGTTAGTTTCTGCTTTATAACAAAGTGAATCAGCTATGCATATACATATATCCCCATATCCTCTCCCTCTTGTGTCTCCCTCCCACCCTCCCTATCCCACCACTCTGTGTGGTCACAAAGCACCGAGCTGATCTCCCTGTTCAAGCTACCATATTGAAAAATATTATTTCATTTTACTTTAGGCAATTGATAGATAGCCTTTGTGTGTGGAACTCAAGCCCCCTCCCCACATTCAAGCCACCCCTTTGTGCCAAAACTAGAGAAAGTTAAAGCAATTTAAGAAAACAAGAACCAAACACAAAAACTCAATTTTGACCATGTGAATTGGTTGGTTAATTCAGGCCTCCGATTCCCCATCCTGAGCTCTCATAGTCTGACAAATATTAGGAGATGATGCAATTGTAAGCATAGTACAATTATGGAAAGAGGGAGAAAATATTAAACCCAGAAAGAGAAAGCAGTGATAAAGATTCTTATATCAGGCCGTATTAGCAAGGTGAAGGTAGAAATTCTTCCAGAAATTCAAGGAAGATTCTAAATTCTGTGACTGTTTTTTTCACTCTCTATGCCTGTGCCAGTGGGCCTGGGGGGTGGGGCCAGTGTCCTTGCTCTCATGACCCTTACAACTCACCATTTCTCCTTTTCCCAATACCCTTCACGTTTTCTGCTCATGGCCCGGTACTGCTATCTACACCTCCTCCTTGCTGAGGTCATCCAAAGAGCTCTGGCCACTCTCCCTTATGACTCGAGAATTTTAGCTTTTGTTTACTGGCTCTCCATCTCCATTCAAAATTCATGGGTATTTCAATATCCATGTAGACAGTCCTTCTAATAACCTGCCCTCAAATTTCCTCTCTTCTAATTTTCTTGACCTCCATCCCACTTCAGTTGTCGACTTCTATGGTCATGCATACCATACACAGGCTTTTTAATTATCAATAACAGCATCTCCTTTATGTTAATAATTTTAAGCATCATACATTCTGACTCCCTCTTCCTTTCTTCCCAACTTATTTCATCGAGAACTTGGCTCAAAGAATTCTCTGGACCCACTGGGAGAAACAGCCTATACCCTAACCCTAACCCTATTTGATCCTTCTACTCTTTCATTGTTTTCCATTCCCTCTTGTCTTTATTTCCCTCTTTACCCAACTTCCATTCCATGGTCCTTCTTCACCATCTTCATTATCATCATCATCCTGTTCACTACCTCCACCACCTTACTCCACTTTCTCTTCATCCTACTCGTCTAGAAAATCCTAACTGCACAAATTCAACCCTGCATCCATACAGCTGAATGTGGCTGGAGAAAAAAACCCTACCATGCCACCTGGTCTCCCTTTCATTTCATGACTGCCACCCTCAAGTGGCTTCTCAGAGCTTCCAGGCAACCCTACGTCCTGTCCCTAGACTATTCATTCCATGGTTCTTCCAGATGATTATGTCATTCATTCTCCCCTTAAGCCTCCAAAACCTCTTCCCACATCTCTACCCTCAGCTGATTACTTTGCTTTCTGAATCTCTAAAATCATATCCTATATTCCCACCACCATATCTACCAACCAACTAGCACTTGTATCTATAAGTTTAGTGTCTAACTATTACTATGAAAGAAATATCCACACTCCTTCTGCCTAATTTTTCTGATTGTGCAGTAGATGCCCTCTCTTCTCCTTTTCCCAAGGACACCACTGCAGCAATTTCCCCCTTTTTCCTGGAATCTATAAAATTTACCTTCTATGGGTACACAATTCCATAAAGATACAAACATGCTATAATGTCTGTCAACTAAAACAAAACAAAACAAAACAAAACACTTAAACTACTTTCCTTTCCATATACTTCTCCATTTCTCATTTCCTAACTGAGAAATTTCCTTCAAAGAGATTAAAAGAAAGTTTACTAGTTTTCCTACTGAATATGTGTTAGTGGCTAAGGAATTGCACCCAAATTGTAGATCAAAAAAGTACACCAGGGTTCTGGGGAAAAGGCAGGAGTAGAAACAGATGTTTCTCAGTCTTAGCCCATCTGACTTGATAAAAGTTTCTCTCCCTCACATATTAATATTCTTAATGATTCTTATTAGTACGAAGATATCGCTTAAAAAGAATTCAAAACATGAAATTGTTTTTATTTTATGAGACATATATTTTATCCACAAACACTGAAAGTTTTGGTAAATCTGAATCAGCATTTTTTTTTGGTGAAAGCTTTACAAGGAGTTTAAGGGAAAAGTTGCTGAGTATAAGGGATAGGAGGGAAGAAGTGTCAGGACAGAATTCATTCTGCATTTATTATAGTTCTTTCTGTTAGAAAATTTTCTAAATGTTTAGAATAGATGGTACAGTTATTCGAGTAGCACCAGATGACCATAAATTATATGAAGACTATTTATTCAATCATAGCTTGGCAGCTAAAGTGAAATCCTGCTTTCAAACCATATATATATATATATATATATATGTGTGTGTGTGTGTGTGTGTGTGTGTGTGTGTGTGTGTTTGTGTTTCTTGAAAAGAATATTTTGAAACCCAGTGCCCACCCACCTTGAAGTACAAGTGATTCAAGCAGAAGAAAAAAGTCAGAGCAAAATACCATGAAGAAATAGAGTAATTTAGGAAGTAAAAAAAGAAAAACTGCCTAGCCAAAGAATAAAACAAAAGTCTTCTGGACAATTGAATTTTCCAGGGTAGCAGATAATGTATTAGCCACCTTGAGAAAGATGTGCCGTAAGGTTGATCCAGACTTCATGTCATACTCTCGTGGGAAAAGATAAAATGTTGTTATTAAAATGGTTTTGCATCTCTTAGACGTTTTGTCTCTATAGTTATAACATTTTACAATGTAACTAACAAACACCTGACTAATTCATGAGTCTAGAAATTAGCATACTTCAGTAGTCAAGAGACACAAAACTGCTGTTGAAATAGAATCTTGCTTGGAAAAAATGTTAGAGAACACAGGTTTTTGAAAAGCACTTGAGGGTCCCATTGATTTATACTTTTGCATTTTATGTATATATGACTTCTGTATTTACTTATTCATTTTTTCCCAGAAAAATTTGCATCAAAGTCATTTCTTGAGGCCATATATAAAAATGTGAAAACCAAGGCAAATAGGAATAAACAAAAGCCATGTGTATCTGAGCAAGCCGTTTGAGACATGCTTAGGAGATGCTGTCTGTAGAAGTCCTAAAGGCCGAGCTAAAAAGTGACCAAAATATCATCAGTTCTGAAAATTAGAACTGTTTTGATTTACTGTTAAAAAAAATGGATGCTCTAAATATTCCGAAGAGCCATTCTTCTTTCTCATTCTCTCTTCCTTAAGGATACTTCACGATAAGAAGGAACAATGATGACTGATTTTTTTTCTTTTTTGTTAGTGACAGTCCCCTCCCCTTCCCTTTGGCACTTTTCGAGTCAGCAAAAGCCTTTCAGAGCCCTCCCTGAGCTGGGGCCTTCCAGTTCTCAGAGGCCAGAGTTCTGGCAAGAATCCAGTTCTTATCATTCAAAGTCACTGTTGTTTCTTCTCTGGAGGGGGTAGGAAAAGGAAGACAATTTCATGCATTGCTTGCAGCCAGAATAAGTCTTTATTTTGAATCTGTTCAAATAATATCTTTTTCAAGATTTTCTATCTATAAAACTTGATGCAAATTTTGAAAAGGATTCCTGCAGAAACCAGATTTCCTGACAGTTGCTTTCTATAATTCATTGGCTAGCTGTGAGGAAGCCTTTTATCCAACTTAAAATGGCTTTTATTAAAATCTTTGTACCAAAGATAAAATAAAGAAAAACCTATTTATAAGGCCCAGGCTAAATCTGTTTTTACCATCTTATTTTGGTAAAATGTTTCAGTCATATAAAATAATGGCATAAAGTAACAGAACAAATAACTTTCTAGCACTTAGTTAAGAAATAAACCATTATAAATGCAGTGGAAACCTCCTGTGTACCTTCCCCACTTTTATACCTAATCCACAGGTAACTATTGTCCAAAATTCAATGCTGATCATTTCTACTGTGACTTTATACTCTAGTATGCTAAATCTTCAGACCAAATTTAGCAACCTAAGTCAAAGCACATGGAGCAATAGAATAAGAATTCGTAAAGACTATGTATATGGCTAAAAAACAGAGAGCTTAACAGCCTCTCCACACTCTAAAATTTCATAATTCTGTAAAATGTGGAAAATACAGTGAATCAGCTAATTTGTTAACACAGAATCAAATGACAAGTTTGAAATCCAATCCAACCTTCCTATTCCTTTATTTTAAGTGAATTGCATTTATTCATATTCATTATATTCTTATTTGATTGTGTAAATTATTCTTGGAACTTTTAAAAATGAAAAAAAATTATTTCTATTCCTAGGGATATGACTTCTCGATTCCTTCTCACCCATCCTTCTATTGATATATACTTATAAAACACAGCTCCCATACTGAAAGCAAATAGCAAAGCACATTGAACATTAGAGCCTGTGTGAGGCTGTAAATTCAATTTGCATTGTAATTCAGCCACCTGTGGGATTAGACTTTGATTTTTGGATCTGAGGCTTCAGAAACAGTGACAGTGCAGAGGCAACAGTTTTCCTTGGACTTCTCCACCAGCTTCCCTTTATGGGTCCATTTTTGTAGCCGGACAGCCTAGGGCCCCAGATTCACCTGCAGAGTCCAACTTGGCCACCTGCACCATTGCTTCAGGAGAGCTCGTTAGTGGATTTCCTCTGATGCATCGCCCCCTGCTCCCCCCCGCCCCCCCACACCAGGAAACATAGTTATAACTTAGCCAAGTTGACACAGATCTAAGAGTTTCATAGTCCCTTCCCTAGACTTGGAGTTGGGAATTTATAGGCTTGTGTGTTCATGATTTTATTTGTCCATGCTCTGCAGTGCACTAAGAAGTGACAAACCGAACCAATGTATTCTTTATTTCCACTAAAATATTATTTGGTTGCAACTACTTGTTCATTTGAAACCTATGTACTGTAAGTATTTGATTATAAGTGGTGATAGATGATTTAAACAACTGTCTTGCCATAGCGTGCCAGGGACAACCAGTGTCCTCTTTACCAATGAGCACAGGGTCACTAATGCCTTTAAATCCAATTTTAGCAGAGCAACAGTTCCCGATTCCCATCGTTGCATGTAGTTCTGTCCTCTGGAGCCAATTCTGGTGGCAGTAACTTAGTCAGGATTCAATTGGTAAAGCAGAAGCACTATGAGTTAATACCATGAAATAAGGATTTTTTTTTATAGGAATACGGTCTATACATTTGTAGGAGAAGCTGGAGACATAGGGTCTGGAAAGGGAAGTTGGAGGATCAGAGAATATTTGCTAAGCAACCCTCCTAAAGCCAGGTACATCCACTGCCAGGAGTGCACACACAGGAGAGCTGGTGGAAAGAAAAGAGAAGGCCATCATCTCTGCATTGGGGGATGGACCCGTGGTCACCAGTGGTCAATCAGGCCAAATGTCAGGAAGAAAAGCTAAGTCCGGAGTGGAGGAAAGGGAAAACAAGCTGGGCCCCACGGCGCCTGTGCATCCATCTCTCACTGCATCTAAGCACCGACTCTCAGAGAGTAACGGCTTCTGTGTCATTTATGCCCCCTGTACCTAACATCAATTTCTCTTCTGGCCAATTCCCACCTAGAACCACATAGGAACAGGATTCTGGGAAATAGAGTTCCAGCTTCACCAAGTTCATGCAAAACAAAACCCAAACCACCACACCTTCTTCTCTTCAGTTCTTGGCCCTAACTGCTGACTTAGAATCTATCTTTAGACTCAGATTTTCTGGTTCATTCTTGCTCAGACTTTTTTTTTTTTTTTTTTTTTTTGCCTACTATTGCCATATATCTGAGTTAGATCTACTGTTTGTCCATATATCTGAATTAGGTATGTCTTTATCTCTGACTCCACCCAAAATACCGGGCTTTTATATTTTATCTATATTTTCTCAGTATCTAACTTCCGTCCTTAGGATATTTGTTATATTTGTGACCACCAGCATCTTTTGAAAGCATTTTCCACATTATGAGTTCTTCCACCACAAAACATAAGCTGTATCTCATTTTCCCAGCTTCCAGTGATCTATGTTCTGCAAATCAAACTCACCACCGTGGTCTCAGACTGGTATTAACATTTTGGATGCAGCAATAGCAGAACTTCCAGTGGGTGTGTTCTGTGCTGGGTATCCCCAAGGGAGAGATGTGCTGACCCTTCCCACAGTGCGAGAGATGTTGAAGGCACACCCACCAGCATCCTGATATTGAGATTACATGTAATTCCTGCATGCAGAGTCTCCAAGATGATTCTTTGGACCTCCCAGAGGCTCTAGAACCTCCCTATGTCCTAATATTCTTTAGTACAACACTCCTCAAACTGTAGTGTACATAAGAAATAGGTCTAGAATAGGGCCTGGGATTTTGTATTTACAACAAGCTCCTACTGATGGCAAAGCTTGTGATCTAGTTGATACAGGCCAAACCTATTTTCAACTTTGTTACTTTCTTGCCATTAGTGGTAAGGCCAGAGTAGTGGAGGATAGTAAGAACTCTAACTTGTAAAGTCTGGTACTAGTGGTGAAAGTTCCAGCTGGAGGTCTAGGGAGCCCTGGTGTTCCTGGGATTTTAGGGCGGTGAACCTCTTGCTGCAAATAAGAGAAGTGTGACTATCATTTTTTTCTACCTTGAGGGAAGAGGGACTTCTTACAACATTTTACTTATTATTTCATAAGATTCTAGCTATGACTGGCAATGCTGGACGATCTCATGGCTTCAGGCACCATCTATACACTGTTGACTCTCATGTTTCTTTGTCCACCCCAGAACTCATCCCTGACCCCTGAACTTGTATATCTAACTGTCAGTTCAACATTTCCACTTGGAAGTCTCATTTTAGATTTAACACAACCCAACCTGATCTCATGATATTTTCCCCAAACCTCCACTCACAATCTTTCTTATCTCAGTTTATGGTAAATCTACCATTTGAGTTGCTTATGTCCAAACCTCAGAGGTATTCAAATTCCTCTTATTGCAAATAATATCCAATTCATCAGCAAGTTCTCTGCAAAATCCATTTCTTAGCACCTTCATGGTTCTCACTCTGGTCTAAACCACCATCGTTTTTCACCTGGATTATAAACCTTCTAATGCTTCTATCCTTGCCCTGCCTGTCTGTCTGCAGCACAAAAGTTAAAGTTTTATGGATAAAACACATCATCATGTCACTCCTTTGCTCATAATATACTGGTGACTCTTTTTTTCTTTCAGAATAAAATCAAATTCCTTACAGTGGCCTGCAAGCCCCTAAACACTTTGGTCCATTGTCAATGTTTGACTTTATCTTCTGCACATTGATCCTCTACATTTAGCTACAGCCAGATTGGCCTTGCCCTCTCAAACACACCAGTCATGGACCTACCTCAGGGCCTTTGCACTGACTAATCTCTCTATCTGGAATATTTTCCCCCAGATATTCACATAATTTGCTCCTGCACTACCTTTAAGTTTTTCTCAAAGTCCCATTTTCTCAGTGAGGTCTTTGCTGGCCTACTAAAATTCAATTCCCTCTCCTGACCTTTCCTGTGCCTCTTCCCTGCTTTACGTTTTTTCCTTGTTCTTATTACCATTGATCATACACATATCTTGTCTTGTATATTACCAGTTTTTCTTACAAGAGTGTAAGTTCTATGAGGGAGAGACTCTGCTTTTTTTTTTTTCCATTGCTCTTTACACAGTGCCTAGAAAAGTGCCTGGAACATGGTAGGTGGTCACTGAGAATTTGTTGAATGAATGAATTGATGGAAGAGAAGATAAGTTGGCTTTAGGCCTGCCAGTCAACAAGAAGTGAATTTCAGGCCTCTCAGGTAGATACAGGCATAAAATAGGCTGATTTAGGTCCAGTTAGACAAGACGACACTGTATGGGAACAATTCTTTGTAGTGACATTTATTCAGTACTAGGAAATGTGGGATACAAGATGTACAGAACATAGTCTTTGTTCCTAAAAATCTAGAAATCAAATTAAGATAGAAAGTATCTCTAAAAATAACTGTAATACAAGATGGGTGTTGATGGATGGGGTCTTCCTAGAATGTGCTATAATCAAATAATTTTTTTTAGGTTCACATGGGTAGACTGCGGTGGAGAGGTCACTTTTAAAACCTTACAAAATGAGATGATACCTGTAATCACACAAGCCAATGCTAAGTAAGTGGTAACCATTATAAATAATAGCATGTCTTCATAATAATGCCATTATAAGTAGGAGAGGGACTGAATGGAAGAGTGCTTGTCTCAGAACTGGCATTAAACTACCATAATTTTTCTGATTAGTTAAGCAGGACTGCTTATTATATAAAATTGCAAAATTGAGCAAGGTCAAAATATCAAATGAGGAAATTGAAATTCACTGATAATTCTACTACCCAGAGTTAACAAACTTTGATGCATATAAATTAGATCAGAAGGCATATTCTGTCTTGTATTTTTACAATTTTATCTAGAAAATGTCTCTTTATCAATGAACATCTTTTAAATGTAATTTTAAATGCTTAAAAATGTTTCATTTTATGTACGTTATACAATTTAAAAAATTGTTCTCTAATTGTTGGATGTTTATGCCTCTACCTTTTTTCAAAATCATAAATACCATCCATTTTCCTATTATTTCCTTAGGATGGATTCCACAAAATTACAACATTAGTCAAAGGTTTGATTATGTTTAAAGCAAAAAAACAAAAACAAAAAACCATACTGCTATATAGCACACTTCATCTAAAGAGGTACCAATTTACTTAGTAAGTGAATGAATAAATCAATAGAGATGGACATTTTTACTGGCTACATAATTAGGAAAATGTGCTTTTCCCACATTGCAATACAAGCACTCTCAATTCTGTACTTCCTGTTGACTTGGTGAGTGTCCAACACCCTTGGCTCCAACCAGCCATTTCACTGTTGTTGGGAAGAACTTGGAGGTGAAACATTTGGATCCTTCGGAGTGTGGTTCTGCTTTGCCCACCTAGTTTGTACTAATCACCAGAAGCATTTCTCTTACATGACCACCTGAAGGACTTCTCTTACATGACATAAGTATGTTTAAAATGTTTTCTCTGAATCAGTGCTGTGTTCTGCTGGTGAACTGTTTAAGAGAGGTAGCGGGAGAGAGCACTGCACACCCCCAGCGTTGCCCCTGGCAGCAAGCAAGCTTGGGAAACCCAATAATGCCAAAGTAAGCTATTGTACAATGGTGGAAATGTCTTATCATCTTCAAACCATTAGCCAACATTAACTCATTAACCTTCATGCCATCCCTGTGAGGCAGGCACAGCTAGTTAGAAAAAATTAAGTAATGATTTTAAGTCCTCTTTAAAATAAAAATGCTATATAAATGCTGAATATCAAATAATACAAAGCAGGTAAATATTATTATGCCAGTTTTATAGACTGGGGAACTAGGTCATGGGTATTAAGAAATCACCCACTGGGGACAATACAACTAAGGGTACAGAAGAATTCATAATTAGAACTCAGGCATCCTCCAGTCTTAGAGGCTGTGCTCAGAGATTTGAACCAGGCCTTTTGGCAATGGTATTATGCACTGGGACCTATTAGGGATTGGGAACTACTAGTAAAGATTAGCTGCTTGAAAACAAAAGATTCATAGCTTGTACTGAAATGCTCTTTATGTTTGGCAGTAAAAAAGCTAGTTGCAATTGAAGCCATAGTAGGGTCACGGCAGAGTTACTTCCTTTGAGCTTCCATTACACAGTAAATATGTTAATATAATAGCATCTCTTTCTCCTAATAGTTATTTTTTTTGACATTTGTGTCTTTCACTAAAGACATCTCTGAGATCATGAATTGCATCTCGTTTTTTGTATCTTTGGGGCCTAGCTTAGTACATGGTACCTTGTAGGTATGAAATAAAATTTCATTGAATTTACAAAAAAAGAATGATTAGAAATATGGCAGCATCATAATCTCATACAACAAATATACCTCCTAAGAAAAAGTATTTCAAGGGTTCTCAATGGAAAGTTCATATCAGAATCAACTGTAGAGCTTTTAAAAATAATAAAGTATCTACCTCATTCCAGACCCTGTAATTTATAATCTCTAAGATACTTTTTGATAACTCTCCAAAATTAATCCCTGTGTTCACTATTGGTGGAGATTATACAGTCTTTTTCCTTGGAAAATCCTTTAGTATCCTATTGTCACCTTACTACTGAGTGACATAGAAGTCCCTTTACATGATATACTTAATTTAGTGTGAGAGATATTGATAGAAAAGGAAGAGAATGACCGTGCAGAGTAGGTGCTACTGTACTAATTTTCTTTATTTAAAGATGGGAAAATTGGACCTTCATATTTCAAATTAAATGTTAATTACTATTATCAGTCTATTGATTTCAACTTCCATTCAATATTGTGTACAAATACAATTAACTTTTGCTGTCTTATGAAGAGTCTTAACTCTGCCACACTGTGGTCCTTTACTTAGTAAATATTCAGTTTATTTCTATTATTAAATGCATTATGCTGGGTTCTGTCTTTCCCATTTGGATTAAAAGCTTTGCAAAGGCAAATCTTATCTCTCTCTTCCTCCCCTCCTTTGTTTTCTCTCTCTCTCTCTCCTCCCTTGCTTCCCTTTTTTTCTCTTTTCCTCTTCCTTCTTCTTCACCTTCATCTTTGTCTTCTCATTCTTCTTCTTTTCTCTCTCTTCATCTTTGTCTTCTCATTCTTCTTTTCTCTCTCCTGTTCTAAAGTACAGGTTTTATTGTTATTCAGGTTTAGGAGGTCAATGGATCAGGAAACAACTGCCATTGAAAAGATAGTTTAAGGTTCCCAGGAGGAGCAGCATGCCATGCCACCCAGGGCTGAAACCATGTACCTCAGATTGGGACTTGACCCGTGTGCCGGGACTCAAAGCCAGCCAAAACCCAGATTGGGACTTGAACCCATGCAGCTGGGACTCGAACCTGGCCAAAACCCAGAGTCTTCCAACTGAGATCACACACCTGGTTTCAGGACTTAATGAAGCTCAGGTTCTTGATGTCTCATTGCAGAAAAAATTCAGTGAGAGACAAGGTGATAGGTAAGAAGTGGATTCATTTAGAGAGAAACACGCTCCACAGACAGAGCGTGGGACATCTCAGAAGGCGAGAGAGGCACCAGGGTATGGGCTTGTCAGTTTTTATAAGAGTGGGTCATTTCATAGGCTAATGAGTGGGAGGAGTATTCCAGCTATTTTAGGAAGGGGCGGGGATTTCCAGGAATTGGGCCACTGCCCACTTTTTGATCCTTATGGTCCGTCTTGGAACTGTCATGGTGCCTGTGAGTGTGTCATTTAGCTTGCTGATGTGAGCGTATACTGAGGCTCAAAGTCTACTGGAAAAAGTTGACTTGTCCACCATCTTGGACCCATTTGGTTCTAATCAGTTTATGTCATGTCCTTGGGCTATGTCATTCTTTCAAAGATTGTGCCCTGCCTCCTTCCCTCCTGTTTCAGGGTCACATGGGGAAGCCCCAAGATCAGTCAGGAGGCAAAGGAGCAAGGGGAAAACAAAGGCCAAAGCCTATGGAACAGGAACAGGATAGGAAGGGTGAGCAGGTTTAGAACTGGTTATTTTGAATAATTTCAATTCAATTTCTGGGCTGTAAGGTGGTATTTAGCAGTCTAGTACCTGGCCCTGGGGTATTTTAGGGCAGAGAGTTAGTGTTCTGGACTGCAGGACCCTGATAAAAGGGGCAAGTGGGGGTATGGCCTTGGGATAGGTTTATTTGCATAGCAAAAGCTTTCTCAGGATAAGTTGTTTGCTATCTCTAAGAACTAGCTGATAGGGGTGGTCCCTCCCCAGACCCACAAACCACCAAGATGTCAAAGCATCATAAAATATACAACAATTTAAAAAATATGATTAATACACTCTCTGTCTTTATATTAATACACCAAAGCTATAGTCAGTGGGGAATAAGACTCAATACATTTCTCATTTAAAACCTATAGCAACAAAAAAGAAAGGAAGCTGTGGAAATAGCTCTAGAATATGCATAGCATATATCAAGCTAAACACCTTTTTAGAATTACTTTTCTTTTAAAAGAAATTTTTGTGTTTCACTACAGTAAATGATGTGAAAACAAAGACAAATGAAACTAAGCCAATGATCCAGTGGGAAGCAAAATAACCATAGAACCTGCAATTTTTGTCCTTAAAGATAAAGAAGATTTCCAATCCAGTCTTTGAGCTTAGAAAGTTGTTTTTTTTACAAGAGTAAGCATGCTGATCCAAGTGCCCGGGACAAATAACTGTATTGTAGCTCTATTATCTTAATCACTTCCTACCCCCTGCCCCCCAGCAATGGTCTCAGGACATTTTATAACCTAGAAACATGTTTGAGGGTAATAAGTTAAGCATGTAATTAAACAAAGGAGGAGGTTTTAATCTGTTGAAAACCCTTGAATAATGTTCAGCCAATATGAGGCAGAATATATCTAAATGTCAGCTTCCTACTCACAAAAAAATTAATAGTGAATAACAAGGAGAAGCTGGATCCACCAAGAAAATAAAAATCATTCCATTTTCCCTGGCAAAGTAAATCATAAATATAATATACTGGTTGCAATTGTTTTCTCCTTAATGCACATTTTCATTCCAGGTCAGGAAGAATTCATGAGGCAATATCCATGATTGGAATACCAGCTGCTTATAAAAGAGGATTAAGGATTAAAAAAAAAACACTTTAAATAAAGTGAAGGATTACTTGAGAACTGGATGGCTAACTTTAAAAAAACTTTACGTAGCCCCTTCTCTGAAATCATTAGGAAATGATGCTCATTTAAACTGCTTCTTCAGTCAAGCTATACCTTCCCAGTTATATTCAGTATTGCTCTTGGAGGGGTGAAAAGGTATAAGTGTAACTAAAATGGTCGTAACTGATGTTGCTGGGACCTTCTGCACATATTCACCTCATTCGGTGTTCAGAACAATTCTATAATCCAGGTCATTGTTTTCATTTTAAAGATAATGAAAGAGAGGCTCAAAGGTTTATGTGACAACCCAAGTATTAATAGCCAGCAATTGGCTAACCTGGGATTCAAGTTCAGAGCTTGTTGATTATAAGTCTTATGTCCTTTCAACCACAACCTCCTGCCTCCTTGCCCACTATCGGTGCTGGACAGATGTGTGCTGAAATATAGTGAGTTGACTTCAAATTTTGAAGGAATTCCAAGATTACAGATTATTTCTTTAGCAATCTTTTCCCTTGGAAATTTAAAATAAGCTTATGAGTAAAAATTGGACTTGGTCCCCAAAACTCTGGGAATTTTTGACCTGTGATAGGAGAATAAAACTAAGACCATAGGGGTCCAACTTTCTATGGTTCCTTGGAAAAAAATCCATCCCCTACCTTCAGGTGTCCAGCCCATCTGCAGCTGATTTGGCAGATACATCACAGCCATCTGTGTTCTTTCACTTTCCTACCAATCCAGAGATTAACTGTAGTCTAGTCATAAGTGGAAGAGGTAAAAGTGTCTCCATCTTTGAGGTGTACATGGAAGGGAAGAAAAGGAGAGGGAGAAGAATATAACTGAGGTTATGTGTTGTCAAGGATACAGATCATTTTCACTATTGGATTGGGAGCTGTGCTCATCAGCAGTGATAGCTGTGGATAGTTTCTATGCTATCCTCATGATTTAAAACCTGGTGATTATTCCACTTGTTTCTGTCAAGTGGTACAAATGCCGTTCCAGTCTGACAGTAGCCAGTGTCCAAAGGCTGCTTCACTTTGCTGCTCAGTCCTCTACTAAGAAATGACTATTGTGGAGGGGGGATGTGAGGTAGTAACCAAGAGATCTTGAAGCTGAAACACGAGAGAAATTTATTTTTCCCAGAAAGTATCTCCTAAGCACAACTGATATCTTTTGTTAGATTACTGCCTTTGATAAAACATGAAGGTAGCACAGAAAGCAGCAATTTGTATCACTTTCTCTCTGATCCCCTATTTTAAGTACTAAACTTTGACTTTTGGGGTACAGGTTGAATTTCCTCACAGTAATCAATTCTTGCATCTGCTTTTTCTTTATGGAGGTTTATTTATTTATTTATTTTTCAGAGTGGAGGAGATTTTCTCAATGTTTGTTTTGGCTCTTAAATTTGATGAATCTCTGACTCTAATATCAGTCTTCTGTCAAAATCTCAATTGTACAGCTGGGCTAAATGAACCTACCCTTGATTACATCTGGACTCCCATCCATCTTGCATTTAAGAAAAATGCTTTTCTAACATGCTTCAGAGCTACTCTAATAAACCTAATGGCAAATCACCTCTCCCAAAGGTCAAGGGCAGCATCTTAATTCAAAGATTGAGCACTATTAGGATTTAATTTTGGTAGATGCCACTCATGCTGCTTTTGGCAAAAATGTTTTGGGCACTGAAATGGATGGCCTCTGGGTTTTATACTCTGGGGATGAGATACAGCTTGTATCTCGAAAAAAGTGGAGTGAATGTTTACTTATTGTGCCAGAAGGATGTAGAGCTAGTCATAGAAAACTAAAATAAAAACTAAACCTGTTTTGATGCTGTTTATGGCAGGGAAGAGAGAGAATGCGGGGAAGGAAAGAAAGCATTTCATTTAACATTTGCTGCCCTGAGTAGTAAAAACTAGGTCAAGTGGTGAAAACAACACTGTACTTCTAATGTGCTGTTAGATCATACCAAGTAGTTTTACAAGATGTAGTCCACTGATATAGGAGTCGCTGTAATATAAATTCCAAATTTTGGATTCATGGACTACAGTACATGCATAATTTCCCATCTGATATCACTTTTAGTGTTGGTTGTTTTCATATTGCACTTGGACATAAAATTCAAAACCTTTTCTTTTAACTATACTAATCGCATAATTTCAGTTTTAAGAGTAGCATAAAGAAATATCTTAGTTTATGAACTGGAGTTTGTAGTGGTTAGATATATATTGGACTTTATCATAAAAAAATTTGGGACAAGAAAGTTGCAGTAGTGGTGGGATGAGTAGGAGTGATGTTAAATGTATTCACATCTGATTAATTACAAAAAGAGCAATAAATCATCAATACTGATGAATCTCTTGTCCTTTTGGAGTTAAGCCTATTTGCTTAGAGCACTAAATGGTAAGTATAGCTTCTCAGGTGAAATGAGGTGGCTTAAGATATATGCCACCAAACTTGTTCAAAGCCACCAAAGGAAATTAATACTGCCAGATCCCACATTTCTAATTTGTCTTCAACTTGCTAACAGAGAGGGTTAAAAATTTGAAACTTAGTATATGTCAGTTATGAATGAGATTGACAGGAGAAGTTTAGTCATAATAGGGAATTGTATGTGCAACTGACATCCAATTGTTACCACTGGCCATTAGGCCAGGTAAATACACAAGATGTGTGTACAAACCTTATATAGACATTTACATTTAAATTATTTATGTTGAAATAAAAATGTCATTGTGTGGATGGTATTCTTTATCTCATTGAACACTTGACACATCTTGCCTAGTGATGTCATTAGATAGGAGAATGGGCTTTCTAGGAATCCAATGCTCAGATATGTCTTTTTTGTTTTCCAAAATGGTGGTGGTCTGGTATACGTCATATAAGCTGAGAGTGGGGACACTAGACTTCTTCATGCTCTTGGTTTTCAGGTTAAGTATACAGATTTCCCTAAATTAGTAACCCAAGATGAAAGAAAGATGAAGGACAATAGCTTCAGTAAGCAAAAAGTCGTGGCATATAAAACAGGCTGTAGTTAGCTAGAAAGGTGGGGCACAGACTACTTTTTAAAACCATAAAATTCTCAATGATTATAGCTCTTTCTGTCAAAATATTCACGGCTGAAATTACCAAAACCCACAAGAGCAGGTGTTCTGAATGATCATTTAAGGTGTAATTAAAGTTTCTGAAGAACAGTATGAGGTGAAGTTAATTGAAAGAGACTATGTGGTTAATCATGGAATGACTTATTAAAAAAATTAAAAATAGACTGACCAGTTATAAAAAGAATCCTATTTCCCAAATCTCTATTTTGACTAAACATAAAGCTGAAATATGTTGCTACTTTGATTAAAAAATGTAAACAATTTAGTTATGTCTTTAAAATAGTATATAATTATCTCACTTTTTATATTACACCTCATTATTCATATAATATGTAGGTTGTTTCCAAGGTTCAGAAAACCATGCTTAGCAGACAGATTATAGGGATAAGTGGTAGGACAGTGTTTTAAATTCCACTTGGATTAAAGGACTAAAAACATGTAGAATGAAGTAGAGATGTAGCCCTCTCCTCTTGATATTTGTAATCACTTGAGATATTAATATTTAAACCACTGTAATCTCTATGGGTCTATCAATAACTTCTTAGTCACCGCTTTTTCTCAATTCCCCCCCACACTGAGCTAGAACTCTATAATTATTATGAAAAGAATTTTCATGGATGATAGTGGATGCTGGTGTGACAAGTTGGAACGAGAATCCTTCAGAGGTAGGACTTCATTTGAATACTGATGTGTGGGGACGGGGATCACACACCATTGATAAGGAGGAGATCAAAAGAGCAGAGCTGGAAAGAGTATTAGAGGCATCCCGCCTACCCCCTTTATTATGCAAATGACAAAGGTGAGACCCAATGAGATTAAGAGACTTTCCCAAGTTTCCAATAAAGAGCACTAGGTTCATGGAGAAAATAATGTGATCAGCGATCAGTAGCTTGACATGATCCGTGAGAAAGGCACAGATGAAATACTGTGGGGTTCAAGAGAGAGGAGACATCACATTCAGTTCAGTAGCAGGAATGAAAAAGGTATTATAAAGGGATCTTTTCCATAGCTTTACAAAACGGATGCTTAGAATTCTCAACGGTTGATATGGAGGTCAAGAGGAATGACAAGAGGGAAATATTCTACTGTGAACAATGATCTTGTGACAGGAAATATGGGATACCTTGGAGTAAGTTTTCTCAACCTCAGCTCTGTTGACATTTGGGGGCAGATAATTCCTTGTTGTCGGGGGCTACCCTGTCCATTGTAGAATGTTTAGTAACATCCCTGGGCTCTACCAATATTGCCAATAGTATTCCCACCCCCACCCTCCTGAACTGTGACAACCAAACTATTTCCAGACTTTGCCAAATGCCTTGGGGGTGATGGTGGAAATTCGTTCCCTAAGCTCTTGAGAACCACTGCGTTAAAGCAACAGAGAACCTTGGAGAAGGGCTGCAGTCACTGTGTATACATTAGTCACTCCTAAATGTTTGTTAAAAATAAAGAAGGGGGTTTCCCTGGTGGCGCAGTAGTTAAGAATCCGCCTGCCAATGCAGGGGACACGGGTTCTAGCCCTGGTCTGGGAAGATGCCACATGCCGCAGAGCAACTAAGCTCACATGCCACAACTACTGAGCCTGCCCTCGAGCCACAACTACTGAGCCCACGTGCTGCAACTACTAAAGCTCGCGCTCCTAGAGCCCGTGCTCTGCAACAAGAGAAGCCACAGCAATGAGAAGTCCGTGCACCACAAAGAAGAGTAGCCCCAGCTCGCCACAACTAGAGAAAGCCTGCACACAGCAACGAAGACTCAATGCGGCCAAAAATAAAAATAAATAAAATTTATTAAAAAAATAAATAAATGAAGGAGGAAGGAAAGGATAGAATATATTTTTCCTCCAAAATGTTGTCACTAAGTTAAAAAGCATCAAAATAAATTTTTTTTTTTGTTAATTTTAATGGAAAAATTGTGATGCACCTCATCTTAAACTGAGATGTCCAAAAACATTTGCACGGATAGAAAAATATGCCAGTGAACTCTAATTTTTTACTTTGGAACATAAAATTCAGTGTAAGGAAGGTTTATTGTACTTCACAAAGGAGGAAGAGAGGATGTGATAGTCGGGGTGTTGGTGGTGGGGTATGAAGGAGTCATTTGTTGGAAGGCACTGGAGAGTCAGATGATCCACTTTTGGCAGGCAACCTCTTTGTGACTCATGGTTACCTTGTACTCAAACCACATTTAAAAATAAAGTAATAGCACAGAGAAACATCTTCAGGCCAAAATAAAAGTTAAAATTGAGAGGGTTTTGGGACATATGGGAATAGCACAATGAGCACAGAAGAGTGAAGAAGAGTAAAATTTGCTGCCTCTTTATCCCACTCACAAAGCAATGTGTTTTGAGTTCATCAAAATACAGTACGTAATCCAAATTTGATCCCTGTGATAGTCTCAAACCAGAAATTGATGCATCAAATAAATTGGTAAGAATACCTTTGCCTGAAGTGTAATGTCAGGGTGTCACTTTTTAGAGTGTATTTTTCTGAGGGTTAAAATATTAAACTGTGAAACAAAAATCATAGATATCTTCAAGAGTGATATAAGGCTGTATGTGTGGGGCTCATGGGAGACAAAGCTGTGAAAGTAGAATGGAGACATATGATTTAACAAATATTGTGGTCAAGTATATGGGACATAAAGACGAAAAAGACGTGGAACCTATCATCTAGGAAAAGTCGCTCTATGTATCAGCACAGCATGAAATTATGTGTGACCAGGAGATTCATGAAGGCTTCACAGAGGAGGTCATCACTAATGAGCAAGATTCCAAAAGAAGTGCTTGGGGGAAGAGCATGTTCTAGGCTGAAGGAAGGCTGGAGGCTAAGCAGACAGGGTGGGTTTGTGAAATAGAATGGAACTGAGGTTTCTGAACATAGTTTAGTGGTGAGGTGATATGGATACAGGGACCTAAGTCAAATCATAGAACAGCTTGCATGCGCTATGAATAAGTTAGGTTTTGCTGCATAACAAACCACCCCTAAACTTGGTATCTCAAAGCAGCAAACATCTGTTACTTCTCATGACTCTGTGGGTTGCCTGGTTTGGGCACAGTCAGCTGATTTCTGCAGTACATCAGCAGTGTGGCTGGGCAGGTTTTCTAAAATGGCATTCTTCAAGGTTTGGTGGTTGGCAGGCTGGTTATTCAAAAGCAGCTTCAGCAAAATTCTTCCATAAAGGATCAGGTAGTAAATATGTTGGGCTTTGAAGGCCAAAAGAAAACATTGAGGGTATTATGTAGGTACATATATAACAAGAGAGAAAACTATCTCCATAGACTTTTTATGGACAAAATTCAAAATAAAATAAAAATTGAGTATTTTTTTTTGTGATACAGCTCTTCTAATGAGGAGAATGGAATTCTTTTGGGGGGGAAGGGGTAATATCATACTTAATTAGGTTCAAAGGTAGGATTCCCTATCATCAAATCAATCTTTTTTTTTTTTTTTTAGTGGAGTATAGTTGTTTTACAATGTTGTGTTAGTTTCTGCTGTACAATGAAGTGAATCAGCTATATGTATACATATATCCCCTCCCTTTTGGACCTCCTTCTCACCCTCACCCTGCATCCCACCCATCTGGGTCCTCACAGAGACCGAGCTGAGCTCCCTGTGCTATACAGCACGTTCCCAGTAGCTATCAATGATACACATGGTAGTGTGTATATGTCAATCCTAATCTCTCAATTTGTCCCACCACCACCTTTTCCCCTGTGTCTACATGTATTTTCTCTACATCTGTGTCTCTCTTCCTGCCCTGGAAATAGGTTCATCTGTACCATTTTTCTATATTCCACATATATGCATTAATATATGATATTTGTTTTTTTCTTTCTGACTTACTTCACTGTGTATGACAGACTCTGGGTCCATCCACATCTCTACAAATGACCCAGTTTTGTTTCTTTTTATTGCTGAGTAATACTCCATTGCATATAAGTACCACATCTTCTTTATCCATTCATCTGTTGATGGACATTTAGGTTGCTTCCATGTCCTGGCTATTGTAAATAGTGCTGCAGTGAACATTGGGGTACATGTGTCTTTTTGAATTATGGTTTTCTTAGGGGTTATGCCCAGTAATGGGATTGCTGGGTCATATGGTAGTTCTATTTTTAGTTTTTTAAGGAATCTCCATACTGTTCTCCATACTGGCTATATCAGTTTACATTCCCACCAACAGTGCAGGAGGGTTCCCTGTTCTCCACACCCTCTCCAGCATTTGTTGTTTGTAGATTTTCTGATGATGGTCATTCTGAGCAGTGTGAGATGATACCTCATTGTAGTTTTGATTTGCATTTCTCTAATAATTAGTGATGTTAAACATCTTCTCATGTGCCTCTTGGCCATCTGTCTATCTTCTTTGGAGAAATGTCTATTTAGGTCTTCTACCCATTTTTTGATTGGGTTGTTTGTTTTTTTAATACTGAGCTGCATGAGCTGTTTGTATATTTTGGAGATTAAGCCTTTGTCAGTTGCTTCATCTGCAAATATTTTCTCCCATTCCCAGGGTTGTATTTTCATCTTGTTTATGGTTTCCTTTGCTATGCAAAAGCTTTTAAAGTTAATTAGGTCCCATTTGTTGATTTTTGTTTTTATTTTCATTACTCTGGGGGTGGGTCAAAAAAGATCTTGCTGCGATTTATGTCAAAGAGTGTTTTTCCTATTTTTTCCTCTAAGAGTTTTGTAGTGTCTGGTCTTACATTTAGGTCTTTAGTCCATTTTGAGTTTATTTTTGTGTATGGTGTTAGGGACTGTTCTAATTTCATTCTTTTACATGTAGCTGTCCAGTTTTCCCAGCATCACTTAATGAAGAGGCTGTCTTTTCTCCATTGTATATTCTTGCCTCCTTTGTCATAGATTAGGTGACCATAGGTGTGTGTGTTTATCTCTGAGCTTTCTATCCAGTACCATTGATCTATATTTCTGTTTTTGTGCCAGTATCATATTGTCTTGATTACTGTAGCTTTGTAGTATAGTCTGAAGTCAGGGAGCCTGATTCTTCCATCTCTATTTTCCTTTCTCAAGATTGCTTTGGCTATTTAGGGTCTTTTTTGTTTCCATACAAATTATAAATTTTTTTGTTCTAATTCTGTGAAAAATGGCATTGCTAATTTGATTGGGATTGCATTGAATCTGTAGATTTCTTTGGGTAGTATAGTTATTTTCACAATATTGATTCTTCTGGTCCAAGGACGTGGTATATCTCTCCATCTGTTTGTGTCATCTTTGATTTATTTTATCAGTGTTTTATAGTTTTTGTAGTACAGGTCTTTTGCCTCCTTAGGTAGGTTTATTCCTAGGTATTTTATTCATTTTATTGCAATGGTAAATGGGATTGTTCCCTTAATTTCTCTTTCTGGTCTTTCTTTGTAAGAGTATAGGAATGAAAAAGGAGAAATTACAGCTGACACCACAGAAATACAAAGGATCATAAGAAACTACTACAAGCAATTGTATGCCAATAAAATGGACAACCACGAAGAAATGGACAAATTCTTAGAAAGGTACAACCTTCCAAAACTAAACCAGGAAGAAATAGAAAATATAAACAGACAAATCACAAGTAATGAAATTGAAACTGTGATTAAAAATCTTCCAACACACAGAAGTCCAGGACCAGATGGCTTCATAGGCAAATTCTATCAAACATTTAGAGAAGAGCTAAGACCTATCCTTCTCAAACTCTTCCAAAAAATTGCAGAGGGAAGAACACTCTCAAACTCATTCTACGAGGCCACCATCACCCTGATACCAAGTCAGACAAAGATATCCTAAAAAAAGAAAACCACAGGCCAATATCACTGATGAACATAGATGCAAAAATCCTGAACAAAATATTAGCAAACAGAATCCAACAGAACATTAAAAGGATCATACACTATTATAAAGTGGGATTTATCCCAGTGATGCAAGCATTCTTCAATATACACAAATCAATGTGATACACCATATTAACAAATTGAAGAATAAAAACCATATGATAATCTCAATAAATGTGGAAAAAGCTTTCAACAAAATTCAACACCGATTTATGATAAAAACTCTCCAGAAGGTGGGCATAGAGGGAACCTACCTCAACATAATAAAGGCCATACAAGACAAGCCCACAGCAAACATCATTCTCAATGGTGAAAAACTGAAAGCATTTCTACCAAGATCAGGAACAAGACAAGGATGTCCACTCTCACCACTATAATTCAACACACTTTTGGAAGTCCTAGCCACAGCAATCAGAGAAGAAAAAGAAATAAAAAGAATATGAATTGGAAAAAAAAAGTAAAATTGTCACTGTTCACAGATTACATGATACTATACGTAGAAAATCCTAAAGATGTCACCAGAAAACTACTAGAGCTAATCAGTGAATTTGGTAAAGTTGCAGGGTACAAAATTAATTCACAAATCAACTGTTAATATTTTTCTATGAAAACTTTCTTAGCTCAGGCTGTACCAAAACAGATGGCAGGCTGGATTTGGTCTGTGGCTGGAGTTTGCTGATCTCTGTTCTAGAGGTCTATGGCTCTGCTCCATTCTCCAGTAGGCCTCATTCTCCAGCATGCAAGCATGGGCTTCTTCATGTGGGTTGACTCAGGAGTCCAAAGATAGCAAGAGAAAGCAAGCCCCAATGTGCAAGCACTTTGTAAGTCTCAGATATGTTACATTTTCTAAAGTTCCATTGGCCAAAGTAAATCATATGGCCAAGTCCAGATTCCAAAAGTGGAAAAATAGATTCTATCTCTTGATGGGAGAAGTGACAAAGTCATATGACAAAGGGGTGTGCACACAGGGATGGGAAGAGTTACGACCATTTTTGCAAACCATCCCTCACGCATTGCTAAGAGTTTTGAATTTATTTTGCAGGCAGGGAGGCAGTAAAAGTTTTCTGAGCAAATGACTACCATATCTGGGACTGAGCTGCAGGGAAATTAACCAGGCAGCCATTTAAGAGAGATGACAACCATGGTGATAGGGTTAGGGTTAGGGTTAGAGACTGGAGGAAAAAGACCAAGTGGCAGCAACTACAATTGAAGCAAGAAGGCCCTGATTAGCAGAGCAACAGAAGAAATGGAGGGGAAGGGATGAATGGGAGAGTCTCTGGAGAGGCTTCCTGGTATAGCAGAAAGATTTTGAGTTTTGAAGTTGGTCAGACCTGGCTTTGAATCCTGACTGTGTCACTTGCTATGTGAACATAAGTAAATAACTTTATCTCTATTTGCTAAAACAAGCTCTTAAAGCTGTGAGGATTTTGGATAATGAGTACAATGTGTGCAATATTTTGAAAAACAAATACAAATGTGCCTGTTCTTTTTACATTTTTTAGCACATGATGGCCTCCCTAGCCAGCTCGTACCACGCATTTCCTGTGTACGTGTGTGTCTGTGTGTGTGTGTGTGTGTATAGGGAGTGGAACTTACAGCAGGAATGGAAAGCAAAAACAAGTATTACTCCAGCATCTGGTATCCAAAATAAAATTTTGTAGTAAGACTGTATTTATAGAACAGGCTTTGGTGGGGGGAGGTAAAAAATTTCTTTATTTTCCACCTTAACAAATCAAGAGGCAAGCATGGCTGAATTGGTGTTTTATATAAGGGAGGCCCTATCCACCCAGGAAGAAAAGCGGGGAGGGGACTTGACCTCTGCAGTTCCAGGGGTTGTGGGAAGAGGAAGATGGAGGGAGGCAGGAGGGCCAGGGGTAGGGATCCCTGGGTGGATCTCTTTCCCCTGGAGGAATGATTGATTCTGTGGAGTCTAAGAGTGTAGGCGGTGCTCAACCAAAGTAACTCTATCTTTGTAGCATGTTGAGGTAGAAGGAAAGCCAGAGTTGACTTTTTCTGAGCTGTTTTTGATTTCTGTGTGCTGTGAACTGGAAGCAGAATGTCCCAGATGACCATGGCGGAGCCACAGAAGACAGTTGAGCAGAGAGCCAGTGTGGTTCTGCCATTGGTACAGTCTCAGTAGGGGTGTGGTGACCCACCACAGGGGCTGCAAGTGACCAGCTTAAACCAGCAGCCAATGGGAGGAATTGTAACCATTAGAAGGTCTTTAGCAACAGTGGGAGCAAAGCATCAAGGCAGATGACTGGGCCAGAGTTATAAATCACAGACTTCAAAAGCAGATGCAGCCAGAATTCCCAGAGATGAGACCAGTGTTGGCTCATTGGCACCAGTTCAGAAGACAACCCAGTGAGCAGAACAGAGGATACACTGTTTCGTCCAAGGATCCCATTTAGACGCCTCACCAGGAGGAGATGTTGCCAAGATGCCATCTGGCAGAGGAGCAGAGGGAAACAGTTAGATATATGAGAGATCAAATATTTTTATCCCAAGAGGAAGAGGCTGCATGTACCTAAAGGAACTGGTTAAATTGTCCTATTGGCTGGACTGGACTAATATTTAGGGGGTTTTTTTTCTGCTACTTTTCAAATAGGGCTTATGAGGAAAAGTCAGAGCAGTATTAGAGAACAAAAAAGCTTCACTTCTTTGCAAAACAGCATGCAGTGTGACACCATTTTTTATAACCACATCTTAGTATGTGATAGGAATTCACAGGATGGTTGCTATTATTATAGGACTTAATAACTGATTGGATTTGGAACATTGAGAGAAAAGGATAAATCACAGAATATGGCAAGATTTTGACCTAAATAATAGGGGGAAATGAAGGCACAAAAATATGGATATCAGCAAGGTGAGTTCATTTAGGGTAAAGATCTGGTGCTGAAAAACAAGAGGATTGGAGTATGGAAGAGTTGAGAATAATGACAAAAATATAAAGTACTGCATATTTATAATAAGCAGCAGGGGGTCCTCAGGATCAGGGAAGAGATTATTTATAGGAACTGGATCCTGGTGGCTGAAAGAAGACTAATGAAAGTCTTTGTGGTGAGTCACAGATTTTATTCTTTCCTTACAATTGTTGGCTCCAAAAAGTGGCCTATACATGAATTGATGTTGAAAAAAAATATGTGAGCAAATGCAGCACATCTAATATACCATAGTTTGAGATTGAGGAAACAGTAAATGCTCAAATAAAATCTAGAAGCTTACTATTTTTACTTTTATAAACAAATTAGTTTTCTCAGCCTTTTTTGATTCTTCTGTTTCAGTGAAGACCAGTTGGGGGAGGAGCCAGGAGAACTGGACCAGACAATGCAGTCTCTTCTCACTCTTTCTGTTTTGTTTCCCTTCTCCATATAATCTCCCAGCACTACTATTTCTTAGCCCTCCTGGTGAAAGAGAAACTGTCTTCTGAAAGTTCTTTCCCTTCACTGTGAGAGGTTCAAAAAGTATAAAATTTGTAAGGATCTAGATTATTAGAACTCAGTTCCTCTGTTGGCATTTACTTTTATGTTTTAGTTTGATGGGTGTCTGCTCAAATGGGTCTTTATAAGAATATTAAAGTATAAAAGAGAGAACTGCTAATAGAAGTTGGGAGGAAATGAATGAATGTTCCCTATTATGTGTAGACTGATTGGTTTACCTAGAGGTATAAGGGTGTATGGGGGACACTCAGGACAGGTCCTTATTACTGAGCTTCCTGGCAGCAGTGTTCCACTCCTTTGTCCCATAAAACATATGACTAAAAAGTTCATTCTCTACTGTAGGGCTTTGAGGTGTTGGGAAAGTGTGAATCATTCCTCCAACTGGTGCTAGGCAGTGGTAGATGGGAAAAGGGGAAACTGAGAGTTGGAGAGTATCCCAGAGGAAAATGATATTGGAGGCACCTCAAGAGCAGCAGAAGACCTAGTGGTTGAAAGCAGGATTAAGTCAGTGGAGGGGATTGAGCCGGAGGATGTGAGGTGGGGCTCGAAGGACTAATGCAATTTAGACCATGAATTGAAGGAGAAATTATGATGGACAAAATATAGGTTTTTTTAAATGTGAATATTTTCTTTTAAATCACATGCTATACTTGTGCACAGCGGATATAAATAATCAGAATTCTACGCCAAAAGACCGTTTACTAGATGACTGTAAGTTTAATGTAATGTTTGTTAAGTTAATGTGATAAAAGCAAAATAATTCTGGAGGCAAACATATCTCTTAATTGTAAAAGGCCTTTTCTTCCTTTCTTTAATTGACCATGCTGAGGAAAGAGACCTTAGAACAGAATATTTAACAAGCTGCAAAGTGTTTCACTAGACAGAATTTGTGTCAGGTAAATGTCTGCTCTTCAAATACAGTGAAGTATTTCATGTTACCAGTGTTTTGGGTGAAATCTTACCCCTGAGTCTTAAACAGAAGGTAATGCTAGTACCCTTAGATCACTTGCCAGCATTTCTGTTTGCAGTTGTCACTTTTTGCCATTGAGTTAATTTAATGTCTTTCCCTCCCTCCCTCCCTCCTTCCCTTCTTCTCTCCCTCCTTCCCTCCCTCCCCTCCCTCCCTCACTCCCTCCCTTCCTTCCTTTTTCTTTCTCTCTTTTTTTCATCAACAACAAACCTACAGCATAACCAGGCAACTGAATATTATTCATACATAATTGCCACATCCTGTTAGATAATGAGCATACATATGAAAGGCTCATAAAAAAGCAAATTTTTGTTGAACAACACACTTCCTACACACTCCTTACCCCTTTCAATCCGGCTTCTACCCCCATCATTCCTGAAATAGCTCCTGCTAAGTCCACCAATCATCCTTAGGGCCTGGCATTTAAAGGATACTGTTCAGCCTGCATTATACTTGATTCCTCAGCCGATTTCACAACAGCGAATCATTCTGTTCTTAAAACAATCTTTTTCCTTGTCTTCTGAAACAAAGCCATTCTCCTGAGGTTTTATTCCCTCTTGCCCTTTTCAGACTTCTTTTGCTGGCTCATTTTACTCTACCCAGTCTTTAAATATTGGAGTTCCTTAAGGCTTCTTTCCAGAATTCTTTCTCTTCTGATCCTGTATTTGATCTCTTTGCCACAGTTACCATCTATGTATCAATGACCCTCGAATTCATATTTCCAGTTTGAATGAGTCTCTCCAGAATCTCAGACCTGTGTATTTGGCCTACTTGATATCTTCCCCAGGAAGTCTCACAAGGACTCCAAAGACAACACTCTCCAAACCCAACTTATGAAGGTATTTGCAACCTCCTTCAGTCACCCTTACCATAGTGAGTGGTGCCATCGTTCATGGAAGTTCAGAAGCCAGAAATCTAGACATCATTCTCGACCAAATCTAATCCTGTCAACTCTCCTTCTTACTGTCATCACTCTGGTCCAAGTTATCACTATTGCTTGCTCAGACTGATGTTGTTGCCTCCTAAATGATCTCCCAGACATTCATTCCTCACTCGCTATAATCTGCCATTTTCATTGCCACCCAAGTAATCTCTTAAAAATGTAAACTTTATCATATCAATATCCTGCTCAAAACCCTTGAATGACTTAGGATAAAACCCAAATCCTCTCCTCCCGACACTCTCTCACCACCTTCCTAAACTTCCTGTGATGCATATATTGACTTTGTTCATTTCTTTGAATGTATCATGTTCTCTTCTCACCTTTGTGTGTATCTGTCTCTATACCTGAAATACTTTCCCCTCTGCACTTTACTGAAGATTTCTACTCTTCCATGAGATTTCATTTCTACTGTCATTGTTTCACGGAAACTTCATGTTGTCTATATTCTTCTATGCTCTCACAAATCCCTGTTCTTTACCTTTGTAGAATTTTCCAGAGTTTGCAACACTCTATTTATGGACTTAATTGCTTATTACATGTCTTCCTCACCAGACTGCAAGCTCCATGGGGGCAGAGACCATTGCTTTTCTGCTGATCATTGTATACCTAAATGCCAATCATAGTGCCTGGCACATAATTGGAATGTTACTTGTTGAACCAATGGAGAGGCTATTTCTATGTTGGTTTCTGACTCATGCAAAAGAAAAATGAGTTAATTTTAGTATACCATAAGTCTTTATATACATATAAATTTATAAAACATGAGCTTGTTAAGGAATGAACCAAAATAACTTTACCCCGTGAAGAAAGAAGACATTAAACCTAGATAGCATTCAGCCTAGAATTTCCTTGGAGATAGAAGTACACTTTTCTGGGGTCTTTGGGGAATTGACTGTTATTTATAACTATTATTGTTCCTTTGCTGTGGTTCAGAAGATCAGTGAATAATGGAGAAGGGCAGTGATTAGAGTATGTGATGACAAGCTTGGGCAAAGTGGGCAGTATTCAGTTCCCAGCTCCACTGACCATCACAAAAGGGTATTGGTGAGCCCCACATGTGGCCCTGAGAGACGCCCATGCAGAGTCTTCAGAGCAGGCTTTGAGAAGTCACATCCTGGTGTTTGCAGTCAGTGGGGTGCTGAGTTTTTGCCACAAGGGGAAAGGAGCAGGTGATCATTTACAAAGCACTTCACAATTATTTCTTCATCCAACCTGAAATGAAACATATAGAGTGTCTATGCTCCAGTCTGTGGATCGTTATCACTGGAAAAGTCAAAGACTAAGGGTCAGAGTCTGCAGGAGTTTCCTTTCAGGTTTTTTGTTTTTTGCTTTTTTGCCTTCAGGATGAAACTAAGAGTAAACAAAAATTATGGTTATTCCATTGGCACCAGAATAACATGTATGTATTTTTAGATTGCTGCATTTTAGTTACAGCTATAAAGGATGGAGGCAGGAGTGAAAATGTTATATAAGAATTATCCTTTTTGCATTTCCTGATTATTTGAATAGCTGTCACCAATGTGAATTTAATATTGAGAATTCTAATTCTTCTAACAGAAACTCAATAAAGAGAGAATGAGCTCCAGTATTTCAAATAGCTTTTGTGTCACTGGCCTTGAAATTTTGTCTGTTTTCTTTTTCAAGGTAAGGGATGTGTTTTTGTCCTGTATATTTTGTTTTAGTCATGACATGAGGAAATGAGGTATAAAAGTTAATTATTTTAGTCCCAATAAAATGATAACAAACTGTAACTACATGATATACTCCTCAAATAGTCAATTTATTTAAACAGTATGTAAACCATATTGGTATTTTTTGGTGATTTGTAAACAAGTGGCCAAAATATTCCTCATGGAAATGGATTACTCTAAAATCACACTATCCTACAGAAAATCTGGAAATGAATAAAATACAAAATCTTACTCTATTCTATCCCAGGTGTCTTGTCTACATTACTGTAATTTCAAAAGATTTAAAACAGTTGTTGAGATCCACAAGAAATTATGCTACGTTATTACGGTCTTACCATTTTTACCCCTCAGGGACGATTTTCTTCACGAGTCTCAGATCTGGTGTAAAATTCATAAAGTTTTGCAAGAACCTCTTATGAAATAATTGTCATCTTTAGGGAACATGGGTTTTCAAATTAGCAAACAAATAAAAATCACTTCCCTTGTGTATTTCTGTACTGGGTTGAATAGTGTCCTTCTGAAATTCATGTCTACTGGAACCTCAGAATGTGACTTTATTTGGTAAAAGGGTCTTTGCAGCTGTAATTAGTTAGGTTAAGATAAGCTCATACTGGATGTTTTGGACTGTATGTTTGTGTGCCCCCCAAAATTCATGTGCTGAAAATCTAATCCCTAATGTGATGGTATTCAGAGGTGAGGCCTTTCAGAGGCAATTACGTCATGAGGGTGGAGCCCTCATGAATAGGATTAGTGCCTTTATAAGAAGAATCCAAAGAGCTAGCTTGACCTTTTCCCACCTTATTTGCCCTTTTTCAAGAAGTTGGCTTTCTGCAACCTGGAAGAGGACTCTTACCAGGACCTAAGCATGCTGGCATCCTGATCTCAGATGTCTAGGCTCCAGAACTGTGAGAAATACTTTTCTGTTGTTTAAGCCACCCAGTTTATGGTATTTTGTCATGTAGCCTGAGCTGACTGAGAAACTGGATTAAGATGGGTCTTAAATCCAATGACTGGTGCTTTTAGAAGAGAAAGGAAAAAAGATTCAGACATAGAGACACAGACACAAAAGGAAGAAGGCCATGTGAAGACAGAGATAGGAGTGCTTCAGGTACAAGCCAAGAGACACCCATCATTGCTGGGAACCCCCAGAAACTTGAGACACAAGGAAGGATTCTTCCCTAGAAACTTCAGAGGGTCCTTGGCCTTGGTGATGCTTTGATTTCAGACTTCTGGCCTCCAGAACTGTTTGAGAATAATTGTCTGTTGTTTTAAGCCACCTAGTTTGTAGTCGCTTATTATGTCAGCCCTAGGAAACAAACACAATCTCCCGAGCTATTTCCCTATCTTCTCCACTTCACAGTTGAATTTATTGAATGAATCACCTACAATGGCTGTTTCTTTTTCATTGTGTGACATTCACTCCTCATCCCCTGCAGTCTGGGGTCTACCCTCATCATTTCACAGAAATTGCTTTCACCAGGTTTACCAATAGCCCCTGGTGGCTGTATTCAGTGGATACTTCTCAGCTTTTGCATTATTTCATTTTTCATTATTTCCTTTTACCATTTCCTCCCTGAGTTCCTTGACTGCAGCCACAAAATTTTCTTGTTATCTTTTTGGTCACTTTGCTTCAGTGATTGAGTTCCTCTTCCTGTTTTTGTCCCTTAAATGTTGGTATTTGTCAGGATTCTGCCATGGATCCTCTTCCCCATCTAAGTACTCTGGGTGGTTTCATTCACATGTGTCTATCTGCTCATGTTTACCAAGTCTGTCTTCAGACTAGATCTCCCTCCTGAGCTTCAGACTTGTTATCAGCTCCACAATTTAACTGGGACTTCCCAAATTAAATCCATCACAGCTCTCTAAAAATCAGTGTGTTCAGAACAGAAATCACCATTTTCTCTCTCCCAAATCTGCTCTTCCTTTCTCCCCAGATCATGGCACCACCTTTCTCCCAGTTATTAAAGTCAAAAACCTGGGAGACATCCTTCATTCCCTCTTTCTCTTACAACCTGCATCCTGTCTCTCTTTTCATCCTCACGGAGAAAGCTCTGGGCCCATCTGCTGGCATCTCTCCCCTGACTTTCTGCCGGAGTGCACTAGCTGGTCTCCTCCCTCATATGCCCTTGAGAGAACTTTGAAACATAAATTTGCTTGTGTGACTCTCACTTAAAAGTTTGCAGTGTTTTCCCAAACCTTGCAGGATAAAGTCCAGAATGGACGACAAGGCACAGCATGACATGTTCCTCTATGCTCAGGCCAAACAGAAAACACCCCTTTCAGCTCTTCACATATGCCATGCACTTTCTGGTCTTGGATGAGATGTCACCCCTGGGAAGCCTCCCTCACCCCCCATGACACTCATCCCACTGGCTGGTAATTCTCTGCTTTCCCCAGAGGTCCTCTGAAACGCAGGGAGCTCATCTATATTATTTACCATGGACCTTCAGCGCCAAATACAATGTCTGGAGTAGAGAGGAGCAACAAGTATTGCCTAAATGAATGACCTGATCCCCATAAAAGAAAACCAAGGCTCACGATAATTAACCCATTTGGCCAAGCAAATGCAAGCCAGGGGCCAACTCTTCTAGTTTCTCTTGCATTCTTTTATATTCCCTTTAAAAAAAGGAAACAACTTGCATTATGTAAAATTAAATCATAATTGTTAGAAAACAACACTTGTAAATTATAGCACACAAAATTACAAACAAATGATAAAAACCAAGAAAGGCTTAGCTGTAAATGCTATCCCTTGCTACCAGTTTTAAATGAGATTTTCTTCTAACCATGGCAAAGGCCTTTTCATGGGCTAATACAGTCACTTTTGTAGCTTTGAACTTTTCTCCTTCAGCTTGTACTCAGCTGCTGGTTAGTCCACAGGTGTCAAATGCCACATTCTACTCTTTGCTCACTCCAAGCCCTAGTAGTGCCCTAGAGATGCCTCCTGCACATTTTTAGCTTAATCCACCCATTTGTAAGCTCTGACTCTGCTCTGAACCCTCGCTCACCTTGCCTGCCTCTGAGCTGCCTTTGAAGGGGCAGGCCTGTCATGGGTCTGAATCTGCCCCAGCTGTTCCTAGTTCTTTCATTCCTAAAGCACTCCTGCCTCAGAGAATCAAAGCGGTGCCTGCTTCTCAGAGAAGTAGCTGTACTGGGAGAAGTGGGGGCCTGCAATCAATGCTGCACAAGGTTCTACCCCTCTCCCTCTGGGCCTTGGGAAACAGCTGACCTTGTCTTAGTCAGTGATGCAAATATGCTGTCTTTGTTTGCATTTTTTTGGTTTTGTTTTTTGCTCAGAAATAAAAATTTTGATGTTCATTAAAGAAAAATTTGGCAGTAGAGAAAATTAGAAAAAACAATGCACAGTAGAGATAGTTTCACCACCCAATCGCTGCTGCAATAAAGATTTTTATTTTTAAACATCTTTGTTGGAGTATGATTGCTTTACAATGTTGTGTTAGTTTCTGCTGTATAACAAAGTGAATCAGCTATACGTATATATATATATCCCCATATCCCCTCCCTCATGCCTCTCCTTCCCCCCTCCCTATCCCACCCCTCTAGGTGGTCACAAAGCACCGAGCTGATCTCCCTGTGCTATGCAGCTGCTTCCCACTAACTATCTATTTTACTTTTGGTAGTGTATATATGTCAATGCTATTCACTTCGTCCCAGCTTATACTTCCCCCTCCCTGTGTCCTCAAGTCCATTCTCTATGTCTCTGTCTTTATTCCTGTCCTGCCCCTAGGTTCTTTAGAACCACTTTTTTTTTTTTTAGATTCCATATATATATGTTAGCATACGGTATGTGTTTTTCTCTTTCTGACTTACATCACTCTGTATGACACACTCTAGGTCGATCCACCTCACTACAAAAAACTCAATTTCTTTTATTTTTATGGCAGAGTAATATTCCATTGTATACATGTGCCACATTTCTTTATCCATTCATCTGTCAATGGACATTTAGGTTGCTTCCATATCCTGGCTATTGTAAATAGTGTGGCAATGAACATTGTGGTAGATGATTCTTTTTGAATTATAGTTTTCTCAGGGTATATGCCCAGCAGTGGGATTGCTGGGTCATATGGTAGTTCTGTTTTTAGTTTTTTAAGGAACCTCTGTACTGTTCTCCATAGTGGCTGTATCAATTTACATTCTCACCAATGGTGCAACAAGGTTCCCTTTTCTCCACACCATCTCAAGCATTTATTGTTTGTAGATTTTTTGATGATGGCCATTCTGACCAGTGTGAGGTGATACCTCATTGTAGTTTTGATTTGCATTTCACTAATGATTAGTGATTTTGAGGATCCTTTCATATGTTGTTGGCAATCTGTATATCTTCTTTGGAGAAATGTCTCTTTAGGTCTTCTGCCCATTTTTGGATTGGGTTTTTTGTTTTTTTGATATTGAGCTGCATGAGCTGCTTGTATATTTTGGAGATTAATCCTTTGTCAGTTGCTTCATTTGCAAATATTTTCTCCCATTCTGAGGGTTGTCTTTTCATCTTGTTTTTGGTTTCATTTGCTGTGCAAAAGCTTTTAAGTTTCATTAGGTCCCATTTGTTTTTTTTTGTTTTCATTTCCATTTCTCTAGGAGGTGGGTCAAAAAGGATCTTGCTGTAATTTATGTCATAGAGTGTTCTTCCTATGTTTTCCTCTAAGAGTTTTATAGTGTCTGACCTTACACTTAGGTCTTTAATCCATTTTGAGTTTATTTTTGTGTATGGTGTTAGGGAGTGTTCTAATTTCATTCTTTTACATGTAGCTGTCCAGTTTTCCCAGCACCACTTATTGAAGAGGCTGTCTTTTCTCCATTGTATATTCTTACCTCCTTTATCAAAGTAAGGTGACTATATGTACGTGGGTTTATCTCTGGGCTTTCTATCCTGTTCCATTGATTTGTATTTCTGTTTTTGTGCCACTACCATGTCGTCTTGATTACTGTAGCTTTGTGGTACAGTCTGAAGACCGGGAGCCTGATTCCCCCAGCTCTGTTTTTCTTTCTCAGGATCGCCTTGGATATTCAGGGTCTTTTGTGTTTCCATACAAATTGTGAAATTTTTGGTTCTAGTTCTGTGAAAAATGCCATTGGTAGTTTGATAGGGATTGCATTGAATCTGTAGATTGCTTTGGGTAGTTTGGTCACGTTCACAATATTGATTCTTCCAATCCAAGAACATGGTATAGCTCTCCATCTGTTTGTATCAGCTTTAATTTCTTTCATCAGTGTCTTATAGTTTTCTGCATACAGGGCTTTTGTCTCCTTAGGTTGGTTTATTCCTAGGTATTTTATTCTTTTTGTTGCAATGGTAAATGGGAGTGTTTCCTTAATTTCTCTTTCAGATTTTTCATCATTAGTGTATAGGAATGCAAGAGATTTCTGTGCATTAATTTTGTATCCTGCTACTTTACCAAATTCATTGATGAGTTCTAGTAGTTTTCTGGTATCATCTTTAGGATTCTCTATGTATAGTATCATGTCATCTGCAAACAGTGACAGCTTTACTTCTTCTTTTCTGATTTGGATTCCTTTTATTTATTTTTCTTCTCTGATTGCTGTGGCTAAAACTTCCAAAACTATGTTGAATAGTAGTGGTGAGAGTGGGCAACCTTGTCTTGTTCCTGATCTTAGTGGAAATGGTTTCAGTTTTTCACCATTGAAAACGATGTTAGCTGTGGGTTTGTCATATATGGCCTTTATTATGTTGAGGTAAGTTCCCTCTTACTGGAGAGTTACTGGGGGGTCCAGGTACTTTCTGGAGAATTTTTCTCATAAACGGGTGTTGAATTTTGTCGAAAGCTTTTCCTGTGTCTCTTGAGTTTATCATATGGTTTTTATCCTTCAACTTGTTATTATGGCTTATCACATCGATTGATTTGCATATATTGAAGAATCCTTGCATTCCTGGGATAAACCCCACTTGTTCATGGTGCATGATCCTTTTAATGTGCTGTTGCATTCTCTTTGATAGTATTTTGCTGAGAATTTTGCATCTATGTTCGTCAGTGATATTGGCCCGTAGGTTTCTTTTTTTGTGACATCTTTGTCTGGTTTTGGTATCAGGGTGATGGTGGCCTTGTAGAATGAGTTTGGGAATGTTCCTCCCTCTGCTATATTTTGGAAGAGTTTGAGAAGTATAGGTGTTAATTCTTCTCTAAATGTTTGATAAAATTTGTCTTTAAAGCCATCTAGTCCTGGGCTTTTGTTTGCTGGCAGATTTTTAAACACAGTTTCAAATTCAGTGCTTGTGATTTGTCTGTTTATATTTTCTATTTCTTCCTGGTTCAGTTTCGGAAGGTTGTGCTTTTCTAAGAATTTGTGCATTTCTTCCAAGTTGTCCATTTCATTGGCATAAAGTTGCTTGTAGTAATCTCTCATGATCTTTTGTATTTCTGCAGTGTCAGTTTTTACTTCTCCTTTTTCATTTCTAATTCTATTGATTTGTGTCTTCTCCCTTATTTTGTTGATGAGTCTGGCTAATGGTTTATCAATTTTGTTTATCTTCTCAAAGAACCACCTTTTAGTTGTATTGATCTTTGCTATCATTCTCTTCATTTCTTTTTCATTTATTTCTGATCTGATCTTTATGATTTCTTTCCTTCTTCTAACTTTGGGGTATTTTTTGTTTTTCTTTCTCTAATTGCTTTAGGTGTAATGTTACATTGTTTATTTGAGATGTTTCTTGTTTCTTGAGGTAGGATTGTATTGCTATAAACTTTCCTCTTAGAACTGCTTTTGCTGCATCCCATAGGTTTTGGGTCATCGTGTTTTCATTGTCATTTGTTTCTAGGTATTTTTTGATTTCCTCTTTGATTTCTTCAGTGATCTCTTGGTTATTTAGTAGTGTATTATTTAGCCTCCATGTGTTTGTTTCTTTTACAGATTTTTTCCTGGAATTGATATCTAGTTTCATAGCACTGTGGTCGGAAAAGATACTGGATATGATTTCAATTTTCTTAAATTTACTGAGGCTTGATTTCTGACCCAAGATATGAACTGTCCTGGAGAATGTTCCATGAGCACTTGAGAAGAAAGTGTATTCTGTTGTTTTTGGATGGAATGTCCTATAAATATCAATTAAGTCCATGTTGTTTAATGTATCATTCAAAGCTTGTGTTTCCTTATTTATTTTCATTTTGGATGATCTGTCCATTGGTGAAAGTGGGGTCTTAAAGTCACCTAGTATGATTGTGTTACTGTCGATTTCCCCTTTTCTGGCTGTTAACATTTGCCTTATGTATTGAGGTGCTCCTATGTTGGGTGCATAAATATTTATAATTTTTATATCTTCTTCTTGGATTGATTCTTTGATGATTATGTAGTATCCTTCTTTGTCTCTTGTAATAGTCTTTATTTTAAAGTCTATTTTGTCTGATATGAGAATTGCTACTCTAGCTTTCTTTCGATTTCCATTTGCATAGAATACATTTTTCCATCCCCTCACTTTCAGTCTGTATGTGTCCCTAGGTCTGAAGTGGGTCTCTTGTAGACAGCATATATACAGTTCTTGTTTTTGTATCCATTCAGCCAGTCCATGTCTTTTGATTGGAGCATTTAATCCATTTACATTTAAGGTAATTATTGATATTTATGTTCCTATTACCATTTTCTTAATTTTGGGGGGTTTGTTTTTGTAGATGTTTTCCTTCTCCTGTGTTTCCTGCCTAGAGAAGTTCCTTTAGCATTTGTTGTAAAGCTCGTTTGATGTTGTTGAATTCTCTTAGCTTTTGCTTATCTGTAAAGGTTTTAATTTCTCTGTTGAAGCTGAATGAGATCCTTGCTGGGTAGAGTCATCTTGGCTGTAGGTTTTTCCATTTGATCACTTTAAATATGTCCTGCCACTCCCTTCTGGCTTGCAGAGTTTCTGCTGAAAGATCAGGTGTTAACCTTCTGGGGATTCCCCTGTATGTCATTTGTTGCTTTTCCCTTGCTGCTTTTAATATTTTTTCTTTGTATTTAATTTTTGATAGTTTGAATAATATGTGTCTTGGCATGTTTCTCCTTGGATTTATCCTGTATGGGACTCTGTGCTTCCTGGACTTGATTGACTATTTCCTTTACCATATTAGGGAAGTTTTCAACCATAATTTCTTCAAATATTTCCTTACTTCCTTTCTTTTTCTCTTCTTCTTCTGGGACTCCTATAATTCTAATGTTGGTACATTTAATGTTGTCCCAGTGTTCTCTGAGACTGTCCTCAATTCTTTTCATTCTTTTTTCTTTATTCTACTCTGCTGTAGTTATTTCCACCATTTTATCTTCCAGGTCAGTTATCTGTTCTTCTGCCTCAGTTATTCTGCTGTTGATGCCTTCTAGAGAATTTTTAATTTCATTTATTGTGTTTTCATCATTGCTTGTTTGCTCTTTAGTTCTTCTAGGTCCCTGTTAAACATTTCTTGTATTTTCTCCATCCTATTTCCAAGATTTTGGATCATCTTTACTAACATTATTCTGAATTCTTTTTCAGGTAGACTGCCTATTTCCTCTTCATTTGTTTGGTCTGGTGGATTTTTACCTTGCTCCTTCATGTGCTGCGGATTTCTCTGTCTTCTCATTTTGCTTAACTTACTCTGTTTGGTGTCTCCTTTCTCAGGTTGCAGGTGTGTAGTTCCCATTGTTTTTGGTGTCTGCCCCCAGTGGGTAAGGTTGGTTCGGTGGGTTGTGTTGTGTAGGCTGCCTGGTAGAGGGGACTAGTGCCTGTTCTAGTGGATGAGGCTGGATATTGTCCCTCTGATGGGCAGGACCGTGTCTGGTGGTGTGTTTTGTGTTGTCTGTGAACTTATTATGATTTTAGGCAGCCTCTCTGCTAATGTGTGGGTTTGTATTCCTGTCTTGCTAGTTGTTTGGCATGGGGTGTCCAGCACTGGAGCTTGCTGGTCATTGAGTGGAGCTGTGTCTTAGTGTTGAGATGGAGATCTCTGGGCGAGTTCTTGCCAATTGATATTACATGGGTCCAGGAAGTCTCTGGTGGTCCAGTGTCCTGAACTCTGCTTTCCCATCTCAGAGGCTCATGTCTGACACCCATCCAGAGAACCAAGACCCTGTCAGTCTCATGGCTAGGAAGAAAAGGGAGAAAAAAAAGAAAGAAAGAAAAAACAATAATAAAATAAAATAAAGTTATTAAAATAAAAAACAAAATATTATTAAAATAAAAAAAAGTAATTAAAGAGAGCAACCAAACCAATAAAGAAATCCACCAATGGTAACAACTGCAAAAAACTAAGATAAATATAAAAATCAGAAACTAGTCTGTCGTGTATAGCAAACCCCAAGTCTATTGTTTCTCCCAGCATCCACCATCTCCATTTTCGGATGATTCATTGTCTATTCAGGTATTCCACAGGTGCAGGGTATATCAAGTTGATCATGGAGGTTCAATCCGTTGCTCCTGAGGCTGCTGGGAGAAATTTCCCTTTCTCTTCTTTGCCTGCACAGCTGCCGGGGTTCAGCTTTGGATTTGGCCCCACCTCTGTGTGTAGGTCGCCCTCTGGCATCTGTTCTTCACCCAGACAGGAGGGGGTTAAAGGAGCAGCTGATTAGGGGGCTCTGGCTCACTCAGGCTGGGGCGAGGGAGGGTTACCGAATGCGGGCTGAGCCTGCGGCAGCAGAGGCCAGTATGACATTGCAATAGCCTGAGGTGCGCCTTGTGTTCTCCCAGGGAAGTTGTCTCTGGATCATAGGACCCTGGCAGTGGCAGGCTGCACAGGCTCCGTGGATGGTAGGTGTGGATAGTGACCTGTGTTTGCACACAGGATTCTTGGTGGCTGCAACAGCACCGTTAGCATTTCATGCCTGTCTCTGGTGTCCGCACTGATAGGTGTGACTTGAGCCAGTCTCTGAAGCTCGTTTAGGTGGTGCTCTGAATCCCCTCTCCTCGTGCACCCCGAAACAATGGTCTCTTGCCTCTTAGGCAGTTCCAGACTTTTTCCTGGACTCCCTCCTGGCTAGCTGTGGCGCACTAGCCCCCTTCAGGTGGTGTTCACGCAGCCAACCCAGTCCTCTCCCTGGGATCTGATCTCCGAAGCTGGAGCCTCAGCTCCCAGCCCTCACCCATCCCGGCTGGTGAGCAGACGAGCCTCTCGGGCTGGTAAGTGCTGGTCGGCACCGATCCTCTGTGCAGGAATCTCTCTGCTTTGCCCTCTGCACCCCTGTTGCTGCACTCTCCTCCATGGCTCTGAAACTTCCCTCCCACCCACCCCCATCTCTGCCGGTAAAAGGGTTTCCTAGTGTGTGGAAAGTTTTCCTCTTTCTCAGCTCCTTCCCAGAGGTGCAGGTCCTGTCCCTATTCTTTTGTCTTTGTTTTTTCTTTTTTCTTTTGCCCTACCCAGGTATGTGGGGAGTTTCTTGCCTTTTGGGAAGTCTGACGTCTTCTACCAGCATTCAGTAGGTGTTCTGCAGTAGTTTTTCCACATGTAGATGTATTTTTTATGTATTTGTGGGGAGGAAGGTGATCTCCACGTCTTACTTCTCTGCCATCTTGAATGTCCTTGCCATTAAGATTGTGATATATTTCCTCTCAGTCTTTTTATCCATATGTAAAATGTTAATTTTGACACAATTATTCCCTTTTCATGCATATCATTTAATATTTTAAATTTTCACTTAGCACTGGTGAAGTCTATTTTGCATAGTATTTCACTGAGTGGATATCCCAGAAGATAATTATTTTCCCTCGATTACATGTTTAAGTTGTTTCCATTGTCACTGTGAAAACAAAGAATGAATGTGATTTAGCACATAGAAGAGAGAAAGCAACGCTGAGAACCTCTTTACGCCTAACACCTTGTCTCTATTTAGAACACTTTCCTTAAGATTTACATCCAAAAGTGAAATTACAGGTTAAACAGGAGTAAGTATCACCGAAGATCCTATTTCATTTGCTCAAATTGTTTTCCAAACATGTACCAATTTAGTGCAGCTGGGTATATGAGGGTAGCTGTTGCATTCATCCTTGCCAGGCTGTGCTTATACATTTTGTTTTTCTTCCTAATTTCATAAATCAATTATGGACACTTTTTTTTTTTGGATTCCTAGAGAAGCCGAACATTTTCACAAATATCAGTTTACCTTAATTGTGTTTTATCTATGAATTTCTTTTCGTGTTCTTCAATCATTAATGTATTTGGGACTTTGTATTTACCTTTCTTATAGCTTGTTATTTAATAAAGAAGTTAACTGCCATATTTGCTGCAAATGTGTTTTTCCTTTGGTAGTTTATGTTTTGAATGTTTTACCTATAGATTTAAATTTTTTAATGTAATTCAATCTATTTATCTTTTTAATTTGTACGTTTATTAAAGTTTTAAAAGCAGTTCTTACTCCTAGTCTGCTCCTTCACTCACCCAAACATTTAATAATGTTCACTTCCATATTATCTTCTGGAATTTTATGTTTTAATATTTTTTACATATAACATGTGGGACTTTATTCTAATGTATGGAGTAAAGTGAAAATCTGTATTTTTTTTTTTTTTTTTTTTTTGGATTTTTAACCAAATGACCCCAAAACATTTCTGGAACTTTCTTTATCTTGTTCACTGATTTATGATTCTTTGTTAATTATATTTTCAATTCTCAAATATACTGAGATTTATTGTTGGACAATCTATTATGGTTCATGGTCTGTGGCCATTTTTGTACCAGTAGCAATTATTTGTTAAATTGAAACTTTATAATATGTTTAAGGTTTGGGGTAAAGTTTGTGCTTATTTTACAACATTTGCAAAAAGCTCCCCTTTACTGTGTAATTGAAATAAATCTTTGCATTTATTGGGATGGAGTTGCCATGTTTAAAATATGTTGTCTTTCCTTCCAGAGCACAATCAATCTTATGGGTTCCATTTCTATAAATGTTATTCCTGGATTTTTATTATATAGATATTTTGTGGATATTATTCATGTAGTCTCTTTTTTTCATTGTATTTTAAATGGTTATTTCAGTTCTGCAAAAAGACTATACAATTTGATGTATTTATTTTGAATTGACCCCACTTCACAAAATTAATTTGGAAGTTTTTCCCATAAAATTCTTTTTCAGATATATAATCATATTACCGCAAAATAATAATAATTTTGTCACTTCCTACCAGTATTTTTCTTTTTCTTTTCTTAGCATCTAATAGCATTTTTTAGATCTTTCGTATAAAAAATGTCAATAGTACTTATCATTACTTTATTTCTAATTTTAGTAAAATGACTAAATTTTGCTACCAGTATTTTATTAACTACTGGTTTGAATTAAATATTGCTTATCATTTAAAAAGAATATTAATCTATTCTGATTTTTTAAAAAGAAATTTTGAATTAAGGATAGATTTGGGGTTTTATCAGGTAAATTTTATAAATCTTTTGGGATGACCTTATAAACGAATTCAACCTACTAATGTAATATATTATTTACCCTGATTTTCACCCATTCATGAATTACTAAAATAAATATTTCTTGGTCATGACAGATTACACTTTTAATCTTATACTGATTATTTTGTTTGTTTTCACATCCCTATTACTAAGGGCTTGGTTTATAGTTTTATTTGATATTTATTTTTTGCTAGAGATTTGATTTTGAAAAACCATTTGCTTGGTAAAAATAGGGGAAAGCATTTCATCTTTTTATATTTCCAGAAAATATGTATGTATCTGAGAATTTTTCTCGGACAATTTGAAATAATTTTATCCTTAAGATCACCTAGACCCAAAGCCACTTGTGGCAAATATTTCTTTGATGTTTATTCAATTTCTATCTCAGTTATTGGTCTATGCATCCTATACTGTTTTTGTTTTTCTTTGTGATTTCTTTTTCCTCAAGAATCACAGTTTAAGTTTTAAAATTCATTAAATAAATTATTTATAAAAAATTTTCATATGTGTAACGTTTTAATTGCTATTTGCTTTATATATTTATATTTAAATTTTATTTATTTACTTTTTTAATTTACTCATTATATTTTCTAATAGACTATTTGAAAAAACTCATTTACTTATTTGTTTACTTATTCCACATTTACTTATTTCAATATAGTCATTTCTATTTTATACACTGTCACTTATTTTTATCTGCTCTCCTTAGGACTGTTAATACCAACAGCTTGAGTTAAATGTTTAGTCCATTTATTTTTTCCTTATCTCTTTTGAGATAAAAGATTATATTTGTATTTTAATTGTTGTCGAAGTCATGTGCTATTTCATTTTTTATTTATTACTTGAATCAATAATTAATTAAATCTTTTCCATAGTTTTGATTGGCACTTTTGTTATTGTTGGCTTGAATTTTTATTTATAATTTCTACTTTTTCTTGTGTTGTGGTCAGAAAATGTAGACTGCAAATTTTCCTCCTTTTTGGAATTATAATTGTTCATAAATATAAGTTCAGTTATAAATGTTGAAGATGATGTATTTCTTTTTTTTAATTGATAATGTTTGATACATATTTTATATAAATTTTAGATTAAGTTTTAAACATTTCCTCTATCTTTAAGTCATCTATCTCGTCTCTTATTCTACCACAAATTGACTAACAAGATCGAGCTGGACTTTCTACAATTTTGTTTTGTTAGTTTCTTGCTGCCTTTCAAACTCGTTTGACCTGTTATTGGTGCTTTACAGTTCTCCATTGTTATGCTTTTCTTGTAGTTTTTACCTCTCTGAAATGATCTTTTTTATCTCATTTAATGTTTTTCCCCTGTAAATACTTCCTTGTGTAGTATTTCTCTATTAACTCTTCCTTTTTTATGTATATATTTACATATCCTCTTATATGTTTGCTAATCCTTTAAATTTCTACCTTTCTGTTTTTATGTTGCTTTCACCTTGTGTTTATCCTTTAATATGCAGAGTATATTTCATTGACTTTTCAAAAATTTGCAAAGCAGATAGAATTAGTTTTAAACTATTTTAATGTACTTGTGATTCGTAAAACTATGGAATTGATCATGAAAATAGAAAAACTTTAACATTCAGCTCAGAAAAACTTTAACATTTAATTCATGATCAATTACAAGTTAGATAAAATTACCTGCCTAGCTAGTTGAGTGCTTATCACTGGGCAATTTTCTACCCCCAGTTCACCATTCTCAAATTCCAAAGCACCAGCCCCTTCTGAGGGCCCTCCTATCCCTCTGGCCCTTTCTTCTCAGTTTCCTCTGCCAGCAACTTCCACTCTCCAGAACCTTGAAGCAAGTAGAGTTCCTAAGGGCTCAGTCTGAGGTCCTTTCTTTGTAAGAAGTGACAGATGAGCTGAGATTTGAAGCGTAGGTAAGAGTCAGTCTCATGAAGGATGTGGCACTGATTTCATCCAGTTCTGTGGCATCAAATATCACCCATATGTAGTCATTTCTAAATCATGTCAGGAAGTCCAAGAGGATTTCTTCACACCTCACTTCCCATTGCTCCACAAAGGCAATCTGTTGATTCTTCCAGCATTTATACATTAGAGTCCAGAGCCTGCCATGGCATGCATCCTCACTGACGTATCTGTCTGCCTTCTCACTCCATCCTCTACCCAATAAAGAGTGATTTTTCCAATTTAGACATCAAATTGTGTCCATCTCTGGCTTGAAATTTTTCATTGCCCTCTCATGGCACGCAAAATAAAATCCAATTATTTTAACATAAACCCCAAACCTTTTATGATCTGGCCTCAGCCTACCTCAACCTACTCATCTCGTACCAAATACCATTTTGCTTTCACAGGTCTCCTTTTAGTTTCTTCAATGACTTGAGTTCTTCCACAGGATTCTTCCACACTGTGCCCTCTGCCTGGAATGTTCTTCCTATATACTTCATGGGCTGATTATTTCTTCCCCTTCAGGTCTCAGGTCACCTGTCACTTCTTCAGAGAGGCCTTTCCTGACCACATAATGTATTATATGCCTCACTCTCGCCATCTTTATTCTCTCTCATGGTAACTTGTAAATGTATATTTACTACTGTGTTCATTTGTTTAGTGGTAGGAAGCTTCAAGATGGGCACCCATGACTCCTCACCTCCTGGTTTCATTCCCTTGAATTATCCCCTCCCTTTGAGGATGGGCTGGACCAGTGACTTGCTTCTAATGAATACAAATCTTTGAGGAGACACTTTCCATGTCAAGTTACTTCCGTCCTGTCCTCTGGCTGGCTTGCCTTGGGGGAAGCCAGCTACCATGTGATCTTCCTTTTGGAGAGGCCCTTTGGCAAACATTTGGGCCAACAGTCAGTGAGGAACTGAGGCCCTCAATCCAACATTTCATGAATAACTGCTTCCTGCCAACAGCCACTTGAGTTACCATCTTTTCCCCAACATGTCAGGAAACAGCTTTGGTAAAAAGCTAACCAGTCTCTGACACAATAAGGCTGGCTTACTTCACTTCCCATACTCATTTTTTGTGACCACTCCCTCACACAAAACCTATTTCTCCAGCCAGAAACCTGGTAGCTTGTTATTTAGTTAATTAATTGATTCAATAAATATTTACAGAGTGCATGCTATGTTCCAGTTACTGAATTAGGCATAGGAATAAGGCAATGTACAAAACATACGAAACCCCTCTGTTGGTGGAGTTTATGTTGTAGAAAATTGGAGAGAGACATTGCAAATATATGATATGTCTAATTGTGATGAATGCTCTTGAGGCAAATAGAGTAATGGGAACAGGGAGTGTCAGAGTGGGGTTATGGGTCACTATTCTATTTTGGGTGTTGTCAGAACAATACTCCCTGAAAAGGTGATATTTGAACAGAGACTCCAAAGGAGAGAGGGAGAGAGTCACTCAGCTTACAGGGTAAACACGCTCCCAGTAGAGGAAAATCCTATATAAAGTCCCAAAGCAGGCATGCTTGAACCCACCAAGACTGTATTGAGTTCTAGATATTTACCAAAGGTAGAGATGATAAAATTTGCTTGCGGATTGCATGTAGATATGAGAGAATGAGGGACTTGAAGACATGCCTAAGGTTTCTAGCTGAGTGTCTGAATGAACCAAATTGCCTTTCATTGAGATGGAAGAGACTGTGGGGTTTTTTCGGGGAGGGGGTGGGTAATGGGAGTTTGTTTTGTACTCATGTTCTGGGAACATACGTTATCTTTCACTTTTTTTTCACTGATTGATCTTTCTAGAATGTCTCATCACCCACTCCTTGCCAGGCTCACTCCCATGGGTGATATTGTCCTCAATGGAGGTATCACCTCTTCCGGGTACCCCCTGCTCTAGCAGACCCCATGCTTACCTCGGTTAAAAAGCCTAAAGAAACTGTTTCTTACAATTCTTCCTAATTAGAATGCAGGCTTCCAGAGAACAGGAACTATGTCCTATTTATCTTTAGAAATCCAGTGCCTAGTAGAGTGCCAGTCACCAAGCTGGTAGTCAATAAAAATGAAATGTTATTGAATAAGTGAACAAAAGGATATAAGAAATTGAACAACTGAGGTAATACAAAGAGCAAAGCATTTTCCAGACATGAACAATGAAACAGCACAGTGTATTTGATGAACTTCAAATAATTAAAAATTGCTGAGGCAGGGAGTGGGCAGCTGTGTTGGGGTGGGAGAGGATGGTGGGGGAAGGATGGTGGGAAACAAAGCTGGAGAGTGGAGGGGCTCTAATCCATGCCAACATGCTTTGCAAGTGTCTTGACCACTAACAGGTTGTGATCAGAGTACTCCTTTTGTCTTTGATGGTATGTCTTCTAGTTTCCCACCAAAAATAGAACAGGCATTCTATTTGATTTCTTTTTTTCTATGTAAATATAATTTAGAGGAAAACTTTTCCACCTAACCTTTAGGATATTACCCTTCCCCCCACCAACAACTTGTGCTGAAGAATTTATTCATCTGCTTCATGTTGATTTTTTTCTGCTTATTCATCCTTCAGTAATTAGAAGAGTTAGGCTGTGCTGCTGTCTCAGGTTCCCTTACCATCCACTAGATTGCTCGTGAGACTGAAGTCTTTCAACATTTTTAGTAGTCATTTTTAGTTTTTGGTGTTATTTTTTTCTGATAGTGTTCAGTTTTTACATTTCTTTGCTTATTATTCTTTATTGACTATCTAGAGCTGTTTGTATATTAAAAGAAAAAATTAATTTTTCAAAAAATTGTCATTAAACATGACTGAATTATTTCTGTTATTTAGAGTCCCTTAATTGGCTATTTCTCATTTAGATATCTACCATTGCCAAGACATATGTTTCAGGGACAGACAGCTGATTTGGGACAATGAGATTTACATTTAATTCTGGTGAAACTAGCACTGTAGTTCTTTTCTAAAAAAGCCAGGGTGTATGCAAATGTAATCATTAGAGCTGAATTGCAAAGCCATCATGTAGTTCTTTTATTACTTGATATTACAAAACATTATAACTTATTTAAAGAGAAATATTAAGTTTGGGAATGAAAACTTAGACTGTGAAATTCTTACCAACTTCTCCATTCCTTAGAATTTCAAGGTTTAGAAAATATCGTAAAAAATTAATAAACAGAAAACTCAATTAAATGGAAAAGACAGACCCCTTCTTCCCTGGCAACAACTCAGCTAATGAAAAGCCACAGACTCTGTTTTTATAGCCTTCTCAGCTTCCTTTTTCCCTCTAAAAAGTGTTCTTCTCTTGCCATGAGGGAACTTGTACGTGGCTCACCATGGTTGCAGACCTCAAATTGCAATTCTCTGCTAATTCTGACTAAACCCATTTTTGCTGGAGAAATAACTGGCAGTCTATTTGTTTTAGATCAACATTTTGATAGCCCATAAGGGACCAGAGAAGACCTCTGATTGCTCCAGGGATGGTGAACACAAAGATGAGGTATCCACAATTGAGCGCTAGTTGCTTGCGGCTGTTCTCACTGGCCCTGGAGTTTGAAGGCATGTTTTTCTCCTGAATATGAGCTTCTACCCTATTTGTGTTTGAAGCTCTCCAGGCTGTATTTGGAATCTACTTTAAGGTTTTGTCCTTTCTGGTTAAGGCCTTGTTCTGTATGCAAGTACTCATTTGGCACTTTGGTTTAATTTTGAGATTAGACTGTTTCAACTGAAATTGGTTATACTTTGACCTATTGCTTTGGGAACAAGGGCTGTTTCATTGAAACTGTGCTCTTTTCAGCCATTGGCCTGTTCCTTTGGAATAGGGGCTGTTCTATGGGAATTGTCTGAAAAGCCCTTGGCCTTGCTCTTCCAGGGCAAATTTGTTCCCTTAGAACTGGCTGGTATTAAGCTTACAGGTTGTTTGAACTGTTTGCTCTGTAAGATGTTTGAAGTATAATCTGTTTAGGCTGTTTGAAAATTATTCTTTTAGTTTAGAAAAAAACCTTGAGAAATGGGATCTCAGTTATCTAAATACTATGAGGGCACAACCCCCCCCACCCCAGGAACTGTGGCCGATTTTATGTTTAAAAACCACAGTCCTTTTGACCAAAGGCAATTTAGACTATCAATAGCAATTATGGGGAACTTTTGAAATCCCCACACTTAATCTCCTTAAAATCGAATTGGACTACTGTAGCTCAAAAATTTCCAGAACTGAATGGAATAACTATTTCAGCTGGTAGCTCTAGGCTTCCAAATGTTATCAGGAGCCTAAAATTGCCTCTCTGTAAAATAATATTTTAAGATCAACTGAGGCAAACAATTGAAGAAAGAGAAAATGGATTCCAAATCCTCAGGCTCTTTTTTCTTGGCATTTTGTCTTAGGCTCTGCCTCTGGTGCCATCTTCCTTTTTCCTTTCCATATCTCCTATACCTCCTCTATACCCTCAGCTCCCCCATACTAATTCTCTCACTGAAGTTCCCTTCTGCTCTGAAACTCTCCCCAGCCCCTTTCCTTGAACTTATGGGAAACTGGCCCTTTAAAATGAAGCCTTCCGTGGATCCAGAGGTTAAACCCTTATTTCTTCTATTCCCTGGACTAAAGCTGGACTGCAAGCCATAGTCAAAAATTTTCCCAAAGGAATCAAAGATCCTCCCAGGTTTGCTGAAAAATTTAATATAGTCATTCAAACTTATCAACCTGGTTTCTCTCTGACTTATATCAGCTAGTTCATAGGCTTGTCAGTGAAGGCTAGGCCCAGCTTTGGATGAAAATGGCTAATTGGGAAAATTCTGAAAGGACTCTAGAATTACAACTGGGAGACCAGCCCACTAGCTTATCAGGCTTGGACAATTGCTAGGTGACTTCATCAAGCAATTCCTAGGGCTTTTCCCAAGCCTGTTGATTGGAACAAAATTCAGGTTTGCACACAAAAATCTGATGAACCTTTTCATGACTACAACAGTTGACTTCAGATTATTTTTAAAGAAAATTCTGGTCTTCCTTCAGATGTTAATTCCACCTGGATGTCTTTTAACTCTGTGTTTATTAATGAGCTCAACTGGGACCTTTCCCTTGTAGTAAAAAGGACCAGAATGGAATAGGAAACTCTGTCCACTCCAGATTTTGTTAATCTAGTAAACCAGGTTCCTCACACTCTAAATGAATCACCTAAAAATCACCTGCTAAAATTTTTAATCTTCAACTCCAGCAAATGAAGACTCCTAAATGAAACCCTCCTACTTCCTGCTGTTACTGCAAAAAGCCAGGACTTTGGAAGAGAGATTATTACAAATTCAAGCCCTTCAGGTGCCTTCAGACCTCTAACCAACCTTTCCAACATCCTCCAATTCTCAATGATGAGGTTCTAAGGAACTGCAGGGGCTCTTCCCAATCCTCCTTCTTAACTGGAGAAAAATTCCTCCAGATTGAGGATGAATCTCTTTTAGTCCTAATTGACACCAGTGCCACACTCGTGGTGCTCAACCCCACTACTATGAAACAGCCTCTACCTCGGAGCACTAAAACATTTCAAACAGTGGGGATTTTTCATGAAATCCTGTCTCGGAACCTGTTCCCTTTTGTTATGTCCTTTGAGAGATACACACCCTTTTCTCCTTAGCTCCTCCACTCCTATCCATTTGTAGGCTCCCCTCCCCGCTTGTTCCTTGCAGAGTAGTTTGGAAGCCTCATTTGATCATTCATGTGTAAGTTCTTCCTGGGCTCATAGACATGTACCAGGCACTATGTGAGGCCCTGGGGACACTCAAACAGTACGGTCAACACCCAGGTCCTGGAGGATTCCCAGCATGGGGCTCACTTGTAAGCAGAGGTGAAGAGCATGGCCTGGCACACATGTGCTAGACATCATCAGAGCAGCAGGGACAGAGCGGAGGGAGGGACACCATCTTCATGAGCCCACCCTTCTCACCCTTGATCTGGATTAGAGCCTGGGAGACACCTAGATTAGTGTGGGGCCCAATGGGGCCTGGATAAGCTAGTTTCCACATCTGAACTAGATCTCAGCCCAGGTGTGTATTTATCAGACATTTATGGGCCCTAAGATGAAGTGCCCAGGGCTGAGCACTAGGGTGAGAAGGAATGAGGAAGATGTAGGTGGTACCCTTGCAGTGATCACCCATGGCCAGGGCTCCTGTCCTCATGAGTGGGAAGACACAGAGAGAGTATGGGCCTGAGAATTCCAAGATTATTTCAGAGAAACTCTCAATTTGATGCCTCTTGGTCATAGAGAAGAGTAGCAAGGACCACCTCACCTCTGAGATCAGCCCCCAACCCTTTCCTGAGCTCACTCTCCTCTGGAGGCCATGCCCCTACCCACCTCCACTGCAACTAGAATGTTTTACAGCTGCTTTGATCACATGGTGTGGGATCTCTTCAATTTAAATGCTTTTTTGGGCCAGGCGATCATTGGTTAATACTGTCTAGAAAAGGACTAACTGTTAGGCAATTTGTAGAACCAGATGAAAAGTAAAAACTGGTCTCTGTCCTGACATCAGGGAGATCAGGTCTCAGAACCTCTTGTCTCCAGCCAGACTCTGTGGTCCGTTCCCACTGACCCATGTCAGACTTGATTCCTGTTCTCTGCCTCTCACCAAGTTCCATGAAGGAAAGTGCCTGATATGTCACAGTAGATGGAGAAGACAACAGAACAGGAAGGAACCTCCTCTCTGTAGACATTTAGGACAGTATCGATGCCATTCTCACCCAAGTCATTATGCTCGCATCCTGTTTCATTCCCACGTAGAAGGAGCATGAATATCATTGTACAGATGGCTATGGGTGGACTCAGGTGGTGATGCTGTACTGATTCTCCTCATCTTAAGACTCTGGAATCCATCACTCCCATGGCCCAGGTACCATTTGTGTCTCCCTTCTGCCCCTCTATACCTTTTCCCTGTTAAGGTCCATCCAAGGCTCTGGGCCCTGCTTTTTCCTATGGAGCCCGCCTCATGGCTCTCTCTGGATTTCTAGAACCCTTGCTTTTGGTATCATTAATTTAACATTTAAACACACACGGTCAGGAGTCCTTCAAACATCACTGGGAAACTGTGATCTAGAGATTAAGGATTTCTAGAATAATTTTATTATGAGAAGCTTGTTTCTGGGGGAGAAAAAGAGATCTTTTTAACCAAGCACTCTCATTTTTTGTTTTGTGGGAAGAAATATCAACACCTGCAAGGCAATCAAATTCTATTAAAATACATGTACTTCACACAGGATTCATGATCCAAAAGGATCCTCAAGTCATAATTTGCCTCATTTTATATTTATATTGAATTAAAACAACTCCCTTGGTGAGCCTTAGAGTGAAATTACCCCAACTCTGCCTGGAGGCTCCTCCTTTCTCAGATTCCTCCAGAAATGGCTGACACATGTGGGTCCACCAGAGCATCCTTGTAAAAGGAAGGAGCTCTGCCCAAGCACTCCAGCTAAGATGGGGTGAAGATTAAATTTGAAGCCCCCTATAATAAAACAGCTTTGGAAATGTGGATAGGGACAGGAAGGAAGCTACTTTCAAGAAAGTATTCCTTTAATGCTAAAGTTTCTGAGGGAGCAAGGGCTGAGGTTACTGCAGTCTCAGGCCTGGCAATTGCCCCACACAGAGAGGATGGGGAACAAGGAATAAAATTGTAATTGATGCCAAACTCATAGTAGAAGCTTAAAGTTTCTCCCAAGAGGCAGAGGTGTGAGAGAAAGTGCATAGGATTTGGAATTGAAGGGTTAATCTACAGTGCCTGGTTCCCCATTTGCTGGCTGTGCAACTCTGCATAATTCATCCACCATCTCAAACCTCTCTTTTCTCATAAGTTAAATAAACATAGTTGTAGATTTTTGTGTGTGTGTATGATCAATCAAAATGTCATGAGTGAATGTAAAGACCTACTCAGAGTTAAGATTTATTATTAAATGAAGTTGTTATTGTCCCAGTAATAGGGATTGTGAAACACAGTTTTGTCCGTTTAGAACTCCATGTGAAAATTTTCCTGGATGGCGACGGTGATTTTTCCTCGCTTACTGAGGTGTACTTAGTCTACAGTATACTGCACATATTTAAGGCTTACAATTTGATAAATTTTAACATATGTCCTACATTATAATAAAGATTATACCTAGTCCCTGGTTCTTGGCAGAGAGCTTCAAAAATCCTTGAAATTTCCTGAGTGGTAAAACTGCTTTGTTAGGCCATGAGGTGACTTTGTAGGCCCTTAGGTAGCTTCAGGAGGGCCATGAAAGACCAACTGCCTGGTTAGAGAGTTGAAACCTTGAGGCAAACTGACCTCCAGGGAGGGGAGGGGGCTGGAGATTGACTTCAGTAAGTTGGCCAATGATTTGATTAATCATGCCTGCATAAGGAAACTCCAGTAAAAACTCTGGACACTAGTGCTCAGTGCAATTTCCAGATTGGTGAGCACATTGATATGCCAGGAGGGTGATGTAGAAAATCTGTGCAGGAATCCACAAGGAGAGGGCAAGGAAGCTCTGCCTCCAGAACACTTGTAGGCTTCACTTATGTGTATCCTTTATATTAAAGCTATAATTTTAAGTATAGTGCTTTCCTTAGTTCCAGTAATTGGTTCCAGGGAATTACTGAACCTGAGGGGTTGTAATATACAGCTAGACTGTATACAGCTAGACTGTCAGAAGTATGGGATGCCTAGGGATCCCAAAATTGTGTCTCTTGTCTGATGTAAGGACAGTCTTGTGTGTGACTTTGTCCTAACTTGCAGGATGCGACGCAAACTCTGAGTGGTTAGCAGAATGATACTGCTATAGTTAGTAGGGAAACAGAGCATTTGGTGTCAGAAATGTGGGATTTGCTAGAAGGACGCTGACTCATTAAGACATGTGGTTTAGGAAGAGAAAAGATGAAGGGGTGGGGGATGAGGATCCTTTGATTCCTGGGTGCCCAAAAGGTTATCTATGGGATGGAATAGCAGCTGTGCTGCAGACATTTAGTCAAGTTAACCATTAACGATAGAATTTAGAGATGATGGAACAAACTCCTGGGGAGTTGACCCACTGGATGCATGAGTAAAATAATAGGAAAATGGTTAGATATGCAATTCCTTGGTTATTGTTATCTGTAATAGCTAAAGTGAAATTAAAAGGGTGCTGGGTCAGATATTGGTGCCGACCAAGCTCAGATTATGGTCAGTCTGAGCTATGGCCACTAGCCTCAAAGCTTTCACCAAAGGGAAAAATTATGTTTGGACAATAGAGACTACCTCTGAGATCCCTTGTCATCAAAAAGGTCATCCAGGTCAAGGGGATGGAAAGATCAAGAAGTTACTGAAACCAGGAGTTACAGTATGAAGGATTTTTCTCATTTTGTGGATTGGTATCAACTTCCTGAAGAACCGTTACTGAAATGGGATGTATAAGGGTCTAATTTGGGGACTGTCTTTGGTTTTAAATACTGCAGAGTGGAAAAGCATGTTTGGGTTGATACATGACCTACATCACACTATGGAACAATCACAGATGGCTATGCATGATTCAGACACACCGCAGATTATTCCTGAATTAACAGTTGGCCTGGTGGACAAGGTAAAAGGCACTGCACAGTTTGTCTACCTTGAGAAGGGGTACTGTCTGACTCCCCATATAAATGCTGAGTGGTACATCTCAGATGAAGTAGCTGATATACTTTGCATGCAAGCTATGCTGGACAGGCTTTATGATGATCAGGATATTCATCTATGAAATATGCCCCTTTTCCAGAGTATGATAAGTGCTGTGATTAAAGTGCCCCTTTTGCATGGGACACCATACAACCTCACTGCTGCAAAATTGAACAATTGCCCAAAATGACTTATTAGATTTTTCTGTCTCCGTTTCCCTCTGTGGGTGTTACAGATGCTAATAAAAATAGATTAAGTAACACAAAAATGGGGAAAAGCAGAAGGGATAGTCAAGGGACTCATCCTGACAGAATGGACATCTTTACATGGTATTTAAGTAATGGGGTGAATAAAGCAGACATTAACGGGGTTGAAACAAAGGTCTTAATGGAGCACTACCAAAGGATGAGTAGGCCAATGGGATCTCCTTGGGCTCCCAACATGAAGGGTCCTTAAATATTTCTGCCCACTCTATGTAACCCAGTTTGGAGGAATTGTAAAAGTTAGAAGGCAAAGATTACATTGAGAAACCCAACCTGAATTAGTTGGGGCCATAGTCAAGCAGATTAATCAAGATAAAGATTGACAAAAGGGCCACTGCATTTTGGTTCAACCCTCTGCTGGGAACCCAAAGCCTTATGCTCATGAGTGAGTTGACTGAGAAGTGGAGAAGAGAAATTTCTCAGACTCCTTGACAAGGGAACTTCATGAACTCTTTAGTACCAAACTCTGTTGATGAGACCCTAATGGAGCCTACAATTACATTGAGAAAGTTTAGAAATTCAGGAGTTGATAGGTTAAGATAAAAAGTTTGGATGAAAAATTGGAATGTTTATGTAGGTCCTTTGTGAAATGGTTGTGTCTGTCTTACCTAAATGTATTATAGGGATGGGCATTGTGTCTGACTGGGGAATGTTTCCCCAACTGACATTATAAAAGAGAAGGCACATAATACCACCCTTCCACAGTATTTACTGGACATGATAAATGGGAATCAATAGGAATGCCAGAGCCCACACAATGTAAAATAGAAGCTGGAGTGTTGGTACAAGTCAATTCTCTGTAAAATAACCCTGTATAGAGTGTAGTCTGGGGTTTGTGGCAAAATCCCATGAGCTTCTCCCAGTGACAATTGCTGGGACCATGGACTAGAAAATTTCCATTTGAGAAGCAATTGCTATCTTGCTATTGGATGTTAATTGACTCTGCCCCTGTGAATAAAGGACATAAAATAATATTGAAACCCAAAATAGCCATAATATCTTGGGTGATAGCAGAGAGACACTCCATTATAGAGGGCAATGCCCGGATGAGTTCCATAATAAAATGGAAATGGTTAGCCCAAGACCATGCTATGAAGGTAATGCAAAGAATTTCTCAGCATATTCATGAGCAGGTACATTCTTTCCCCTAGATCTGACTTTGGAATTACATGAGGAGCTGTCTGATTCTATTGCCACTTGGACAGTGCCTTGTAAACAGCTCTTGGTTGACCAACACAGAGCTGCTTAGCTTTTAGATGGCAGGTCCAAGTGAACAGTTTGGAAGTCCATCACTCTGATCAAAGAAGTTAAAAATTAATTAGCTCAATGGGCTAACTTGCATGCTGTCTGACCCTGTGTTTAAGTTTTTACTAATGCATGGGTGGTGACCAATAGCCTGGCCATATGATCAGGCAGGAGCGCAAAGGGAAACTGGCTTATTAGAAGGATGCCCAAATGTGCTTTCACTCTATCTGGCCGAAGGGGGTTAACAGTGAATGCACCTATATTGCCTGGTGGTTAAAATAGCCCATTAGTTATGTACACAGGGAGAGATGGGGAAATAATAGTTGAGGCTAAAGGAATAAACTCATGGGTTACGCAAAGAGGCAAATCCAGGATTCTTCAAAAAAATCTCTTAGCTCAATTATGCCAGTTGCCTGAAAGGGTGAAGCCATATATAGCTGAGGTCACTCCTTCTTTTAGAACCTGACAATCTCAACAGGAAACCTGCAAACCTGTGTGGCCTTGCCCCAGGAGACATTTTGGTCATAAAATTTGATGATGGGATGGACTAATTTTTAATGACTGAAAGGAACTCTAGTAATGTGTTAGTACCTTTTGAATTTACTTTTCAGGTTACATCTATCATATTGCAATATAGTCTAACACTGGCATTGTTGGTAAGATTATGATACCAATATTGATAGTCAAATATATTGGGAAATATACTTAAACTAAAACCTATCATCTATCATCTGTACCCCACACTTGCTTCTCCAAATATTAGGAATATTCAAGTTAGTATTATTGCTGTATCTGTTATATAAATGCCACACCAAACATAGGTGCTCAGACAGATATGATCATTTTGCTATAAGGCAACCATGGCCAAAGACCAGAAGAGGGGGGGGCAAACAGAGATCAACTTCAATCATGTGGGCAGTGCTTTAATCAATTATGCCTACAGAAATTATCCACTCTGAAACTCAGTGGAGTTTTTTGTTTGCTGGGACAATGATATGCCCTGATTGCTCAGAGAGAGGGCATAGAAGATCTGCTTCTAGGACCCTCCAAGATCTCATCCTATCTGTATTTTTTATAATAAAACTGTAATAATAGGTATAGTACATTTCTGTACAGTACATTTCTGCATAGTACATTTCTGTGACTCATTTATAGTGAAACTTATATCAAACCTGAGAAGGTCTTGGGAAACCTTGAATTTATAGCCAGTCTTTTGGAAGTGTGGGTAGCCTGGGGACCCCCAAAGTGTGGCTGGTGTCTGAAAAAAAAGGGCAGTCTTATGGAAGACTTTGTCCTTAACTTTGGGCTCTGATAGCAACTCTGGGTGGTTAGTGTCAGAATGGCATTGCAGTACATCCAACTAGCGTGGAGAGAGGGCACACGTATACCCATGAAGCAATGGTGATGGGATTTTTAATTAAGAAAGTTGACTCTTGCAGTTTTGCTGTATAAGAGGGATATAACTCCAGGGGAAGGACACACATATGCACACAATATCACACCACAAAAACTCACATATAGACATACCCCATCCCCCAGGACACAAACCTATATATCTCCAAGGAATACAACTTCTTGTGGAAACATGGCCATAGTTCTTTATCCATAAAATCTTTTTCTTTTTCCCAACCCTCAGTCCTCACTCTCACCAGAAAGCTGGAATCATATTGATTCTCTAGACAAAAGCCAGCAAAGAAGATCCACCTTTCCTATCATCTGTTTTTTTTTCTTCAGCAAGTGACTGACCCAGAATATGCACAGATTTTCCTTTCTCTTGAGGCCACCTGCAGTTACAGAAAAGAAAGCACTATGAAGATCAGGTCATTCTGTGTCCTGTTTGAACAGATCTTTTTTTTTCTCCTGTTGATTTTAGAAAATTGGATGGGAAACCGTAGTAAAGAGAACCTATAAGCAAGAACAGAGGACACATGCACACACCAAAAGACATGACCTTTTCTTGGAGGGTGTGTCTCTCAAGTCTATCTTGGTTGGCAACTACAAAAGTCTTAAAGAGGAAACATCTTTGCTGAAGAAAAGGTCCCCTACTGGCAGTTTATAACCTGATGCTCCAGTATTTGAGTGCCTCTTGAATCAGGCAACAGTTGGAAAGTGACTATCCTTCCAGCCCTCCAAAAACACTGTAACTAACCTCTATAATGTACATGATAGGTTTTCATATCTGAACTAGACTGATTAAAGAAAAAATAAAGAAAGCAACCTTTCTATCTCAGACAATCTTAACTTGATATTAGATGGGGCTTGCTCTATTGGCGAGCCAATTGGTCCTCTGTGGGCCTAGGAGGACATAGATGAACTTTCAGCATGTTGGTGGGACTGCTCATGCATTACTCTAACCCAGTTGTGTAAGAGAGTTGCAAAAAATGGGGTTGGACATCAGGATAATAAACAACTGGTACTATGAGCTCTTATTTGTCACTGCCCCTAAGTTATGAATCTCCTGGGATTTGAGCATTTCTAGGGCTTGTGGTGATAATGCTATCAAATACCACTAAAATATCTCCTCAATTATTTGTTTAGGTTTGATGCTAAAGAATAATCCCAGCAATGGCAGAGGTTGGCCAGATTGCCATTCTTCTTGCCTCCAAACTCTCAGAATCTGCAAGCTGACCAGAAACACCTGACCTTTCTATGTATCTTTTACACATTTCCCAAAATGGCTAAAATTATAAAATTCTGAAAATACCAACTGTGGGTGAGGTTGAGCAGCAACCAAACTCTTCCACAGCAGGTGTGAGCATTAGGTGTGCACTCCCTTTGGGAAACTCTTGGTCAATATCCACTAAGGGCAAACATAAGCAACCCCTATGTCCCAGTAATTCTTCTGGTAGAGAAATATCTAACAGAAATGCATACATATGTTCCCCAGAAGACATTTACAGGAAGGTATCTAACAGCATTATTCTTAATTTCCCAAAGCTGTAAACTACCCAAACTCTCATAACAGTAGTATATGTCAACAAATTCTAGCATATTTCAACAACTGTATGCTATACCTTCATAGGAAAGAATGACCCTTAAAAATATGCAATAACATGAGTGAATATCACAAAATGTAGAGTAAATGAAGCCAGACACAAAATGAAGCATGGTTTCCTTTATTTGGAAGTGGTTGACAGTGGTGACCCTTGGAGGTGAGGTTCATGATAGAAATTTTTTGGGTACTGGGTTCCAGTCAGGTATTTTATTTTTTCTTTGTTTTTTAATCTAGGGAATGATTACACAGTTTGTAAAAATTCATTGAACTGTACAATCATGACACGAAAGATTTTTTTGGTATGAATATAATATTTCCATTAAAAGTAAGAAGTAAAAAAGAAACAAAGAAACAGTAATGTTTCAAACATGTTCTGAAAAGCTCAGCAGTGACAAATAGTTGCAGACTGGGTATTTGAGTAATTTATCACAAACCCCAAATCATACCTCTGTACCCAAGTGCAACAATTACCTGGGGATGTTTAGAGTAACTATTGATATTTGGCAGCACCAAAAGGTCCCAGATTGCTGCAGGATCCTCCAACCTGCACACCCATTTAACCTCACGGCCAGGACCACCCTGGAGCAGCACCGTCTAGCACTCACCACTGCATGAGCCTTGGGTGCGGGAGGGAGAGTCTCCTAAGCACGCGAACAGCATCAGACTTGGGTTTTTTAAAAGAAATATACATTGGATTTTATTTCTTTACAAATTCTTCTTATCCACTGGTTAGACTTTAATTTCCATGATTTCACCCACTTTTATTGAGCATATTGTTGGATGTGTACTGCACTTGTGAAGAATCCGCATGCATACAGAAAATGAGGAGTCAATCATATGGTGATGGAAATTATACAGGTTGCTTACCCCTTCCTCCATTCTCCCTGCTTCCTTAATAAGAGGATCCTAATTTTATTTTAGGACAGTGATGTGTTCATCCGAAGTAAGTGCTGACACATGACTAAGTTTATTAAGGGCTCTCGTTAATTTAGTGTGCTTATGATGTCAAGAGCAAATAATATGTTTGCTTTTCCTTCTATATAAATATGTCCAAATATGAGCGAACACATGCTTATACAGAATGTATATTTTAAATTTCATACTATTTTTATAATGCAACAGTAATAAAAGGAGGGAAAGGAGGATTAGAAACAACTAAATGTAAAATCCAGATAGCTGGAGAGGATAAAGCACGTGAACTTTCAGATAATTAGAAATTCACCTATATTTTTCTGTCAGATTAGATATCCAGGGGCTTAAGATTCTACAGGTGTCAGAATCATAGATATCTTAAAACATTTTAAAAACTAAATGTAGAACTAAAAACATGGTTGAGGAATCATAGATTATTAAACATGGAACTACTAGGAATGAAAAATATAGAAATTAAATTAAAATTAAAAACTCATTTCATGGACTCTTCCAGAAGACTAGAGATAGGTGAAAAAAGAAACATAGAAATGGAAGTTAGATCTTACATATTTTCCCAACTCAGATATACAAAGAAATGGAATGCTCAAATAAGAGGTTAAATATTATGAAACACAGAATGAGAAGATCTGATAATCTTCTTAAGTTTATTCCAAGGAGAAAATGGAGAGGATGGAAGAGAGAAAACATTTGAAGTAATAACAGCTGATCTTTTCTTAGATTTGATAAAATATATAAATTCTCAGCTTTAGGAAACAGGATGAAAACCATGATGTGTAAATAAATAAAAAATCCACATAAAGGTATATTAAGGTTCATCTCAAGAAAAACAAAAGGAAAGATGAGAAAGACATGCTACTTACCCGAAAGAGTTACCAGCAAAAGTAGAACCAAAAGAAACTGAAAAACACCTGAATGTGTTAAGATTTAAAAGAAGGTCTGTGTAGAATTATAGACATAAACTTTTTTTTTTTTTCACACACACACACTGTATTTTATTTTTACAAGAGATAAATAGACTGACACCAAGCATTGTACATAGATGACCACAACAAAAGCAACAATGATTGCAATTACCAAACAAAGACATAAACTTTTATTCAGTGAAAATAACGATGATTTTTCAAGACAAACTGAGGAGAATGATCTCATAATGAAAGCTTGCGATATCAGTATGTTCAGCAAATATTGCTAAATATTGGTAAGCAGAAATGACATAGTCACCAAATAAAATAATAACATTTTCCAAATTGTGGGGTCAAAAAAGTTGGAAGCAAACTACCACTAAACAAAAGTAACACTTAGGGTGAGAAGAATGGTTATCAGATTTGAAGTGTTCTTGTTTTGTGCGGAGTGAGGTAAGCATACTGATTACTTTGCATTTTAAGTTAATTTTGCTTGTTAAAATTTTCAGAGTAACTTTAAAAATGATAGAGTATATGAATTCCATAATAGCACAACGGTAGAAATTACAAAATAATAATTGTAGTGAGTGTATTCAAAAGTAGATAGAAAAGAGAGCAGAATCATAAAACTATCAGGGCAGATAGCAAAAAAATAAAATAAATAAATACAATTATATTATCATTCATACTAAATTCAAATGGAGTTAACACGAGAGTTAAAAAGCTTTATCCAGATTGGATAAACTATAAAATACATTCTTAAATATAAGCACACATAAATACTTTTGATTAAAATGTTGGGAAGATTAGGCAAATACTAGTGAAAAAAGAATAACAATTGAAGCTACATTAATAAATAGCAAACTAAATATGCTTGGAGTAAAAAGCATTATTTTGTCTTTAGAAGAGGTCTTCCTTGGGCTGAAGGGGTGCAGTGGGTGGGGTGGAGGAGAGCATCAACAATAACAGCCCCCCTTGCTGAGGGCTTTGCTTGTTTTCTCATCAAAACCCTGAAAAAGCTCTGAAAGCTGTACTTTTGTCATCCCCATTTTACAGATGAGGAAACTGAGGCTCAGAGAGATGAAGTCACCTGCTCAAAGCACACAGTGGTGGGAAGAAGGGTCTTGACCCCTGACCCAGATGTGTTTGCTGAATGAAGAGACAGTGGATCATCCAGGGACACACAGTGACTTCTATGTTTTGAGGAGTTCAGCCTGCTTCCCCCAATCCCAGAATGGGGAGGGGCCACAATGCCAGCATCTTCTGAGCTTCTGGGTCTTTAGGAGCTCTCAGAGCTCCAGAAGGGTACAGCCCTAATCCCACCCCACCTCTCCACCCCTACCTCTGGTTGGCAAAAGCCTCCCTTGCGAATACTCAGCCCCCCCGGAAGCAACAGCAGGGCGGCATTCAGAGCAGCAGGGGGCCATGCCCACGGTGCACCTGCCCAACTACCTTCTGCTCTGTGCTACCAGGCAGCACTCAGAGGGCCACCAGTCCTTCTCGCCGGGACTGCTCCAGCAGTGGCCAGGCACCAGGAGCCTTGGCATCTGGTCCCACTGTGTACATTGTCTCCTCCCGGCCTGGAGTAGAGCTCACCCCACCTCCCTGAGCCTCCTGTACCCCACCACTCTTCAGTAGGAGGGTCCGGCTGCAAATACTGTGTGCCTGCTGGCCTCAGGTCCACTGTCTCTAGTGCACCCCTAGGGAACATGGGAAGGCATCTCAGGCTCCACTTCCCCAAGGGAGTATGGCCAGTCCAAAAGTCGGACAGGAAGAAGGCAGAATCTCCCCCGCCACGTCCTCCCGAAAACATGAGCACCTTTGGGCCCTACCGCCCCTCGACTGGGGATAGTTAGTTCTGGGATCATCTGTGGAAACCTGCATTCTGAGTACTGCTGCCCACTTGCCCTCTGGCTTCCAGTGAATTCCTGGCCCTCTCTGACCCTCCATTCCCTTAACTCTGCCATGAATAGCTGGTTTTGCTGAGGCTTTCTTTTTCTTTTTTTTTTTCAGGTGATTATGCAAATAAAGCACTCAACATAGTGTCTGGCATCTATAAAGTAATTCATTAATATTAGTAATAAATGGCACAGTCTTTCAGGGAAAAGGTGCTGGGTCCCTGCTTGGGCTTTGCCTTCTTCCTTGGCACACTTACATCCTTCAGTGTGACCAGAGGAAATGCTAGGAGAGTGGGTGCCCGCGTGGTAATCGGGCTTCCCTCCTGGATAGGGGTGGGTTTCGCCCCAGCCAGGCAGCCCTGGTTGGACAGGGATCTGAGAGGGCGGGGCCTCAGCAGGGGTAGTGGTTGGGAGTGGTTTGCTCTGCCTGCACCCTTCCCTCCTGTCCCTCAGCATCAGGTGGAGGAGGAAGAGGTTAGAGTTTTCTCCTGGCTAAGTAACTGGGGCTTCGCAGGCACCTCAGGCACCTTGGCTCTGGTGAGCAGCGGCAGAGGCGAATGTACGGTGGGAGGTGATGGTCATATGAACTGAGGGTTGAACAAATACTGCTGTTAGAACAGGTACACACCTTTTTGACAAATGTGCAATATCTGTATTTGTCTTTGATTACTCGTGGAAGGTACTGCATTAAAACCTGATGAATTTTGATAGACACATGCCTGTGAAATATCACTGCACACAGTATTAAATTTTTCAGTACCGTTTGTTACTTTGTCTGCTGGTTGCACTGATCAAAATTTATGCCTATTATCTTATATATAGTTTAGGACTATATTCAGGGTTGACAGAGAGTATTTTAAAAACACTATTGGATTCTTTTAAGTTTTACCCTCAAGGCATCTGTCGCTTTTGGAATGCACTCCAGCCAGGAGAAAGAGAGTCATCCCAGTGGCTATGAAATGGAATTTGAGTTTTTAGTTTTAAAACTAGGAATCTGAAAGATTCACTTCCTCGTGATTGCAAAATATTTATTTCGTAATACTTTGGTTTCACACAGACCAGTCTGGCATCTATAAAGTAATTCATTAATGTTAGTAATAAATGGCACAGTCTTTCTGGGGAAAAGGTGCTGGGTCCCTGCTTGGGCTTTGCTTTCTTCCTTGGCACACTTACATCCTTCAGTATGAACAGAGGAAATGCTAGGAGAGGAAATGCTTTTGAAAGAGATATTGTTGCTTGGGCTGTTTCACTTTTGACTTCATTCTTGGGGGCGGAGCAATAATAAATTTTAGTCTTTCTTTTTTATAATATATGCGTACAAATATATGTTATAAATTTCCCTCTAAGTACTGCTTTTACTGCGCTCCATACATTTTGATAAGTTGTATAATCATTTTCATTTAGTAAAAAAGATTTGAAATTTCTTTTGAGAGTTCTTTTTTTTTGATCCATGTGTTGTTTAATCTCCAAATATTTGGGGGTTTTCCAGCTATCTCTCTGTTTTTGTTTTCTACTTGTTAGTCTGAGAACATGCTTTGTATGATTTCCATTGTTTTAAATTTGTTGAGGTGTGGGTTGTTTTTCTTTTTTTACCCTGAATGTTGTGTATCTGGTGAATGTCTCATGTGAACTTGAGAAGACTGTATTCTGTTCTTGTTAGATGCAGTATTTTATAAATTTCAATTAGATCCAGTTGATTGATGATACTGTTCAGTTCATCCTTACTGATTTTCTGCCTGCTGCATCTATCAGTTACTGAAAGAGTAGTGTTTAGTGCTATAATAGTGAATTTGTCTATTTCTATGTTTAGCCACTGTGATAGTGGATTTGTCTATTTCTCCTCGCAGTTTGATCAGTTTTTGTCTCACATATTTTGATGTTATGTTGTTAAAAGCATTTCTGTTAAGATTGCTATGTCTTCTTGGAGAATTGGCCCCTTTAACATTACGCAATGCCTCTCCTTATCCCTGATAATTTTCCTTGTTCTGAAGACTATTTTGTCTGATGTTAATATAGCTACTCTAGCTTTCTTTTGCTTTGTGTTAGCATGGTTTATCATTTTCTGTCCCTTTACTTTTAACCTATCTACATCTTTATAATTAAAGTGGGTTTCTTGTAGACCACATAGAGTTGGATCTTATTTTTTAATCTGTTCTAATGGTGTCTCTTTTTTAATTGATGTATTTAGACTATTCATATTTAAAGTGATTATTGAGATAGTTGGATTAATATCTACCATATTTGTAACTGTTTTCTATCCATTGCCCTTGTCCTTTTGCTTTCTACTCTTTTAAATTATTTTTTGCCTTCCCTAGTTTTAACTGAGCAATTTATATGATTCCATTTTTCTCCACTTTTAGCATATTAATTATACCTATTTCTTTAAAAAAATTTGATACCGTAGAGTTCACAACGTAAATTTAAAACTAACCTAAGTTCACTTTCAAATAACACCATATTTCTTCATGGTTAGTGCAGAGTATTACAAATTTCTCCCTTCCATCCCTTATAAAATTGCTCTCATCATTTTCCTTATCCATGGACTATTATCACCAAATGTATTTTGGCGATCACTATTTTGAACAAAATGAATCTGTTAGATCACATGAGAATAAGAAAATTAAAATTAAAAATATATATTTTATTTTACCTTCATTTATGCCTTCTCTAACACTCTTCTTTTCTTTATGTATACCCAAGTTTCCAACTTACATCATTTTCCTTCTTTGAAGAACTTCTTTTAGGATTTCTTTTATGGCAGGTCTACTGGAGACAAATTCAGTTTTTATTTATCTTAGAAAGTCTTTCTTTCTCCTTCAGTTTTGAAGGAGAAATTTGATGGATACAGAATTCCAGGTTGGTGTAATTTTTTCTTTAAACACTTTAAGTATTTTGCTCTACACTCTTCTTTCTTGCATGGTTTCTGAAGAGGAATCCAATATAATTCTCATACTAGTTTCTCTACAAGTAAGATTTTTTTTTTCCTGTGCCTTCTTTCAAGGTTTTCTCTTTGCCTTTAACTTCTAAAGTTTGAATTCGATATACAAGGGTGTTGATCATTTGGTATTTATCCTGGTTGGTGTTCTCTGACATTCTTAAATCTGTGGTTTGTTGTATGTCAAATAAAAGCTACTTTAAATCTCTCTTTCTCTCTCTCTTCTTCCTTCCTCCTTTTCTTTCTTTCTTTCTTTCTTTCTTTCTTTCTTTCTTTCTTTCTTTCTTTCTTCCATTTACACAGATGTTACACCTTTTGGAATTTTCCCATAGTTCCTGGATATTCTTTTCTATTGTCTTCAGTCTGTTTTCTCTTGTTTTTTAGTTTGTGAAGTTTCTGTGGACATATCTTCAAGCTCACTGATTCTTTCCTCAGTCATGCTCAATCTATTCATGAGCTCATCAAAAGTACTCTCCATTTCTGTTACAGTGTTTTTTATTTCTACTATTTCCTTTTGCTTCTTTCTTAGAATTTCTATCTTTATGTTTACACTTCCCATCTTTCATGATGTCTACTTTTTCCATTGGAACCCTTAGCATATTAATTATACTTATTTTAAATTCCCAGTCTAATAATTCCAAAATCTCTGTCATATCCCAGTCTGGTTCTGATGTTTGCTCTGTCTATTCAAACTGTTTTTCTGGTTTTTTGTTTTTTATTTTTTTGCTTTTTAGTATGTCTTCTAAGTTTTGGTCAAGAGCTGGACATGATGTATTGGGTAAAAACAACTGAGGTAAATGGTCCTTTAATGTGAGTTTTTAATGTTCTAGGAGTTAAACCCTATTTACTGTTTGCTGCTAGTCATAGGTGTCAGAAGCTCTCATTTCTTCTGGGGTCCTTTGTTTTTTCTGAGTTTTTTTGTTTATTTAGTCTTCCCTGTTCTCTTTGGGTTTCCTTTGATATTTATTCTTCTTTAAAATCTGAGACATCAACTTGTTTCAGTTGCAATCTCATTTTGATAAGGGAGCCCTATGAATGCAGTGGTAAGGTGTAGGGGAAGAGGAAGCGTTCTATAGTTCTATGATTAGATCTCAGTCTTTTAGTAAGCCTGTGTCCCCGGGATTTGAACTTTACAAATCCTTCTCAGACTTTTTTCCTGGTAGGTGAAAGAATGCCAGAGGGAGCTAGAGTTGAGAATTTCCTTTCCTCTACATGGAAAACTAGAAGGGACTAGATTTGGGTATTTCCATTCTCCAGGCCACTTGTGCTCCGGTAGAACCCAAGGTGGTTGCTCCTTGTAAAATGAAAGCCTTTCTTATGGAGAAGAGACTGCTCTGGGTGTGTTTCAGAGTGGTTGCTTTTCTCCTCCTCCTGCCAGAGGCATGAAAGAATTTTCTTTGAAGAATGTGGTGGGACTACTAGAGGTAAAACTCATAAAAATGTGGAGGATCCCATAAGACTGGCTCCCCCTGGAGTTTTTAACTCTCAATCTTCTCCACACTTAGCTTTCAGAAATTCATCAATTACAGTTTAACTTTTGCTACCCAGCTTTGGGTTCCAGCACAGGCCTCTGCTTTGTTAAGCTGTGATTCTCTGTATTCACCTGTCTCACCAATTTTTGTGGTGATAGTTTGCCCTGTGACCTCAATGCTCTGAAAGATTTAGGAAGAATTATTGATTCTCAGTTTATTCAGCTTTTCTCTTGTTGTGAAAACAAGATTGTTGATCCTTAAGCTCCATACATATTGGACCACAAACTGGAAGTCTTTTAATCTTTTATAGTTAAAATGAACTAATTTTAACTTGTTTCCTTTGCAAAGAGTCCCCTTTCATCCTTATTTTTGGATAAGGGAAGAGATGTATTCAGGGAGTCCTGCTTTTTTAAAGCAGGGTGTCACAAATTGCTCAGGGACATGTCACAACCTAGAATTAAAGTTTACCCTGGCCCAGAAGCTTTGATGTCAGGCCCATACTCTCTAGGTGAGATATATATATATGTGACATGCCTAGGACTTTAAAAGCAAAAAAGTCAAAAAAGAAACTGCTACATTCTAAAAGATTAAACATGTAGAGCATGGACTCCTGATGTATACTAGGTATGATCCAGCCCACCTAGAGGGAGGTGAGAAGCAGCTATTCTAACAAGCAAGGATGAGTTGCCCAGTTTATCACCCCCTGGGTCCATTTTATCCTGGTCTGCATCATTTAAACTCAAATCAAACTTTTTAATAAATTCAGATGTCAGTCCTTCTAGCCATCAGTTGTGCTACTCTCCACACCCCATGAGCTGGGCCACAGGAAACTTTAAAGAGGTCTGGCTTCCCATGTCACCACTCATAAGAGTCAGTGCTTTGCACACTTGACCTACAGAGCACAGACACATGGGAACTATGCAAAGGAACAAGAACAAGGCTTTAAGTTATGGAGAAGACACAAGGTTTCTGAGAGGAAAATGGGGGAAGGGGAGGAGTCAGCTGTTGGCAGCAATGAATGACCCCCCTGCTCCAGGAGGGGACAGGACAAAGGCCTCTGTCTATTGTCTTGGGGACTCCAACCCCTGGGATTGGACAACAGCCTCAAACTACCCGCCTTTGGGGGAAAAACTGCCAGGCAGGGGCGAGAATGGAATGCTGTGTCTCTGGCACCCAGTTTGTTCTAGGATCATAGAGGTCAGGGCTGGACTTGCATTTCACACCTAAATGGGGCCCATGAAGCCCAGCCTGGGAAGAAAGTGGACACTGGCTACTTCTCTAGGAAGCTATTTGCTCAGGTCAGCATTTGCCCCTTAGACCCCAAGGGAGTGAATCCCGACCTGGAGGAAAATGACTTGGTTGGTGTCCCCACAGGTTTATGTCCAAACAAAGCCTGGATATGTGATGAGGGGGCCCTAATGGCAAGCCTGCTCCTCACTGTGCCCCCTTAGAGGCAGGGCTGCTAGGAGAACAGGCTGGGATGGACATACCCCTTAAAGGCAGCCTTGCTGGCAGTGGTGCTGGGCCCTCGGCTGGAAGTAAGGAGCCTCTGCCGGGGTGCACCACCAAGGATGTGACTTAAGATAGGGGCCATAGTGCCTCCAAACACAGGCTTATTCTTAGTGCTGGATCTTGTGGTCACCATGGAGGTGCTCTGGCGATGGGGGGGGCCCAGATGTTCAAATCCAAGATGGTGGTGACTGTGACTGAGGCCGTGCTGTCATTGGGTGGCGGGGGGGCGGCATCTGTAGGGCCTAGGAAGATGGGAAGAAGCACCCACAGGAGACAGGGGGAGACCCCAAGAGGAGAGGCTGGGAAGGTGGGGTGAAGTCCATGGGGGCAACCTCACTCAGTGTCAGAAGCAGGCTGGTGCGGGGAGGGCCACAAGAATTAGTGATAGGAGAGGGGCTCTGAGAGCTAAATCTATACACATGGATGTGGGAGACTCCATTCTGGAGGTGCTGGGAGCAGCAGAGAAGGCAGAACTGCATCTACTGCACCTGTGACTGATGCTTTAGGATGTGAAGGGTTTCCTAAACCCCCATGCAGAGGGGGCCTCCAGATAGGCTTCAAGGTGCAGGCAGGAAGGGAAGCCACAGCAGGTGCAGGAACAGGACAGTCAGGAATTGGGCTTCTCATTGCACCATCCATGCCTGGTCCAGGGGAGGGAGCAGGGGTGGAGGGATTTGGGGGCCAATCAGACAGGGCAGCCCTGCATCAGTGCTGGGGAGGAAGCAGGGGTCAGCAAGGCGAACAGGGCTGAAGTCAGCAAATGTGAAGAGTGCCTGGAAGGGGTTCTGACAGGGACAAGATGGGGCTGGGTGAGCTGTGCTTCCTTGCACAGACAAAAGATGCACAGAGGTGGCCACTCCAGCAGATTCCAGGACAGCTATTGGGCCTGGGGACTCCTGCATCTTCCCACATCTCTCCAGTTGTGGATTCATGCTGGGGGCTGGAGAGAGAGCTGGTGGAGGAGCAGTCCCTGTGCAGAGTGGGAAAGAACAAGAAGGCTGCATGGCTCCGCAGTCAGAGATGGCCTCATCTCATCCTGCAATGCACTGTTAATGCACTTGAGTGTTGCTGCCCTCTCTGAGTCTAAGTCTTCAGCAGTGACTCAGAAACCCAGCTCAGAGGGTGATGGAAGCTTCAGAGGACCTCCTCACCTCTGTGGCAGCAGAAGAATCTTGCACTTTTAGGACCTGGAACTGTCAGAGGTGGGTGAGCATTCTTCCAGTGTCGATTCTGCCTTGTTGTTGCATCTGCATCCTTTTCAAGCTGGCTGTTCCTCTGGGAAACCACCAGAGCTGCAGAGGGAGCCCGAGGGCCCTCCTCGCTCACTTCCCTTGAGGACTTCCATCCGGTGCAGCTGGGAGGGGTTTGTGGCAAGACCCCTCCTCTGCACTGGTGGGAAACCTTGGGTGAAGCTGTATGTGCCTGTGATGGCGTTTCCAGTAGGAGCTCATACAAGAGGGCTGGAATTTCATGTTGGATATGTCTTCTGAGCTCTTGGCATGGAGGCGTCTCTCCAGAGGCCCAGGCCTATGAATGAAGGAAGAGAGGCCTCCCCTGGACACCCATGGGCTTAAATGCGGACTGTGCAGCCCTTTGGGGCTCCCTTCCTGAAGTCCTACCTCTTTATGAATGGGGGATCTCCTCTCTGCTTGGCCATTCCATCCCTGTGCTCTCCAAGGGCCCTTCACTTGATCGTCTCTGTGCAGGAGTCCCAGGCGATCCTGGTTGTTGTGGGCGGCATAGGAGGAACTAGCAGGAGTCACTGCACCACACAGTGACTCTGCCCACTGAAGACACTGAGCTGCAGGACATCGTCCAAGTGTGAGCAGGTAGTACCGCCTCCTTCTGATGGCCATACCTGCAGATTGAGGTAAGGATGCCCAGAAAGGAGTGCAGGGTCTGCAGGATCATGGAATATTGCTTCAGAGATGCTATGACAAAGCGCAGATGCAAAGTCACTGGATACTTGTAGGCTGGCTTGCAAGTGGATCCAGAAACATGGATAGCTAGGGGACCACACTGGGCCAAGGGAAGTCGGTGAGCACAGGGGGCAGGATGGAGATGGCTGAGTCCTCCTGGCAGGTGCTGGACCCCAGTGCCCAAGGCAAGGTTGAGAAGTAGAACCTGTCTAGTTAACTGTCCATAAAGCACTTGGGTAAGGTGAGTCCTTGGATAGAGAGCTTGGTTCCAAGCACTCTCCTTCAGCTGTCAACTCAGCCAAAGGCAAAGTGCCCTCTGTTTGACCTGTTGCTAGGACCATGTAAGGATGGGGGCCGCAAGGAACTCTTGTGTTTTTTCACTTGATTCTGAAGAAGTTCCTTTCACATCATTTTATATCTAGTTACCTGATGATTAACTCTTTATTTATTTATTTATTTTAAAAATTTTTATTTATTTATTTATCTATTTTTGGCTGTGGTGGGTCTTCGTTTCTGTGCAAGAGCTTTCTCTAGTTGCGGCGAGCGGGGGCCACTCTTCATTGCGGTGCATGGGCCTCTCACTGTCGTGGCCTCTCTTGTTGCGGAGCACAAGTTCCAGATGCGCAGGCTCAGTAGTTGTGGCTCACAGACCTAGTTGCTCTGCGGCATGCGGGATCTTCCCAGACCAGGGCGTGAACCCGTGTCCCCTACATTAGCAGGCAGATTCTCAACCACTGCGCCACCAGGGAAGCCCTAACTCTTTATTTTTTATCTTCATCAGCTTTTGTTTTGTTTTCATATTTGTTTTGCCCTCAATCTTTAAGGATAACTTTGCAACATATAGTATCTAGGGTTGATAGTTTCTTTTCTTTCAGTATTTTAAAGATGTTATTCCAATCTCTTCTGGCCTCTGGTTTCTGATGAGAAATCACGGGTCCTGGAATTGATTTTTTTTTTTGTATAATGTGTCATTTTTTTCTCACTGCTTTCAAGATTTTCTTCATCTTTGATTTCTAGCAGATTGACTATGATGTATTAGTTGAGGGTTTTCTGAGCTTCTTAAATCTGTTTTTCACCAATTTGTGAAATTTTCAGCCATTTTTCCCTCATTTATTTACTTCTGCATAAACTTCCTTCCTCCAGGAACTCCAATGGCATGGAAATTAAAACTTTTGATGAGTCCTCCACATGTCTGAGGCCCTGTTAAATTTTGTTGAATCTTTTTTCTGTATGTTCTTCAGATTGTACCGTTTTTAATGATCTGTTCTTTCCTCTGTTTTATCCATACTGTTGTTGCATCCGTCCAGTGAATTTTGATTTTGGATATTAAATGTTAAGTTCTAAAATTCTCATTGGCTTCTTTTTCATAGTTTTTATTTCTCTGCTAAGAACTTGTTTCTTTCCATTAATTTCCAAAATATTTGCCCTTATTACATTGAGCATGGTTATAATTGCTGCTCCGCCTGAGAAATTTCTACATATGGGTCAACACAGCCTCATGAAGTTTCTGATTTGTGTACTTTCCCTTCAACATGGGACATGACAACCAGGGAAGATCCTTCCTGGCTCTGAGGGACAAACTGCTCCATGTAGAAATCCTGAATTGATGCTTTCTTGGCAATATCTTGATCAAAAGAGGGAAATGTGGAAATAATTAAAGAAATCCCAGTTAAAATTGAGTTGGGACAGGCCTGTAGTGACAGCTCTCACACTTTGCCGTGCATCATCAATTACTCCAAACAGGAAAAGACAGCCTACACCATACTTGTCTAGTAAAAGGAAACCTCTACTATCCAGCTGGGAGAAGAGAACTTCTCTTCACTCCATGACAGATCAGCCAATCAGACACAGTAGAAGCCCATTCACTGAAAAGACTCCATACTATGGACTCACAGCTTCCTCCAATGGACTCTAGTTATCACAGCCCTTCCAACTCCTCCCTTTTCCTTATAAAAGCAAGTTCCCCTTCCTTGTTCTTTGGATTTGCCTACAGTCCACCATAGCTTGCTTTTCCTGAATTGTAATTCCTCTGCTACTCCTGAATAAACTCACTTTTGCTGGTAAAATAACTGGCTATTATATTATTAACATTGACAGGATTTATGGAATTATGCCCAAGTAAATGCTTTTAAAAGTTACTTTTGGTGGGGATGGACAGGGGAGACTTAAGTTCTCATTTTACATCATTCTGGACTATAAACTTTTTATTAATAAAATAAAAATTTTTTCCTCCTTCCATCTCCCCAGGGCTACCTTGCCTCCCACAAGACACCATGGAGCCAAGGAGCAAAATTAGAAACATTGTATTAAGCATGGACTACCTGTGCCACAAAACTAATTATGCAAACATGTCTTCCCTCATTTTCCAATAAATTCCATTAATTTCTATTTTGAGATTCTATTTCTACTTATGACAGAAAAATATTCTTAAACACTAGGACTTCTCTTGACTATCAGGTTTAAAAGGCATCTTCTACAATTACCCACCTCTCCAGCTGCCCTCCATCCTGAACTCCAGGGCTATAAGAAGGGTAGTTCTGTGTGGACTGTGGTTCTTCCTCACTGCTGGATGGGGTCTGCACTGGCAGGCCCCTCAGTCATGAGTCCGTGCTACCGCTGTATCTGCAATTAATGGAATATTAATTTTAAAATTGTCTTCTTCATTAACACATTGTTCTTCAGGGGCTTCATATGAAAAAAAGTGTTCTTTTCTGTGGACTGCAATGATCTTTAAATTTAATTTACTATTCTAAGTTTGTGGATATTCCCTTTGTAATGTTGTAGCAGTTTTCAAACAAGAAATACTAAACTCTTTGAAGGATTCTATTATTTTTCAGTTCTCCCTGATATGATTTATTGCAATGTCCACACATCCAATTATTTTCCAGGAATTTACTGATCAAGTTTGCTTCCTGAGTTCTGCAGTTCACATCCTGGCATTCAGGCTAGACATTTGTATTTGTGCAGATGATGTAGGGACAGGGTCCAGGTACAGACAGAGCAGCCAGCCTGCCATCGTGGGTCCTGGCACACCCCCATGCAGAGGTCCTCCTGGGCCTAAGGCTGTAACTGCTGCTGCCTCTGCTGCCATCATCACTTGGGGACCTGCTAACCCTGGACTGACCCCATATTGCACCAGATGGCCAGCCCACCTACTCAGCTGCATGCTGCCCAGTGCCTGCTGTGCCTACCTGCTTGAGGCCAGGGGTATATACCATGTCATCCATGCATTCAACTAGTTTTTACTGGACTATTCAGGGATTAGTAGCCTGTACAGGGCTACACAGGTCAGAGACCCTCGCCTTTTGTTAAAGAGAGATGCCACGGGGGTATGTTTCAAATGCATCCTTGAACCTGGTTCAATGACCTGCGTCAATGACAGTCCACGCCAGTGAGCAGCAGAATGTCCCTGGGGTACAGGAAGCCTGAAGTGCATTTCTGAAAGCCTGAAATGTGATCCCATTTGTAGGAGAGCCACATTTTGTTTTCACTGAAAACAATCCTTAGTTTGTACAAATATGTATATGTTTTCGAATTGTTCGATAATAGGATTCACAAGCATTATAATGGTTGACATGTTTTTACATGTGGACTTACGTTTTAAAAAATCAGTCAAGAAAATTAAAAAAAATTCTTTTTAGCAGTTATTTTTAAAACAGTGCGTTAACTATAACATGGGCAAGTATTTAAGGACTGTCCTCAGGGATCCTGTGACATACACAAGGCCCCATGGAGATCTTGCTATATATGCCTGTAAATAGCAAAAACCATTTACAGGTAGAGCTGTGGCTTAGTGAGAAATGACCCAGCATGCACACATCTGGGATGTAAAAGACTAGAAATAAAGGCCACTTACTAACTAAAAACAAGTCCCCATAGCTAAAGCAAGATCATTCTGAAAATGGATACATCTAAAAATAAATATATAGAAAAATAATATCTCTAAAATTGCATGACTCTAATATAAATACCAAAAAAACAAAGAAATGCCGTGACTGAAATAAACCAGAAGAAACTAAAAATTAATAGTTGTAAGAATACAATACTGATAAAGATAAGTCAAATAAATACTTCAGAAAGGAAATGTTTTAAAATATGTAATGGAAAATGACTCTATTATCCAAATGATTCTGAAAATACACATCCATTTAAAAAATTGTGTCTAACTATAGATTTGGGAAGATGGTGGCAGTTGCTACCTTTTAAGACAAGGCTTACAAGGAGGAGGAATAATCAGGTGTGGAATCGAATTAGAGAAGTACAAATTAGGCCAAGTACAAAAGAGGTGATGGGAGAGAGGACCCATAGGAGAGGGTGGGAGAGAATCAGAGCCAGGAAATATCAGGGAACGGGATACCATATTTGTGAGCACATTCCAGAAACATCAGAGAGAAGCTTTGTGAAGTTGGAAAAGCTTTTCTGGATCATACTGCTCACTACAAATTCAAGATCACAAATGTCATATAAAAGACTAACTGAAAACTATTGATGGGAATATACCAATATCAATACAAACTTACTACAGGGGGGGACAAAGAAAAAGTATAGAGTGATGCCACTGCAAAACATGAAGAGTATCCCTCCGGCTGTACTTTACGAACTATGTCGTGTGCTTTTTTTTTTTTTTTTTTTAATTTATTTATTTATTTTTGGCTGTGTTGGGTCTTCGTTTCTGTGCAAGGGCTTTCTCTAGTTGCGGTGAGTGGGGGCCACTCTTCATCGCGGTGCGCGGGCCTCTCACTATCGCGGCCTCTCCCATTGCGGAGTACAGGCTCCAGACGCGCAGGCTCAGTAGTTGTGGCTCACGGGCCTAGCCGCTCCGCGGCATGTGGGATCTTCCCAGACCAGGGCTCGAACCCGTGTCCCCTGCGTTGGCAGGCAGATTCTCAACCACTGCACCACCAGGGAAGCCCTGGCGTGTGCTTTTTAAAAAACGAGGTCAAAGTCATTAAGAAAGTGATGCAAGATATGAAAGTACGTCATAAATCAGAATTAGAAAAGCTCAGAAATAAAGGGACACAACTCAGGAAAGAAGAAGAACAAATTGATCACTTCATAAATAAAATTGGAGCTAGAAGAAACACGATGACAAATAATTCCTTATAAGAAACAGTAAGTGCAAAAGGGGAAACTCTTGAAAACTATTGAAACAACTCTTGAAAGATAATATAAGGAAGAGATTATAAAATATTTGATGCAAGTGTCAAACGTGGAAAATAATCACAAGAGATCTGATATGTGAATGACTGGGGCACTTGAAAGAGAAAAAACAAAGCAAAGATACAAAGCAAATATTAAACATTATAATTCACTTTTTTCTGTAAATAAAAAGGTTTGAAATTGCTTATTAAAGAGAACACTGAGCATTCACTTGGAATGACTATGAGCAAGTGATATCCTAGTAAAGTTGCTGGGCTTTAAAGAAAAAGAAAAATCCTTTAGGCATCTACAATAAGAGAGCAAATGACATAAAAAGGAACAAAATTTAGAATTTTATCAACATTTTTTTTGAGAGAAATACTCTGTGTCAGAGCAACATGTTTAAAACACAGAAAGAGAGAAATGATGAGTCATGGATTTTATAGCAGCCAAGCTACCTGGATAGCAAAGGCCCTGACATCCAAATCATCATGAAAGGTCTAGGATAATATTGTTCTCATGATCAACTGAATGAACAGACTCTAAACAAAATGATCCTTAGAAAGACACTGACACAAGGACAGATGGTGAGTACTAAGTTTGCAGTTACCTTGTTCAGTTAAGATTAAATGGATGTTATATGAGAGAGGGAGTGATCTTGGTGGTGGTCACTAGGGTGGCTGCCTTACAATAATTCATTAAGTTCTTACCTCTGTTTAAGGTGCTTTTCTGTATATGTGTTTCCTTTTCTTTTCTTTACTATTGAAGTATGGTTGATTTACCCTGTCATGTTAGTTTCAGGTGTACAGCACAGTGATTCATATATATATATACTCTTTTTCAGATTCTTTTCCCTTATAGGTTATTATAAAATATTGAGTACAGTTCACTGTGCTATACAGTGGGTCCTTGATGGTTATCTACTTTATATATAGTAGTGTGTATATGTTAATCCCAACCTCCTACTTTATCCTTCCTCCCTCCCCTTCCCCCTTTGGTAACCATAAGTTTGTTCTCTATGCCTGTGGGTCTATTTCTGTTTTGTAAATAAGTTCATTTGTATCTCATTTTTTTGATTCCACATATAAGCGATATCCTATGATGTTTTTCTTTCTCCGTCAGACTTACTTCACTTAGTATGATAAGCTCTAGTTCCATCCATGTTGCTGCAAATGACATTATTTTAGGTCCATCCATGTTGCTGGAAATGGCATTATTTCATTCTTTTTTCTCTTTAAAAAATATTTTTAGAGCAACTAGAAGTAGATAAATATCATTTAATATAAACAACTTCCATATCTGATTACTTACAGAACATATATCTGTAACTAATACTAAATCTATGCAGTAGAAAAGCTAAATTTTTACCAAATTAGGTGTCTTGGGAGATGAGCAGTGAAGCCGCTCCTGTTCGTCCAGATGGAGCCCCCTGGTGCTGTATAAGCTCCGTCCCCTCCAAGGCCCAGGCTGAGGCACCCAGGTCATAGCCTTCATTGGTTTCAGACCAGAGCCTGCAACACAAACGCAGGTGCTGGAATCACTGGGGAGGCACAGAGACAGAGGGAGGAGGGCTCCCTGGGATGGGTGTGCTGGACCCAGGAGGTAACCTTGGGCCCTGACATCCCCAGGGGTCAGGTCCCCAGGGCACTGGGGTCTTTTGGCGGCTCTTTGCTGATGGTGTTGTCTGTTAGCAGAGAGTGTCTATAAATGTCCTACAGGAGCGATTTACCTGTGCATTTGGCTGTGCAGCCTTCAAGTGACTGGTCCCTGGATGGTGAAACTGATACAGCGGAAAGGGGAGGCTCTGAGACTCCAGGATGAAAAGGTCAAGTCCTCACCTGGGGCTGCAAGGAGCAGGAAGTCTGCTGACCCAGGTGGGAGTGGTGACCCTGCCCCTTCACCCCACACTCACTGTGACCCATCCTGAGACCTGCACGGTAGAAATGGACAGAGACCTGGAGTGCTCGCTTTTTCTCCCCAAAACCAATTTTATAACACCTCAGCCAAACTTGACTCTACTTTTTAGTTAAAAAAAAAAAATCATTATGAACTGGTAATACAATCATAAATTTTATCTTTTGAGTATATTCCAACACAAAAAGTTTACAGAAGACACTGCATTTTAAAGTATAATAAAACCAGTTATATTTATGTTATTTAGTTACAAAGTTGGAAAATAAATAAAAGGAACATAAGTAATTTGAATCCTGCCCTTTAGCTCATCCAAAGTGAGTATTGCATGGAATTGCCTTCAGGTGTTTGCTCTATTTGAATTTGACATACATACAAAAAATCTACAGAACCTCAATCCTCAGGATGAGAAGCAGTGCCATGAAGTGACCCAGGCCCTCCACAGGGCTCCACAGTGGCAAGGGGGCCCCCAGAGTTTTGGCAACTCTCAGTCAGACTGGGATCCTGTAGTGTCCCCTACTTGACAGAGCATCCAGGTATGCAGAGCTGGGCCAGGTGAGCTGTCCCACAGCATGAACACTGAGGGGCTTTGTCTTCTTCGCTCTTTTCCCAGGAACCCTGAAAAGGGGGAGGCCAGGGCCACCCCAATGTCTCACCACCCCTTGTGATTTACTGGGGATGCTCCCTGCTGACTTGGAGGGGTTGGGAGACAGGGGTAGGTCTTGCAGAAGGAGATGTTGAACCACTCCAGTGATGTTCTTCACAAAGAAGACAATGTGAATGGTCCCTCTTGGATTCAAGCACATGGTGGCCCTACAGGCTCCCCCAGCCTCCCCTCCAAATGTAAGAGCTGCTGGAGGATGCTACCTAGCAACCTCAGGGGCTTCTAAGGAATGGTATCAGTTCCCGGGGAAGATGTGTTCAGGACACCCTCCACTTGCCTGCATGGATTATTACCATCCTCTTGTCTCCACTTTTGTGATCACACACAACAGCAGCCGCCTGAGTGTTTTTGTTGGTTTAGCTGAAGTGCCAGCAAGTAAGTTAGGGATGTGATTGAGAACATGGGTATTTGTCTGCCTTACCTGTTCATCCCCAGCCCTCCACATTCACTTTTCCTCTTCCAGGTCATCTTCACCCCAAATGGCTTCTCCCACTCCTTCTCTTGGAGAGATTTTATATACAGGTGGAGGGAAGAGAAAAATTGCATTGTGGATGTCCAGAGCAACTCAGGGCAGGAGAACACCCATATGGGAGGCCTCAGGGCAGTGCCAGACTTTATGAGGATCCCTCCAGCAGGGTGGGTCCAACTCATCTGATTCCCAGGCCAGCTCCCTGGCCGAACCACTCAGGGTTGCTCAACATGATTTAGTGATACACAGTGACGGGTGGGGAGGGCGGGTGTCAGGAACCAGGGTGATGCCAGGAAAGTGGGGGAGGAGAGCTGCAGAGAGATTTTCTAAATTTTCTTGGAGATCCTGGGACCTCACGTGCTTGGATGAGACCATGTCCTTCAGGATGAGAATCATAAAAAGAGGGAATGAGGAGATAGGGAAGAGTTACAAAAGCAGCTTATGGATGAGAAAAAGAGAGAAAATGAAAAAGAGATTAAAGAGGAAATAAATTACGTGCAGATTGTCCATCTCCCTTCTGGCATCTTCAAAATCCCCAAAGTGGCATTCTAGGGTCCAAGGGCAGCAGCAACGATGGAGAGCAGAGAATTAGAGTTGAGGTGAGAACTTGGAGCCCTGATGCTCCTGGGACCAGGTAGCCTGACCTCAGGACCCGTTCTGTCCTCATCTCTAGGGGCCTCCTAAGGCCTCCATTGTTTCACTTCTGCAATGAAAGAGTGGTGCATTTCTCTGATGCCAAAATACTTTTCCAGCCCTCAAATTCTCTAACTAGGGCCAGGAATGAACACCTGTGTCATCTTGTTCCTCTCACTGGCAGTCACCATCTCCATGCCTTTCTGTGCACAACACGGCCTTCCTCCCTGCTCCCTCCTCTTCCTTACCACTTCCCTCCTTCTTTTGTTTCTCCTAATTATTCTCCATTTCCTTTCTCCTAGTAAACCTCCACCAATCTAACTGGTCTTTAATATGGAAAAATTGGAGGAAACGTAAAATATATACCACCACCCACTCCAATAAATCAGTTGATCCTTCCCATTTCAGAAGCATGTGTTATGAGCCTGGAAATTCTGTGGGCCCTGTGGGGAGAGGGACAACCAACTCCACATATGAAGTGTCTGTTCTGTGCATGAGATGAACTTACTTGGGAGACACTTTAACCTTTAAACAACCCCATAAGTTCCCTGAACTGTTAGAGAATGGACACATGATTAGAAGTAAAGTAACTTGTCCAAATTCCCTTAAGCAAGGTGACAGTGTTTCCACAGCAGCAGGGCCACATCAATACATGGAACTTGCCAGGTTTGCCCTGACCTTTGGAAAGACTGGGAAAGAGGATACCTGGGCAGGCCCAAGGAAAGGTCATAGGGTGGGACATGGCTGGGGTGTGGGAGAGCAGGGGCAGTGCTGTCTGGCTGGAGCAGTGGGTTCTGAGAGGAGCAATGACTCCCTGCTGCCTGGAATCTTTGTCCTGGCACCATCAGAGAACAGGGGCAGAGGGGAGAGAGGGACACTGTCTTCATGAGCCTCTGACTATGGATTAGAAACTGGGGAAGGCAACGGCAAAGGCCCCTAAGGAGGTGAAAGACTTGTACACTGAAAACTACAAAGCATTGCCAAAAGAATTCAGGAAGACACAGATAATTGGAATGACATGCCATGTTCATAGACCAGAAGATTTAATAGTGTTAACATTTCCAAAGTGATCTACAGATTGAATACAATGTCTATCAAAATCCCAATGTCATTTTTATAAAAATGGGAAAAACAATCCTAAAATGCATATGGAACCACAAAGGACTCCAAAAAGTCAAAACAATCTTGAGAATGAAGAACAAAGATAAAGACTTCATACTTCCTGACTTCCAAACACATTACAAAGCCACAGGAGCTAAACAGTATGGTACTGGTATAAAAACAGGCCAATAGACTGATGTGCCATAATCGAGAACCCCCAAATAAATTCACACATATGTGGCCAAATGATGTTTGACAAGAGTACCAAGACTACACAATGGGGAAAGGATAGTCTCTTTAACAGCCAACAGAGTGAAAAGGCAACCTACAGAATGGGAGAAAATATCTACAACACTTATATCTGAAAAAAGGCTAATACCCAAAATATATAAGAAACTACTACAACTCAATTGCAATAAAAAAGCACATAATCCAATTTAAAAACACATAATCCAATTTTAAAAAGCACAAAATCCAATTAAAATGAGATTTGCACAATGAGATATCACCTCATACCTTTTAGGATGTTGTGTTATCAAAAAAAAATTAACAGGTGTTGGCGAGGATGTGGAGAATTGGAATCTTTGCACACTGTTGATAGAAATGTAAAATGGGGCAGCCATTATGGAAAATAGCATCAAGGTTCCTCAATAAATTACAAGAGAACTACTATCTGATCCAAGAATCACAGTTCTGAGTATATATTCAAAGAAATGAAATCAGTATCTTGAAGGATAGCTGCAATCCCATGTTCATTGCAACATATAATACCAATAGTCAAGATATGGATACAGCCCCAATGTCCATCAACAGATGAATTGATTAAAAATATGTGGTATATACATACAGTGGAATATTATTCAGCCTTTAAAAAAAAGAAAATCCTTCCATTTGTGGCAACATGAATGAATTCCATGAGGATCAGATCATGCTGTGTCTCATTTATACAGGTCTTTTGCTCGCTCGGTGACAGTAGAAAACCAGAGGGGAAAGAGTGGCAGAGTCAAGGGAACCCAAAAGGAAGACAGAGCAAACTTACTCAGGCCAAAAGCCAAGGGTTTGTCCTGGAGGATGTATCTCCCGAGTCCATTTTGGTTGGCAACCACAGAATTCTTTTCCAAGGAGGAAAAATTGCTGCAGGGGAAAAGCTTGCTACTGGCCAGTTTGTAACTTGTGCTATCATTTTTTAAATGCCCTCTTGATTCAGGTATCAGTTGGTAATAGACTCACTCAACATTACCCCAACCAAGGAAATTGTTTATATCACCTGTAATGTACATGCTCAGGTTTTCATATGTTAATTCTCTTAAAAATAAATAAAGCAATATTTCTATTTCAGACATAGAAAGCTGAGCTTACCTGGATAGATTAGGTCTCTTCCTCTTTTCTGTCACTGCACATGGCCTCCAAGGGGTCCTCATGGGGAGCCAGGAGGACAGAGCAACTATCAGGACACTCTGGGTGCTGCTTATGAATTACTCAGAGAGCCTTGCCTGATGTGGACATGGGTGGAAGCGTATGGATGAGGGTGGGTAATAAGTATGGACTGAGCTGCTGCTGGCCCATCTTCCTTGATGGATGAAGCAAGGCAAAGGAGAACAGGGAAGAAATAAGAAACAGAGCCTTTGGCTTTCTAGCTAGGGGAACATAATCAACGTGAAATAGTCAATCTAGAAAAGGGTAAATAATAAAAATTCACACTATGTTTTAATGGCAGAGTCCCATGATTCCTCCTGCCTATTTTGAAGTTCAGCTAAATGAACACTTTCTTCTTGACTTCTTCCAAAATCGTTTCTTCCCCTAGGATCCACAATTGCTGCTATTATATTTATCATCTCTTCTGTAAGACTTGTACTTGATTGAAAGCAAATTGTAGGGACTTCCCTGATGGTGCAGTGGTTAAGAATTCGCCTGCCAATGCACGGGACACAGGTTCAAACCTTGGTCCGGGAAGACCCCACATGCCGCAGAGCAACTAAGCCCGTGTGCCACAACTACTGAGCCTGCGCTCTAGAGCCCACGAGCCACAACTACTGAGCCTGCGTGCCACAACTACTGAAGTCCGCACCTAGAGCCCGTGCTCTGCAACAAAGGGAAGCCACTGCAGTGAGAAGCCTGTGCACCACAATGAAGAGTAGCCCCTGCTCGCCGCAACTAGAGAAACCTGCGCACAGCAACAAAGACCCAATGCAGCCAAAAATAAATAAATAAATAAAAAATAGAAAGATAGATAAATAGATAAATAAATAAATTCATTTTAAAAAAGAGTAAATTGTACTGGGGGACTGAATTGAATCCTAGACAAAGTAACCTGTTATGCTTATTCATTAAGAAAATCAAACATAGAAGATTTGAAAATACTGAAATCCTACCATTTAAAAATAGCTACTATTGGGCTTCCCTGGTGGCGCAGTGGTTGAGAGTCTGCCTGCCAGTGCAGGGCACACGGGTTCGAGCCCTGGTCTGGGAGGATCCCACATGCCACGGAGCAACTAGGCCCGTGACCCACAATTGCTGAGCCTGCGCGTCTGGAGCCTGTGCTCCGCAACAAGAGAGACCGCGATAGTGAGAGGTCCACGCACCGCGATGAAGAGTGGCCCCCACTTGCCGCAACTAGAGAAAAGCCCTCGCACAGAAACGAAGACCCAACACAGCCATAAATAAATAAATAAATAAAATTTTAAAAAAAATAGCTACTATCAATCATGTGATGTATTTTTTTTTCAGTCTCATCTTTTCTATATAATGTGTGTGTGTCCAGTGAGTCAGTGGCACAAGCCATCTAATAATGGGATAGTTTATTATGGAGAGGAGGCCTGGACACTATCTAACCCAGCTGTGCAGATTTGCAACAAGGGTGGGGGGCACAAGGCTAACAACCAAGTTTCACTTTGAGTTCTTGTTCGGTGTGTGCTTACAGGATATGTGCATTTCTAAGGATTAGATAATGTTATCAAATACACTAAAATAGCTCTCCAATTCTTATCTACTTTTGTCCAAGTGCTAAGAAGTGACCCCAGCACTGATAGTTGTTGATCTGTCTTGTCCTACATGGGCCCTCACCCCTCAGAATCTGTGAGCTGACCCGGGACATGTGGTCTCCCCATGTGCGTTTCACCTAATGACTATACCGAAGTCAGCTGTTAAAATGCACCTAGATCTGCCCTGGGTTCTGTGACCACTGAGCCCCCTTATAATGAGGGTCAGTGTCTAGGACCTCTGGAGACTCTAATACTTCCAGGTACGTACATGGATGCTGAGAATCCCTTGCTCCATGACGATCCCGTGACAAGCAATAGCACAAGTTAGTGTCCAGAGAATCAACAGTGGGACCCACAGCTGGATTTACATTTTGGCTTTCCCACGTAGGAGGGTCAAGAACTTGTGCCATTCATCTCTGCACCATTTCCAGCAGAGGAAGGGGAATTTTAAACAAACCTTTGGAAACATCTGTGATAAGGGAAGAATGAGTTAATGTACAGAAAGTGTACAGTGATGCAGAGATTCTTTTAAAAAAATGTTAACATGTGTATTGTGCTGTGTAACTGGGAAATATCTCCTGAGGAAACACACACAGACTCACACACAGATTCACAATCACACCACCTAGACTCCCATATAAACACCCTCCAACCCTCATATGCACAAACCAACCAACTAAATAACACGGTTGCTTCCAGGGACCGTACAACATGCCCATCTTTCTTTTCTGGGAAATCAGTGTCTTTCACTACATTCCAACCTCCATTCTCAGCAGGAACCCGGAATCAAGGAGGCTTTCCAGACCAAGCAGGCAAGTAAGCCCCACTTTCTTCATCACCTAGATTTTTGCTCAGCAAATGACTGGCTCCAGAATATGTACAGTTTTCATTTGCTCTTGCATCCACTTGTGATTAGAGAAAAGAAAGCATTGTGAGCATAGCAGCATCCTGTGCACTGTTGGCACAGGTCTTTTGTTCTCTTGGTGAATTTAGGAAATAGATGGGAAAGAGTGGTTGAGTCAATGGCCCCCAAAGAAAACATAGAAGACATCTGTGCCAAAGGCTCCAGCTTTTCATAGACAATCTCTCAGGTCCATTTTGACTGGCAAATACGAAGTTTTCCTTCAAGAAGGAAACTTTTCTGTTGAGGAAAATACTCACTGCCCTAGTTTGTAATCGATGCTGTGATTTTTCAATGCCTTCTTCAATCAGATTTTGGTAATAGACTTTCACTCAACACTCCCCCAAACAAGGAAATCATAAATATCATCTACAATGTACATTGTCAGATTTTCGTATCTGAATTCAATTGAAAAAGAATAAATGAAGCAACCCCTTCTATTTCAGACAAGGAAAGGTGAGCTTACTTTGGGGGTAGATAGGGCCTGTTCCTCTGCCCTATTACCAAGAAGGTCTTCCAAACAGGTCCTCAGCAAGAGCTAAGATGACACAGAGTAACTGTCAGGACATTGGTGGTGAGCTCAGGAATGACTCAGGGAGCTTTGCTTGAGGTGGATACAGGGCAAGAGTGTATGGATGTGGCTGTGTAATAAGTATGGACTAAGCTCCTGCTGGGCCATCCCCCTTGGTGGATGAAGGAAGGCAAAGGAGCAGGAAAAACCAAGAAACCAAGCCTTTGGTTTTCTAGTTAAGGGGAAACCTAAAGACAGGAAATAGTCAATCTGAAACAGGGTAAACAGTAAAATGCATGCTGTGTTTCAATGACAGATTCCCATGACTCCTCCTGCCCCTTTTCAAACTCAGCCGAATTCCCACTTTTTGAAAAGTTACATGACCATTTCAGCTTCCATGCATTTGTATATGTTGCTACTGTATTCATTATCTATTCTGTTGGATTTTTAACATTTTTGTTGTGATGAAATATATATAATAGTTATCCTTTTAATAATTTATAAGTATACAGTTCCATGGCATTAATTACATTCACAATGCTGTGTGCCCATCACTGTTACCTATACCCAAATCTTTTCATCATGTCCAAATAACCTCTTTGTCGATTAAGAAATAAGTACACCTTCCCCCCTGCCTCCAGCCCTTGTTAATCTCTACTTTTTGCTTTTACGAATCTGGATATTCTAAGAATCCTATAAAAGTAGAATAACACAATATTTGTCTTTCTGTACCTGCTTTATTTCACTAACCATAATACTTTTTATTAATATGGTCCATCCATGTTGCAGCATATTTTAATTCCTTTTTATGGCTACATAGTATTCCACTGTGTGTATATATCACACTTTATTCATTCATTCATCATTTGATGGACTTTGGGGTTGTTTCCATCTTTCGGCTATTGGAAATAATACTGCTATGAACATTGGTACAAACTTCTGTATAATACTGTAAAGATAACACATGCCATTATGCAGTTGTCAAAATTGCCACGGCACAAAGTGATTTTTTATAATGTAAACTATGGACTTTTAATGAATAAAAATGTATCAAAATTGTTTCCCTAATTGTGACAAATGTACCACACTAATGTAAGATGTTACTAATAGGAGAAACTGGAGGGGTGGGATATGGGAACTTTCTGTATTTATTATCTGTCCAACTTTCATGTTAATATAAAGCTGTTCTAAATAATGTCCAATAATTTTTAAAAAACCAGGAAACACTGTTTCAGGGAGAGATCTATTCCAGCTAATGTTTGAAAATCAGTCGATGTCTCAGCATTGTTCACTATTAAACGTGAACCAAATTTTGAGCTGTAAATGCATCTTTATTTCTGTAGTTATAGCACTACTGACAATAATTTTAAATTTGCATGCATGAAATAAAAGAAGAATACGGCTTAGCACTTTAATAATTTTTTCTTAAATATGGGACACTGAATAAACTAGAATAATTATTCTTGAATCAGCTTAATGAATACATCCACAGATCTTCCATTGGGTTGTCGTCTATGGGCTGCACCATGTAGTTTGGCCAGACGCAGATTCTTCTGATCCATTGCCTGGAGCCAGCAGTTGATAATTTTGACCTCAGATGACCTTTTCTTCTTATATCTTTGAGGCAAGATCCTGGGAAATGCACTACTATAGAGAGAACTGTTGACATTTTGCTGGCAGAAGACCACAGGGAAATCAGTAATAATTTATCCAAGTTCAGTCTTTTGATCCCTTTATTCACCAGTTGCCCAGAAGAGACTCCTGAATCAAAGTTGGACTTAGGAAGTTCTTGAAGTTTGGTGTGCACTTAAAACACCCAACAGACAGGTTTTGTGGGCGGTTACCTTTATTTAGCTGAGGCATTACAGAAACAAAGAAACACAGCAAAGCACAGTGTCCGTGGCTGATGGCCTGGGTTCAAATCTCATTCCGAAGAAGCACAATGATGCCCTGGAGGAGGTGTCTGAGCCAGGAGAAGAGTCCAAATCCTAACCTAGCCTTTTGCCTCTATGTTTCAATCCCTGATCCAAACTGCAATAGTTTCCTGCAAACAAAGCCCCTCTGAAGGACCAGGGGAAGTCCAGCTGTGGCCATTGGCTTGTGCCATCTTCACACTGTCAGCTTTCTCACATTGAGCCTTCCTGACGACCAGTGGACCACCCTGAGTGACCAGTGGTCTGTTTGGCTCCCAAGCTGGCTCAGAGCTCACAACATTGTAAACCAACTGTCACATGACTGCTCTGCCAAGAATTAGCTTCCCTTCAACTGACCAACCCTGGATGAGCAGTTCATATGAATTAACTGAGAAAATGACCATCTGGGCTGGTGTTTTGGTGGCTTAAGAAATTAAGTTTGTGATGTTCAGTGTCTCACTTATTATTGATCTGAGCAGCTGTTTGAGAACTTGGACAAAGGCCTGGCTGAGTATGGGCAGGAGCTCAAATTTTCCTTACCCAAATCCAGTCACTACTCTATAAACTCCTCATCCTTCTCTAGACCCTGTAGTGACAGGAGACAGAACCCCATCTCCTCTTAGAGGGTCCACTCCATACCCACAGGCCGGAGACCCCATCCCAGGACTCCCCCTGAGGACCACTAAATGGACCCTCCTTCCCTCTGCTGCCAAATGTTCATTCCACTAACCAGATGGCACTGTCCCTTCTCACCACACTCCCAGGCAACACCCAAACCATCAGTGATCCTGTCCACATCAGCCCATGGAAATCCTGCCAGGAAATGCCAGTTTTTTTCCTTTTAAAAAAATCTCTGGATTTAGACTGCTAATATTTGGTTTCAGATTTTGATATCTATATCCGGAAGAGTTGAGCTGCAATTCCCCTTTCCCATAATGTCTATTGCTGGAGTGGCATCAAGATTCCCCTGATCCCCTGAAAGCAGTGTGGGTGTGTTCCCTGTGTCTGTTCTCTGTAAGAGTGTGTAAAAATTGGCATTGGGAAATAGTACACTTTTCTAAACTAAAAAAAAATATTTAAGGCAGCCAGTTAGATGTAAGAATAAAAAATATAACAAGTAGTACAGCAAAACTATAAAATACATTTATAACTCTGTAGACAAGTTGGAGTGGGGGGAGTAAAGAGAAATGAGGAAAATATTTTCAGTGAAAGTTAACCAGCTCATTTTAAGGAAGAGCACTCAGAAGAGCGTTATGAACATATCGCCAGAATAACAATACAGATTTCCCATTCATGTATACTCCAGGTGGGAAGCTATGAGCTTCTCACTTATTACCAAATTTGAAACTCTCAGCTCACAGTGTGAGTTGGAACAGAAAGAAAGATGTGCATCATCACATTACCATGGCGATGGATCATCATAAAACTTTCAGAGTAAACAGGACTCTGCACACTATGGGTCCAACTGCTGCTCTCTAGACAGGTGTGTGTTTCCGTGGACAATTGTGGCATTTCAGAGCACAGGTTTTGCTTCAAAAGTTGAATCCCAGCCCCACACATTACCCTCCTTTAATGGAAACAAGTTATATGAAGAAAAAAATAGTCTGATAGTGAAAAATATAGCTGATAGTGAAAATTTCTGAGTTATAGGGACAGAGCTAACACGTTGAAAAAGTAAAGAGCTTCTGCTCTTGATTGAAATCCCATCTCCACCCATTCCTACTATTCCTGAGTCACCAGATATTTCTAGATCAAACTATTTGTTCCACATAAAATAAAAAGCAGTATCAATAGAAATTCAATTTTAAAAAGTCATATTTCTCTCTCTAAACATATATTTATCAAATTATGTAAATCCTTCTCTCATTGTCTGTGTACATCCTTTTTCTCTAAAAAATCTATAAACTACATCTATATACTTAATTATTTCTCAGTCTCTGTGAATGCACTGAACATTTTCCCTGTCACTGTGTATGTAAAAGACGAGCTATTCACTGAGCAATTAAGAAAAGAGAATCACCAGTGGGTTGGGTGAAAATATAAAATCAATGCTTTTCTAAGTGAAGACTTTTAGATAACCCAAAACTCGGATTAAATGCATGTTCTGGTTCATAATTCAACACCTAATTACACCCATTCTTATGATGATGTTATAAAACTGGCTATTGGAAGGTAAGTAATTAGGCCCCTGAAACATGAATAGTGAAATTTTAGGAGAAAGATCAGAGAGTTGCCATATTTAAAACAATGTAGGTACCCTTCCCTTCTAGGTGTGGAATACTATAGTATAAATCTCTGTCACTGCTGATTCACCCTAAATATCTAGAACTAATATATCAAATGGATTATTGATGGGGTATAAAAAATATAGACGGTGGCATATTTTCTCCAAGGATTACTCAGTTGAGGGAGTGATTGAATGAGGGTGGAAAAAATCAGGTAATATTACATTGTTCTTGGTGAAGAATTGTAATGCTGCCCAGCTTGATAGAAAGAATGTGTGTGTGTGTGTGTGTGTGTGTGTGTGTGTGTGTGTGTGTAGACAGAAAAATTGGGAGAGAAAGTGAAAAAGAATTAGGGGATATAATAAGAAAAATATAACCATCCGATTTGAGAAACAGCATTCAAAAGCCAATAACAAAGAGCAATTCACATTCCCATTCATGAGGAGCAGTCAGAATGAAGAGAGGACTTCTCTTCCTGCTGTCACCTGAGTATCCATGGTAAATAAGAATAAATGAGTAAATACAGGTAAAGCCCTTAGAAAAATGCTTGTCACAGTATCACTGTTATATGAAAGTTCAATTAATAAATCTGGAAGGAACACAGAAACTTAGCAATGGTTCCTTCCAGAGACAGAACCTGGAAGGCTGCAGAACAGAGAAGGAAGAAAATTCGGATGTTAATGTACATTCTATTCTTTCTTTTGAATTTTGTACAAATGTGTCATTCTTGTTGTTCTTACTATAAAATTTTTAAAAACTGAACTCCGCATAATAGTGGCATGAGACACCACTTTATTTTGCTCATGGTCACAGGGTGAGGAACTTAGGGCACATCTGCTCTAGGATGGTGGGGCCTCAGCAGAGAAGACTCACGGGATTGGGCTCGCTCGTCATCCAGGGATTGGAATCCTCTAGCTGACTTCACTCCCATGTCTTCTGGGTTTGGCTCCATGAGACCTCCCCATGTGGCTGGGCTTCCTCAATACAGGGCAGGCTCAGGGCATTCAGAACTCTTCCACGGTGGCTGAAGGTTCCACAGACAAGTGTTCAGGCAGAGCCTCATGGCCTTTTCTACCATAACCTTGGACACTACACAGTGTTATTTCCAGAACATCTGTCAGTGACAAGTAAGAACCATGTCAGCTCTGGTTATAGGGAGGGGCCTAAACCCCACTGCTCAATGGGAAGAATGTCCGAAAAATTACAGGTTTTAAAATTTCTACATGCATAGACCAGTTTTAAAAATAGTTGCAAAGATATAACTCCAACACAAGTGATATAAGAAATGTTGCCTTTTGGCATAAGGCCAAGTGCAAGGTAAATGTCGGTTGGACTCCTGCCTTCATGAGCTGTTTGACAAGTAAGCACAAACACTGAAGAACTCTTATAGAACAGTTATGAGGTAATAAAGCCTAGTATCTACCTGAAATGTTGCTCTATCAAGGAACCCTTTTTTCCATTCCTGTGTCAGGGTGCGTGACTTAAATCCCCCATGCCTCCTGCACTTCTCTTTCAAAGCAATAAACATACTTGTAACTATTCATAGATTTGTGTACCATTTGCATAGTGGTCACTTTCCCTTTCAGCCTTGAAGCCCTGTGATGAAGGATGTCAAGGCTGTTTTGTTCCTACCTGCTCTTTGTTCACTTGAAGCATGATAGGGTTGTGCTGAAAATAGCACATCACTTTCTTTCTTCAGGCACTAATCTACAGACCTTTCCCACAATTCAAAATCCATAAAGCTCTTACCAGTGAAAGGCTTTCTTCTTAAATCTGGCACCAAAACTGAAACGGCAGCAAACCTGACCTCAACTGAAGAGAATCCATTTATACTCTTTTTACACTCTCCTTGACATAAATTTCTACACATTTTGCTACAGGAATATCAATGCGTTTGAATTGCAAAGTCGACCTCAGGCCTGGCTGGGGGTGTTGAGTGATGTATGGGATGTGTACCCTATTTCCTCTCTCCTTTGGAAGAGAGGGTCGTGGACCAGATTAAGGTTTTTCCATCTCAGTTTTCGGAATATGCACTTGTACTTCAGTCAACAGCAAGTCCTGAAAAATCTAAGTAAGAGAGTAGCCAGAAGACTCCCAATGGGGCACATTTGGAGGTAGTTAGTGGGAGAGTGAGTCAGAGGAGGGCCCAGTGAGAGCACCGTTTTCAGAGTTTATGTGAAATACAATAAAGTGGTTGAGGAGAGGGTCAAGGACAGAGCAATGGTGAGGGGTTAGAAGAGAAGAAATCTGGGTTGTTAGATAGTATGAGAAGGTTGAAAGATGAGACTATAGTGAGGTCCTGTGTCTCATTTTTAGATGCATGGGCTGAAGGAAGTCCTTAAAATAAAAGGACTAACTGGAATGGAGTGAAGAAAATGATATTATAATTTATGTTATGATGACATATTACATTGAGATCTATCTATAATTTACATAACGGTTCATCAGTTTTCTCAACACCATTTATCCAATAGTGCTACCCATTTACTATGACTGACAAGACTATCAGAAATCACTCCAGTGTTTCAAAGAGAGGGGCTTATTAAAGGGCATTGGGCACCAATGTGTTGTTAGGGCTGCAGGGGCCAAGAGAGGAAGGTAATGTTAGGCTATGTTAATCCTGTGTCTATTAGAGGAGCAGAAGCCATTGTCCATAGACCCCAGACACGACTTCTCCAAGGAGGTCATTTCTGCTTTTCTCTTCAGCATGAAGCTTCTGTAGGGGGTGCACCTAGAAAGTATGCCAAAGAGTTCAAACTCAATCCCAGTGTCCTCCAAACCTTTGAAACAAAAGTTTGAAAGGAAATTTGAAGTGGGTCACTGAATCTCTCCTATTTTTCGCTCTATTTAATTCAGGAAACCTCTATGCTGATAGTTTTCCATCGTTCTGATCTAGTATGGCCTTGTGTCAACTCTGTCATTTCTATCTAGAGCTCACATATCTACCCCAGATCACCAAATTCTTACTTAACATTATCACAAGACTGTACAATAGAAAACTCAGTCTTAACATGTCCAAAGCTGAAAACCTGATCTTCCTAAATATACTCAAATATGCTCCACCTGCATTCTTTCCATCTCTGTTAATAGCAACTCCATCCTTTCTGACAGGACAGTGACCTTGGAATCATGCTGGTTGACCAGTTATTTCACATCCCACATCCAAACTGTTGGCAAACCTCATCAATTCTATCATCAAAATATGTCCAGCATCATAACACTTATCACTACCTCCACTGCAACCAGTCTGGTCCCAAGCCTCCTTATTTCTTGCTTGAATTATTGCAAGATTCATCTAACTAGTCCCCTTTCATCAATTCTTGTTTCCCATCCTCACCCCGGAAAGACTATTCTCAGCACAGCTGCCTCAGTGACTCATTTATAACATTAATGAGATCATGTCCTTTTTCTGCTGAGCACCCTCCAATGGATGGCATCTCACACAGTGTCCCCTGAGGCCCTACACAGTTGGGTCCCCCTTCATCTGACTCTTCTCCTATTACCCTTCTGCCTCTCACTTCACTCCTGCCCAGCACAGGACCTCCTGGCTTCTGCTCAGACACTCTAGTCACGCCCTTGCCCTAAGGCTTTGCACCTGCTGTCCCTCTACCTGGAATGCTCTTCACCCAGATGTGCCTGACTCACATCCTCACCTCCCTAAAATCTTTGTACAAGTGTCACCTTCTCAGGAAATAAGGTCTATTTAATATGCAACCCCTTCCCTTCACCCTGATCCCCTTCCCTGATTTATTTTTCTCCAAAATTGCAGTAATATTTATTGATTTATTTGTTTACTATCTGACTGAATCCCTTCAGTTGAATGAAAACTACACAAGGTGGATATTCTTGTTGTTGTTGTTTTCACAGTTGTTTCCCTAGTAGGACAAAACCTGGACATCATACATTTTCAAGAAATACATGTAGAGTGAATGAACTGACCTCACTTTTGTTATTTCTAAGCATCACAATATCCAGTTAAAACTCAGTCTGCAGCCCTCGCCTGTGCTCTGAAACTTTCCACCTTCTGTCTTTCCACATAAACCTCCATCCCAGGCTGACATCACTGTCATCCTCCTCTCACCAAGATTCAACTTAAATGTCACCTACACCAGGAATCTTTTCTTTATCCTGCCTTCTTTCTGTTTTCTAAGTTCTCTTTCTAGGAGTCTCTATTTTGTGCTGGGGTTATTTTTTATATATCTCATCCTTTCTACTAAATCGCCATTTACCTGAGAACAAACCAGCCTTTTTTTCCTGTAATTTTTTAATCATACAGAACACAGCCTTAAAAAACTCTTTTATTATGAGAAATTTCAAACATACACAAAGTAGAAAGAATTGCATAATGAACACATACTACCCATTACCCAACTTCAACAATTGTCAGTATATTACCAAAATTGTTTCACTGAACCTCTTGACCCTTTGCCTATTGCTAATACTGAATCTACACATTCCCATGGGCTCAGTGATTTCACATTACGTGAGTTTCCTGTAGATACACTGGCCCTGGAGGTCTAAGATCTAGCATAACTGCACCATTTCCTGAAACAAGAAATGTTGAGAAATAGACTAAATGTCTCTCAACAAGGAACTCAGTGAGGAAATAAATAAATGATAATCACTCAGATGCAGGGAATTGGGAAGCTGTCCAATATGCCTTGAAATTATTTCTGGAAATTAAAAAATATTTTGAAACTGCATATTAAAAAAAGCACACTGGGTGCTTCAAGATGGCAGAGGAGTAAGACGTGGAGATCACCTTCCTCCCCACAAATGCATAAAAAATACATGTACATGTGGAACAACTCCTACAGAACACCTACTGAATGCTGGTAGAAGACCTCAGACTTCCCAAAATGGTGTGAGGCCTGAGCCTCTGAGGTGGGAGAGCTGAGTTCAGGACATTGGACCACCAGAGACCTCCCAGGCCCATGTAATATCAATCGGCAAGAGCTCTCCCAGAGATCTCTGTCTCAATGCTAAGACCCAGCTCCACTTAATGACCAGCAAGCTCCAGTGCTGGACACCCCATGCCAAACAACTAACAAGACAGGAACACAACCCCACCCATTAGCAGTGAGGCTGCCTAAAATCATAATAAGGTCACAGACACCCCAAAACACACTACCGAACATGGTCCTGCCCACCAGAAAGACAAGATCCAGCCTCATCCACCAGAACACAGGCACCAGTCCCCTCCAATAGGAAGCCTACACCAGCCACTGAACCAACCTTACCCACTGGGGGCAGACACCAAAAACAATGGAAACTATGAACCTGCAGCCTGCAAAAAGAAAACCCCAAACACAGTAAGTTAAGCAAAATGAGAAGACAGAGAAATATGCAGGAGATGAAGGAGCAGAGTAAAAACCCACCAGACCAAACAAATGAAGAGAAATAGGCAGTCTACCTGAAAAAGAATTCAGAATAATGTTAGTAAAGATGATCCAAAATCTTGGAAATGAAATGGAGAAAATACAAGAAATGTTTAACAGAGAACTAGAAGAACTAAAGAGCAAACAAACAATGATGAACAACACAATAAATGAAATTAAAAATTCTCTAGAAGGAATCAATAGCAGAATAACTGAGGCAGAAGAACGGACAAGTGACCTGGAAGATAAAATAGTGGAAATAACTACTGCAGAGCAGAATAAAGAAAAAAGAATGAAAAGAATTGAGGACAGTTTCAGAGCCCTCTGGGACAACAATAAACACACCAACATTCGAATTATAGGGGTTCCAGAAAAAGGAGAGAAAAAGAAAGGGACTGAGAAAATATTTGAAGAGATTATAGTTGAAAACTTCCCTAATATGGGAAAGGAAATGGTCAATCAAGTCCAGGAAGTGCAGAGAGTCCCATACAGGATAAATCCAAGGAGAAACACGCCAAGACACATATTAATCAAACTATCAAAAATTAAATACAAAGAAAAAATATTAAAAGCAGCATGGGAAAAACAACAAATAACATACAAGGGAATCCCCATAAGGATAACAGCTGATCTTACAGCAGAAACCCTGCAAGCCATAAGGGAGTGGCAAGACATATTTAAAGTGATGAAAGGGAACAACATACAACCAAGATGACTCTACCCAGCAAGGATCTGATTCAGATTCGATGGAGAAATTAAAACCTTAACAGACAAGCAAAAGCTAAGAGAATTCAGCACCACCAAACCAGCTTTACAAAAAATGTTAAAGGAACTTCTCTAGGCAGGAAATACAAGAGAAGGAAAAGACCGACAAAAAAAAAAGGTAAAAGAATTAAGAAAATGGTAATAGAAACATACATATAGATAACTACCTTAAGTGTAAATGGATTAAATGCTCCAACCAAAAGACATAGACTGGCTGAATGGATACAAAAACAAGACCTGTATATGTGCTGTCTACAAGAGACCAAATTTCAGGGGGACTGAAAGTGAGGGAATGGAAAAAGATATTCCATGCAAATGGATATCAAAGAAAGGTGGAGTAGCAATTGTCATATCAAACAAAATAGATTTTAAAATACAGACGATTACAAGAGACAAAGAGGGACACTACATAACGATCAATGGATCAATCCAAGAGATATATAATGATTATAAATATATGTGCACCCAACATAGGAACACCTCAGTACATAAGGCAAATGCTAACAGCTATAAAAGGGGAAATTGACAGTAACACAATCATAGTATGAGACTGTAACACCTCACTTTCACCAATGGACAAATCATCCAAAATGAAAATAAATAAGGAAACACAATCTTTAAATGAAACATTAAACAAGATGGACTTAATTGATATTTATAGGACATTCCATCCAAAACAACAGAATACACTTTCTTCTCAAGTGCTCATGGAACGCTCTCTAGGATAGATCATATCTTGGGTCACAAATCAAACCTTGGAAAATTTAAGAAAACTGAAATCATATCAAGTATCTTTACCAACCAACATGCTATGAGACTAGATATCAATTACAGGAAAAAAAACTGTAAAAAATACAAACACATGGAGGCTAAACAATATGCTACTAAATAACCAAGAGATCACTGAAGAAATCAGAGAGGAAATCAAAAAATACCTAGAAAGAAATGACAATGAAAACACGAAAACCCAAAACCTATGAGATGCAGCAAAACTACTTCTAAGAGGGAATTTTATATCAATAAAATCCTACCTCACAAAACAAGAAAAATCTCAAATAAACAACCTAACCTTACACTTAAAACAATTAGAGAAAGAAGAACAAAATAAACCCCAAAGTTAGCAGAAGGAAAGAAGTCATAAGAATTAGATCAGAAATAAATGAAAAGAAAAGAAGGAAACAATAGCAAAGATCAAAAAAACTAAAAGCTGGTTCTTTGAGAAGATAAACAAAGTTGATAAACCACTGGCTGGACTCATCAAGAAAAAAAGGGAGAAGACTCAAATCAACAGAATTAGAAATAAAAAAGGAGAAGTAACAACTGACACTGCAGAAAAACAAAGGATCACGAGAGATTACTACAAGCAACTATATGCCAATAAAATGGACAACCTGGAAGAAATGGACAAATTCTTAGAAAAGCACAACCTTCCGAGACTGAACCAGGAGGAAATAGAAAACATAAACAGACCAATCACAAGCACTGAAATTGAAGCTGCAATTAAAAATCTGCCAACAAACGAAAGCCCAGGACCAGATGGCTTCACTGGTGAATTCTATCAAACATTTACAGAAGAACTTACCCCTATCCTTCTCAAACTCTTACAAAATATAGCACAGGGAGGAACACTCCCAAACTCATTCTATGAGGCCACCATCACCCTGATACCAAAAACAGAAAATGATGTCATAAAAAAAGAAAACCACAGGCCAGTATCACTGATGAACATAGATGCAAAAATCCTCAGCAAAACACTAATAAACAGAATCCAACAGAACATTAAAAGGATCATACACCATGATTAAGTGCGGTTTATCCCAGGAATGAAAGGATTCTTCAATATACGCAAATCAATCAATGTGATACACCATATTAACAAACTGAAAGATAAGAACCATATGATCTTCTCAACAGATGCAGAAAAAGCTTTCAACAAAATTCAGCACCCATTTAGGATAAAAACCCTCCAGAAAGTAGGCATAGAGGGAACTTACCTCAACACAATAAAGGCCATATATGACAAACCCAGAGTCAACCTCGCTCTCAAGGGTGAAAAACTGAAACCTTTTCCACTAAGATCAGGAATAAGACAAAGGTGTCCACTCTCACAACTATTATTCAACATAGTTTTGGAAGTTTTAGCCACAGCAATCAGAGAAGAAAAAGAAATAAGCCACAGCATTCAGAGAAGAAAAAGAAATAAAAGGAATCCAAATTGGAAAAGAAGAAGTAAAGCTGCCACTGTTTGCAGATGACATTATATTATACATAGAGAATCCTAAAGATGCTACCAGAAAACTACCAGAGCTAATCAATGAATTTGGTAAAGTAGCAGGATACAAAATTAATGCACAGAAATCTCTTGCATTCCTATACACTAATGATGAAAAATCTGAAAGAGAAATTAAGGAAACACTCCCATTTACCATTGCAACAAAAAGAATAAATTACCTAGGAATAAACCTACCTAAGGAGACAAAAGACCTGTATGCAGAAAACTGTAGGACACTGATGAAAGAAATTGAAAATGCTACAAACAGATGGAGAGATATACCATGGTCTTGGATTGGATGAATCAACATTGTTAAAATGACTATACTACCCAAAGCAATCTACAGATTCAGTGCAATCCGTATCAAACTACCAATGGCATTCTTCACAGAACCAGAACAAAAAATTTCACAATCTGTATGGAAACACAAAAGACCCCGAATAGCCAAAGCAATCTTGAGAAAGAAAAACGGAGCTAGAGGAATCAGGCTCCCTGACTTCAGACTATACTACAAAGCTACAGTAATCAAGACAGTATGGCACTGGCACAAAAACAGAAACATAGATCAGTGGAACAGGATAGAAAGCCCAGAGATAAACCCACACACATATGGTCACCTTATCTTTGATAAAGGAGGCAAGAATATCCAATGGAGAAAAGACAGCCTCTTCAATAAGTGGTGCTGGGAAAACTGGACAACTACAAGAATGAAAATAGAACACTCCCTAACACCATACATAAAAATAAACTCAAAATGGATTAAAGACCTAAATGTAAGGCCAGACACTATAAAACTCTTAGAGAAAAACATAGGCAGAACACTCTATGACATCAGTCACAGCAAGATCCTTTTTGACCCACCTCCTAGAGAAATGGAAATAAAAACAAAAATAAACAAATGGGACCTAATGAAACTTCAAAACTTTTACACAGCAAAGGAAACCGTAAACAAGACAAAAAGACAACCCTCAGAATGGGAGAAAATATTTGCAAACGAAGCAACTGACCAAGGATTAATCTCCAAAATATACAAGCAGCTCATGCAGCTCAATATCAAAAAAACAAACAACCCAATAGAAAAATGGGCGGAAGACCTAAATAGACATTTCTCCAAAGAATATATACAGATTGCCAACAACATATGAAAGGATGCTCAACATCCCTAATCATTAGAGAAATGCAAATCAAAACTACAGTGAGGTATCACCTCACACCAGTCAGAATGGCCATTATCAAAAAATCTACAAACAATAAATGCTGGGAGAAAAGGGAACTCTCTTGCACTGTTGGTGGGAATGTAAACTGATATAGCCACTATGGAGAATGGTATGGAGATCCCTTAAAAAACTAAAAGTAGAACTACCAAATGACCCAGCAATCCCACTCCTGGGCATATACCCTGAGAAAACCATAATTCAAAAAGAGTCATGTGCCACAGTGTTCATTGCAGCTCTATTTACAATAGCCAGGACATGGAAGCAACCTAGGTTTCCATTGACAGATGAATGGGTAAAGAAGATGTAGCACATATATACAATGGAGTATTACTCTGCCATAAAAAGATATGAAATTGAGTTATTTGTGGTGAAGTGGATGGACCTAGAGTCTTTTATACAGAGTGAAGTAAGTCAGAAAGAGAAAAACAAATACCGTATGCTAACACATATATATGGAATCTACAAAAAAAAAAAAAAAAGTGCTTCTGAAGAACCTAAAGTGAGGTCAGGAATAAAGATGCAGATGTAGAAATTGGACTTGAGGGCATGGGGAGGGGGAAGGGTAAGCTGGGACAAAGTGAGAGATAGGCATGGATATATATACACTACCAAATATAAAATAGATAACTAGTGGAAAGAAGCCGCATAGCACAGTGAGATCAGCTCGGTTCTGGTTCTTTGTGACCACCTAGAGGGGTGGGATAGGGAGTGTGGGAGGGAGATGCAAGAGGGAGGGGATATGCGGATATATGTGTAGGTATAGCTGTTTCACTTTGTTATACAGCAAAAACTAGCACAACATTGTAAAGCAATTATACTCCAATAAAGATGTTAAAAAATATAAAAAAGGCACACTGAACATTGAATTTGGAATCACTAATGGCACGGCATATGCCACTGAAATTACTGGGTTTTCAAGAAAGAAAAATTGGTCGTCTAGGAACAAAAAAGCAAGTGACATGGGGCTTCCCTGGTGGTGTAGTGGTTGAGAATCTGCCTGCCAATGCAGGGGACACGGGTTCGAGCCCTGGTCTGGGAAGATCCCACATGCAGCGGAGCAACTAAGCCCCTGAGCCACAATTACTGAGCCTGCGCGTCTGGAGCCTGTGCTCCGCAACAAGAGAGGCCGCGATAGTGAGAGGCCCGCGCACCGCGGTGAGGAGTGGCCCCCGCTTGCCGCAACTGGAGAAAGCCCTCGCACAGAGACGAAGACCCAACACAGCCATAAATAAATAAATAAAATTAAAAAAAAAAAAAGCAAGTGACATACAAGGGAAAGAGAATTAGAATCTCATCAGCCTTCTTGCAATAATTTGTACAAGAAGAAAACGGAGTACAATATTTACAGACAGAAGTGTGAGCCATGAATTTGATACTCAGCAAAAGTAACTTTCAGGGGTAAAATGCACTGACATTCAAGTCATCATGCAAGACCTCAGGTAATAATGTTCCCATGATCTCTCTCCAGAAGAATGAAAAAACTTCAGAAAATAAAATTCCTAGAAAGACATTGATATAAGTACTAAACTTGGTTTGTTTGTTTTTTTCATTTGAGATTCAGTGAAGTTTACATAAGAAAAGTAGTGACCTTGGTGGTGACACTAGGGTGACTGTTTATAATCATTCATTAAGAATATAATTATTATAATCATTTGGTAAGATCTACTAACTTTATTTTCTATTTATGTGTTTTATATAAAATATTTTAAAAATGAAACATAGTAAATTGTTTTATGTAAAAATCTTCAACATAAAACATATATATATATATATATATATATAATTTAATTCTGAATCTCTACAATTCAGAAACTAATTAACTGGCATTAAATTAGCTGACTGGGGAGAGGAAGAGCAATGAAGGCTCTCCTGTTCCTTGGCCTGATTTAAGTTTCCTGACTCTGCAAACTCAATCGCCTCTGAGATTCAGGCGGAGGTCTCCAGGTCTTGGCCTGCACAGGTATCCGTGCCAGAATCTTCTACATAAACACAGGTGCTAGAATCTCTGGGAAGATGAGAGACAGGTGGAAGAGAGGCTCCCACGGTTGGGGTTTGCAGAATCCAGGAGGGCCCTCAGGCCCTGGAGAAGTGGCCCCGACTCCCTAGGGATTAGGTTCACAGTGCACCGAGGACATTTTGCTGCTCTCTGCAGAGGGTGTTGGCTGCCTGCTTAGAGTTTCTACAAATGTCCCACCAAAGCGATTTAACTTGGGCATTTGGCAAGGCAGCCTTCAGGTGACTGGTCCCTGTACAGTGAAACTGATGTGCAGGAAAGGAGAGGCTCTAGGACTCCAGGATGAAAAAGCCAGTGCCAGGACCCTAGGCCCAGGGAGGAGCAAAGTCTGATGACACAGGAGTGGACGTGATGCCCATGCTTTTCTATCCCTGCCCTTAATATAATCCAACCTTGAGATTTTCGTATTGAAACTGGACAGCCTCCTGGAGCACTTTCATTTTTCTTTAAAAATCTCTTTTCTTTTCTAAGACTAAAACCAAACTTTGCTTATGCCTTTAAATTAAAAAAAAAAAAAATTATGCCCTGGTAATAAAAACATAAATGTAATGGCTTTAGTATATTCCAACATGAAAAGGTTATAGAAGGCACTGCTTCTTAAAATGTAACAAAATCAGGTATATTCATTTTATTTAGTTACAAAATTAGGGGATAAATAAGAGGAACGTAATTAACTTGCAGTCCTTTCCCTGTAACTCACTGCAAGTGAGCATTGCATTGAATTTCCTTCATGTTTTTGTGTTTGACTTGAATGTTACTTACATGCAAAAGAATCTATAATACATCAGCCTGAGAAGCAGTACCACTAGGTGACCCAGGCCCTCTACAGGACTCCATAGAGCTGAGGAGACCTCAGGGCTTGGACAAATCCCAAGTGTCCCCTACTTGAGGTCAAGGCCTACTAAGAGCCCAGAGGGATGCAAAGCTGGGGCAGGCAAGCTAACCTGATTGCATGAGGAGCTACCCCACTGTGCCTCTGTCCTCTTCAGCTTTTTCCCTGGGAGGCCTGAAGTAGGAGAGGTCAAGGCCATCACATACTGTATCCCCACACCCAACTCCCTTCTGATTTTAAAAGAGTTGAGTGAGCAGCGTTGGGTCCTGCAGGGAGAGATGTTGAACAATCCAGGGCACTCTTCACAAAGAATACAATGTGAAGAGAATACCACAAAAGCTCCCACTTGATGGCCTTACAGGAACCTAAAGCCCTCTCCTCCAAATGAAGGAGCTACTGAAGGGCTTGGCAGAGCAGCCTTAGAAGCTTATATGAAATGTGTCTCCATTCCCTGGGACGATGTTCTAAGTATATTTTCCACTTACCTGCACTGATTTTAACCATCGTCTTCTTGTTGCCCCTTGCATCCCTTGCACGGTCATATGCAACAGTGCCTCAGTTTTGTTGTTTTACTGAAGTGCCAAACATTTTTACAGGAACGATGGGATATGTGAAAGCTTATTTGCTTTCCCTTCATCTTCTTACCTGTTTCATACTCATCTTTCCTCTTATTCTTCTCTTTATCTCCTATTACTTGCTGGATTTCTCTTGAAACAAAGACAAGAGAATTTCTGGAACCAGATTCCTGCTGGAGCAGTCTCGACAGTTGAAGGGAAGTGACCAAAATTCTGCATGTCCAAAACCACCAAAATCAGGAAGACATCTCTGTGGAAGGTACCTGGCCAGAACCAGACTATACTGGGTCCCCCTTCCGCAGGGTTGACACAGAACTTCTGAATCCTAGCCCAGCTCCCTGCCTAGGCCATTGAGGGTTGCTCAACATGATTTAATGATGCTGTGGAAATCAATGAAGACCAACCAAATAATAACAACTAAAGGTGATTTATTCAGAGCTTGCTAGAGCAAGGGAGTCAGCCACCGTCATCTTCATTTGAGCAAAGACTCAAAGGCAGGCAGAGGAGTGGGGAAGCTTCGTTGAGGTAAAACAGAAGGCTTCAGGCATGCCCTGATTGGCGGCTAATGGCGTGAGGAAGCTACAGGTGGGCTATCTAGAAGCAGGGAATCTCATTGATTGATAGGGTTGCATATTTGGCTTTATATGTTGGACCTAAGTTGGAATTGGGGATAAACATTAGGGAATCTCTCAGTTATAAATAAAGCCATTTCAGACCAATTGTTACAGGGGTTATTGTTTAAGTTCCTGGGCTGGTTGCTCAAGATGGTGGTCTGATTTCCTACAAATCTGACTTATAGATACTAGTCTGGAAACTGTAGGTAATGGATTGATTTCCTTGGGTTGTTGCTGCAGGTTGCTTGTCAGAGTCCTTTTTCTATATAAGGTCTGGGCACTGTCCATTTGTATCTTCTATTCTCAGTCCCCCATTTCGGTGATTATCTCACATGTGAGAGGATGACAAATTCAGAGCAAATTAGAGATCCTGAACTTCACTGCCAGACATTGTCTAGTTGTCTTCATAGCCAACTGTATTGAAAGATCTTCCTGACCTTTTTCTTGTCATCATGGCAATCAGATGATGAGAGAGCATCTACATTTAAGACTCCGGAGAGAATGCAATGGACCATCATTATAACCACTATGAAAAAAATACAGTAGTCCATGTAAGGTGCTTCAAAACCAGGAACCCCACTGCCCAATCAAGATCAAAAGAAAAAATCCTATAAACCATGAGGATCAAACTTAGAAAGCTGAACAGCTTTTTCCTTAAGGCAATTCATAGCCTATTTCACATAGTCTGTTTTTATTGATCCAAGCACAAGTATTAGCAATAGTACAGATGCCACCATGAATAGCCAACAAGAAATCTAGAACAATGTGACTGTCCATCACTACTCAATGCCAGTGAGTTGATACTGATCTGAATTCCATCTAGGACAGAGGTTACATTATCAATAACTTTTGTTAACGTTAGAGATAGGTTTCTTTCACACTTTCTTTATTCATGTGATTCCTACCAAAGAAAACACTGCTCCAATTGTTTGAATAAATGAGGCAATAATTCCTTCAAGAAGTGTGTCTGAATAATCAAGGGTGTTCATTGATTTTAGGGCTCACATATGAGTTAGAATTTCCAAACTTGGTGATTTCTAGAATTAGGGTCTCTCTGTATAAACAAGCCTTGATCCACTATTCCCAAAATGCTTGAGTGCCAGCTGGAGGTGAACAGGACTGGGCATCCTGGCCACAGTAGAAGTAGTATCCAGAAGGCACACATGGAGATCTGGGAAAAAAGGAGTTGTTTACAGAACAGGGCAAAAAACAAGGACCTATACTAGCTGGGTCATGTATTTGGATCTCTATTAGTTTCTCCTTGGTGGTAAGCATTTAACCCATTGCCTTACAAAGATTGTTGAATTTAAATTTATAATTACCTAGAGTCTTCTCAATAGATTGTGACAATTGGCTCTTTTTCTGGGAGAAGGGGACAGTAGAAAAGTCACAGATTGACTTGTTTAGAATCAACTGAACATGTAGGTGAAAGGAGGAATGCTATTGTCTAAGATTACCTATGGTCTCATTTTATGAAACCAGAATTTCCCAAAGGTTTTTATTATGAGGTCTGGTGATAGACGGCTTATCCAGCAGACAGGAAGACTGGGGGAAGTGGCAACTGTTTGAGCATGTTCTGACCTAACAATTATAATAAGTAGGGACAAAAAAAACAAAAGGATCACTATGGGTGGAAAGCAACGAGTCTGTAGAAAATGAGAAGACTGATTATAAGAAAGCAGATAAGAAACAAAAATGGAATTAGATAGGTGTCTTGGTCTAATGCCTTGGGTGAACGCTGTCCATTCTCCATCATCACTTGCTTGTTCTGAAGGTTGGGTCAGCTGTCTGCTTCTGAAGACTGGCTGCTTCTGGAGGATCTCTGAGAATCCTCCTTTTGAGGTCTCCTAACTCCAGTAGCTTTCCAATTGTGTGAAATTCTGATTTTTTTTTTTTTTTTTTAGTTGTGAAATATGAACCTGAAGACTAACTCCTAGGAGTTTCACCACTTTGTTTTTAACAGTACCTGATAGGGCCTCTTCCAATGAGGTTTAAGAGCAGTTTTTCTTTAAGAGCAGTCTTCCAGTAGACAAAATCTTCGCTTGAAAATCATGAAGACACTCTTTAGGTGATGTTGAGAAAAGACAGCCTTAACCTGTTGGTGAAAGTATTGGGTATATAGTATAAGAGTCCTTTGCAATACTTTGCCATGTCTATATGCAGTAGGGCAGAGTCTAGAATACCTAGATACTTGGGTCTTCCAGCTGCTAATTTACAGAGGGAGAACAAATGTGTTCCTGAAGGAATTGACTGTATGGCCATAATTGCTAGTGTGTATTCACACCAAGAGAGCTCAAAGGTTTCTGAAAGTTTTGATAATTTTAATGTAAGGATGAGAGTGCTTTGCCCTCTTTTGCTATCTTATGACTTAAATAATGAACAGCTTCTGGCAAAATTGTAATTTCTTTTGAAACTTTATGCTCCTTTTTATTTTTTTTAAGCTAAGATTGAGAACAAGTAAATGGAGTCCTTCCTACAGGCTTATGTTCTCTGAACAAAGTAGGAGATCATTTACATATTGTGTCAGAACTGAATTGCAAGAGAAATTTAGATTTTTTAAGTCTTGATGGAGCACCTGGGAAAAGTAGAAGGGGCTTCAGTGAACTCCAGGGCCATGATTGTCCAGGTATACTATTTTCCTTTCCAAGTGAAGGTAAGAAGTATTGACCCTCTTGGTCTAGAGGCACATTGAAAAAGGCAGAGCAAATATCCACAATAGTGAAGCAAGTAGCTTTTGGAGGAATTGATAACAAGATGGTATTTGGATTAGGTGCTGCAAGGAAGTGAGGGCTAACAATTTTGTTGATGATGCTGAGGTCTTGAAAAAATATCCTCATCCATCTGGTGTCTTCACTGGCAAGACAGGAATGTTCCAAGGGCTAGTGGAGGGTGAGTGAAGACTTTTGGCTGTAAGGCTTTTAACTACAGGTTTGAGTCTTTCCTTTGCTTCTGGCTTCAAGGGATATTGGGGGAGTTTAGATAGTGGTTTGGTAGTCTCTATCTGAAATGTTCTATGTTCTGATCCAATTATTTTGCCTATGTCATTGGGAATTTTAGTACACAGAGTATCAGGTACAGTGCCAAGATCCTTATGTGGAGTGTACATAAAATATAGTGAAAGAGGCAAAGGTATATCCAGAGAAGGCACAACTTTATTATGAATAGAAGAGTCCTCTGGGACCTCAAGAAATAGTCTCTCCAGTGTGCATTGAATACTACAATTTCATTTGCTAAATAAGGTTCTTCCAATTAAATCTGTAGGATGGTATCACAGAAAGCCAAAGATACTTCTTTTCAGTCGAGGACTTAAAAGTTGTGGTTAAGGGCTGAGAGACACGGAAAACTTGTGGTTATTTGACATACCTATCACATGTATGGTATGTTTACTCCAAGGAAGAGGGCGAGCAAAGGTGGCAGCATATAATGTAGAAGTAGTAGCATCAATATCTACCAGGACTTGATGAGGATGACCTTCAATATTTATAATTAATTCATCTTTTTTGAATCCTTAAGGGCAGGGCAGGGTATTCGGTGCTTTTTTCCCTCAGAGCACCCTCTTTGATCTGAATTGAGGAATTTTTCTTGGTCTTGATTTTCTTTCATAAGAAAAGATCATCTTTTTTCCAGTGTTCCTTCTATTTACAATATCTACAAATGTCCTTGTCAGTGGGATCTTGGTTGGGGAATAGGCCATCTAGCTGTTTGATGTGCAGAGCCAGTATTGCATCCTGTCTCATTTTTGTCCTAAAGCCCTTTCACAATATCTTGCCAGGTCTTGTAGTTCAGCTAAAGGGGCTATTTTCCATTTTAGTTATATTTGCAAATTAGATCTCCAGTTTCAGTGTAACTCCAATGACACAGTGAGATGGAAGGGGTGCTGCTACATCAGCACTTTTTAAACTCATGAATGTTGTCAGAAGTTATTTTCTAGTCTATCTGGAATTTTTTCTGTTTGCATGATTGACAATGGTCCTATTAATTTTTATTAGAAACATTTTAGGTACGGCTTTTAGGAGATTTTGACTTACTTTTATACACCCCCCCCCCCCCCTTTTATCATCCTTTGGTTTCTTGTGGAAAGAAGGAAACTGCAGGTCCCTTTCCAGGTCAGTCTGATCAGCTTTTGCCATCAGCATTAAGCATCTGAGGGTCTGGCCAACATGTATACGAGTTAATAAGGGTCAGGTAATCCTGGGTCATGTGCACCTAAAGGAATTCTAAATATATCCATGAATATTTGCTGGTCTTCTTTAGGTTAGGAAAGTCATTCATTATAGATCTCAATTAAGCTTAGTTTCAAGGCTTCAATTCTACAGTTGCCTGCACATCTGGTTATGAGAGGGATGAATATTTAGAAGCAATTGGTACTTTGGTGTTTTAGAAGAATTTAGGGGAAAAGGTTAGGAATCTAGACAAGAGCAAGAGGAGGGTGGAGGTGCAGAAGGAGAGAGATCAGAAGAATAAAGAGGGAAAACGGGATACAGGGACCCAAATGGAGTACAAGGAGTGGAAGATCTACTAGGGAAATAAATCTAGTTTATTTTTGCCTGTTTGTCAAATTGTTCATTAGCTTTGGCCAAAAAATCTCTTAGGAAGCAATTTTTGATTCAGAATTTGGTTTGGAGTCCTCATCATATCAATCAGAAAGTGCTGCCCATTGGGCTTGTGAAATCTTCCTTCCTTTTCTAAGGCTCCTCTTAAATGAACAATTTTGTTCTAATTAAGTCTTCTCCAGAGCGGGCACTGAAGACCCAAATCTTCCTTGGTGAAGTTGTGCCATTTAGAAAGGGGAACAAAATTAGGATTTTAATGAGAGTGCATTCAAGAATCAGACTTTTTTTTTTTTTTTTTTTTTTTTCTGGTAGAAGAGAGCGTTTAGATTTAAATACCCCAAGGTGACAGTTGGTACAAATGTAATGCTTGTGCACCTCATGTCTTCGGCTTCCAAAATGACAGCCACCTCTGAACACAGACTAAACCAACTGAACCATCTGTACTTCCAGCCAGTGGAAAACCAGAGAGAATATTCTCTTAGGATGTAAAAATCCAGACAGAAGGAGAACCTCTTCTGGTTTGATTCATGGCCTTCAACAAAGTTTATCCAAGTGGATGTCAGTCCAAAGAGAATGTCAAACTCATGGGTCTGTGAGGCCAGCTCAAATAAGGCTCATGAGGACTATTCTTGGTTTTTTCCCCTGATTCTCCTTCTTACGACACACAACACTTTTACACAGCACAACACAAAACAGTAACACAAAAGACAGCAAAAAGGGATGAAAAGGAATGGCCTGATTCCACCAAGGAGGCTAAACAAATGGGCAACAAACAGAATAAATAGCCTAGGAACTCACACAAAGACAGTGAAGTTCAGACCCAGTGGATTTACCACACCATCATGAACTCTACAAGCTGCAAACAGCATGGCACAAAGGGGCATCTATGGGTACCACACCTGCCTCAGCTGGGGTCTGGAGTAACAGGAAGCTCATACTGGGCCTCAGTGGGACCTCCACAATTGACTGTCTAATAAACAAATGCCAACCAAATGAGAACAACTCAAGAATATTTATTCAGAGTTTGCTGGAGTAAGGAAGTCAGCCACTATCACTTGCATTTTGACAGAGACTCAAAATCAGGCAGAGGAGTGGGGAATCTTTACAGTGGGAGAAGGGAAGTCTTCAGCTACGTCCTGATCAGAGGCTGTAGGAAGAGGAAGCTGTATGAAGCTATCTAGAAGGGGGTCATCCTATGTGATTGTCAGAGGTGCATATTTGGCTTTCTCTTGTTGGTCCTAAGTTGGAAGTGAGTACAAAAATTAGGGAAACTCTCAGTTATAAATATGGCCATTTTAGACCAATTGTTATAGGATTATCGTTTAGATTCCTGAGATGGTTGCTAGATACAGTGGTCAAACTTCCTACTAGTCTGACTTATACATGGTAAGCCTGCTTCCTGGCCTGAAAACTGTAGATAATGTGTTGGTTCCTGGCTTCGTTGCTGCCTATTGCAGGTCAGAGTCGTATGCTTACACATGGTCAGCTGTGGTCCATTTGTATATTCAGTCTTTCATTGTAACTGGGCGGTCAGAAACCGGGTCAATGCAAAAAAATGGGTGAGCAGGGCTGGAGAGGGATTTATAGACATTGAAGATCCAATGGCTTCATCTGCCTGGATGAGACCAAGTCCTTCAACATGAGAATTGTAAAACAGAGGAAAAGAGAAAGAAAAGCTTAGGAACAAGAAAGAGTGAAAATAAAAAAGGAGGGCTTCCCTGGTGGCGCAGTAGTTGAGAGTCTGCCTGCCAATGCAGGGGACACGGGTTCGAGCCCTGGACTGGGAAGATTCCACATGCCGCGGAGCAACTAGGCCCGTGAGCCACAATTACTGAGCCTGCGCATCTGGAGCCTGTGCTCTGCAACAAGAGAGGCCACGATAATGAGAGGCCCGCGCACCGCAATGAAGAGTGGCCCTCACTTGCCGCAACTAGAGAAAGCCCTGGCACAGAAATGAAGACCCAACACAGTCATAAATTAATTAACTAATTAATTAATTAAAAAAAATTAAAAAAGGAAAAAGAGGAAACACATTATTTGTTGATCTATATGTTGAATCTTCAAAATCTGTGAAGTAATCATCCACATGTACAAGGACAGGAATAGTGACTGAGTGGCCTTGGGAAAGGAAAGGGGGAGTCAGGCCTAAGGGGAGAAGTTGGGCCCCTGCTGCTCCTGGGGTTGTATAGCCCAATCCCAGAACTCAGTTCTGTCCCTATCTCTACAGTCTTCTCCCAGGGTCTTGATTGCTTTACCTCTGCAATGAGGGAGTAGGTCTAGGATCTCCAGGGACCCTTTTCAGCCCTCAAATTCTGTAATTATGACCAGAAAGCAATGCCTATGTTATCCTGTTCCTTTAAGAAGGCAGTCACTGTATGCTTGCATTTCTGTGCATGACATTGTCTTACTTCCCTCACTACTTCCCTCAAATTACTGCCCATTTCCTTTCTCTTTGTCAACCTCCTCCAATCATATTATTCTCTAATATGGGAACACTGAAGGAATGATCATGGTTATACCACCACCCTCTCCAATCAATTGACGAGTCCATCCTACTCAGGGAATTCCTGGAATGGGCCTGATATTGTGTTGGTTCCTGTGGGAGGTGACCCCACATATCAAGTGACTGTCCTGTGCCTGGAGTGACCTTAGTTACTTGGGCGATATTTAATCTTCACAATAACCCTGTAAGTTTCCTAGCCCATTAGAGACAATGAGTGCAAATTTAGAGGTAAATTGTCCAATTTCTATTAATCTGCAAGTAGGGTGACAACGTCTCCATGGCACATAAATACGTGGTAAGATTTTGGTTAAAGCCACTGAGAGGATAATTGTGGGATCCCCCTTAACCATTTTGTACCTCATGCAATAAAAGCCCTCCTGAATTCTCATCACACTCAACATTTCTCAGTCAACCACCTCACCTCCTACGAAGTCTATTTGTTAACTGCTCCTCACATGATTCTTTTACACCATAACCCAAGCCCTGCTACTCTTCTCAATTTTGACATCAACAAATTCCCTCATGACTACTTAGCATAGACAGATCACCTACTGACTCCTCATGATGATCTATAGGAAAATCTTTTAGGTAATGCTGACTTCTCATGGTTCACTGGTGGTTCTTATTTAAAGAGTGACAATGGCAAATATGGTGTTGGGTATGTTATTGCAACTCTTTTTTTTTAACATCTTTATTGGAGTATAATTGCTTTACAATTGTGTGATAGATTCTGCTGTATAACAAAGTGAATTAGCTATATATATACATATATCCCCATATCTCCTCCCTCTTTCATCTCCCTCCCACCCTCCTTATCCCACCCCTCTAGGTGGTCACAAAGCACCGAGCTGATCTCCCTGTGTCATGCAGCTACTTCCCACTAGCTATCTATTTTACATTTGGTAATGTATATATGTCCATGCCACTCTCTCATTTCGTCTCAGCTTACCGTTCCCCGTCCCTGTGTCCTCAAGCCTATTCTCTATGTCTGCGTCTTTATTCCTGTCCTGCCCCTAGGTTCATCAGAACCATTTTTTTTTTTTGATTCCATATATATGTGTTAGCATACGGTGTTTGTTTTTCTCCTTCTGACATACTTTACTGTATATGACAGACTCTAGGTCCATCCACCTCACTACAAATAACTCAATTTCATTTCTTTTTATGGCTGAATAATATTCCATGGTATATATGTGCCACATCTTCTTTATCCATTCATCTGTCGATGGGCACTTAGGTTGCTTCCATGTCCTGGCTATTGTAAATAGTGCTGCATTGTGATTGTGGTACATGACTCTTTTTGAATTATGGTTTTCTCAGGGTATATGCCCAGTAGTGGGATTGCTGGGTCATTTGGTAGTTCTACTTTTAGTTTTTTAAGGGACCTCCATACTGTTCTCCATAGTGGCTGTATCAGTTTACATTCCCACCAACAGTGCAAGAGGGTTCCCTTTTCTCCATACCCTCTCCAGCATTTATTGTTTCTAGGTTTTTTGATGATGGCCATTCTGACCGGTATGAGGTGATACCTCACTGCAGTTTTGATTTGCATTTCTCTAATGATTAGTGATAATGAGCATCCTTTCATGTGTTTGTTGGCAATCTGTATATCTTCTTTGGAGAAATGTCTGTTTAGATCTTCTGCCCATTTCTGGATTGGTTGTTTGTTTTTTTGATATTGAGCTGCATGAGCTGCTTGTATATTTTGGTGATTAATCCTTTGTTATTGCAACTCCTTTTGATGTTGTTGATGTTTACCTATGGCTACTTCAGCTCAACAGGCTGAATTATATGCGCTTACATGGGTTTGTACTTTAGCCAAGGGCAAAACCATCAATATTTATACTGATAGCAGGTATGCTTTTGGAGTCGCTCATGATTTTGGAATGTTGTGGAAGAAACATGGCTTCCTTACTTCTGGTGGAAATAAAATTTTAAAAATGCCCCTATGTTCAGGAATTACTGGATGCAATTATTACCTGCTACTTTAGCTATTAAGATTCTGGGACATTCTAAACTTGACTCTCTAAAGCTAAGGGAAACCACCTTGCTGACATTTCTACAGAGAGCACTGCCCTTAAAGAAACCAAGAGCAGACAAACCTCTGTCAGGACCAAAGGGATATTTTCCTGAATGATAACTTAGAAAAACTGGCTAGAGAAGCCCAACAATGGGCCTCAGAAAAGGAAAAACAAGATTGGAAATTCAACAGTTGTTGGTCTGATAAAGAGTAAACTCTAGTTTAGACCAAATAACAACCCAGTCCTACCGGAGATTCTAAAATCCCCACTCCTCACCACTGTACAGGCATTAAACCATTGGTATTCTGACAAATTATAGCATTAATGAATCAATACTGTGGGAAACATTAATAAAGCTGTAAAAAGTGCCCACTTCACTGCCCCACTTGTCTGAAATACAACCAAGGGAAGCCTGTTCATACTGCTAATGGGCTTTTTAAACTGGTGGATCATTTGAGATCTGGCAATTGGGTTTCCTACAACTTCCTGCATCTCATGAATATAAATATGTTTTAGCCATGGTACGTATGTTTTGACACTGCCTTCCCTTGCAGACAGGCTACTGACTCCTATGTGGCTAAAGTCCTTTTGGAAAGGATTATCTGTATTGAGGAACTCCTCTTAAACTTCACAGTGATTGAGAACCGTGTTTTACAGGTCAAATGTTTTAATTGTTTGGCCAGTTTTACAGTGCTTTCACTGTGTTTACCACCCTCAATCTTTTGGTTCAGTTGAATGCACTAACAGCATTATTAAGACTCAATTGGCAAAATTTGCAGAGGCCCTCTAAATACCTTGGTCAAAAACATTGCCTCTGGTCCTTTTAAATCATAGATCCACCCCTTTAGGAACTGTTAAATTCTCATCTTTTGAAATAGTCACAGGATGCCCAATGCACTTGACTCCTGCTTCTTTTGACCACAATTGATAAAGGAGAGATACTCCAATATCACAAAGGTCTAATTGCTTCAATTAAAAATAACCATGTCTTGGTAGAACAATCTTTTCACAGTGCACCCTAAGGAGGTGAAGACCTTAAGCATCAAAATTTGCAACCTGGAGATTTCATCTATTGGAAAAGACACCTCCAGAATAATTCTCTTCAACCTCACTGGAAAAGCCCCTAATAACTATTGCTAACAAACACTTGTACTGCCAAACTCCAGGGAATAGACTCTTGGATTCATGTGACACACTTAACCTGACTGGACCTGCACATCATCTGGTGAACTGAAGGTAAAGATTTCCCAAAATTGAAGCAGAAAACATCTGATGAAACAGATTTCCCAAGATATCCCAATCAGACCAGTTGGAAGCTGGTCGTCAAAACTTTGATGATGACATAACACTTCAAATGAACTCCATTGTCTATGATCTTGATAACTTATGGACTTTAAATAAAAGTATCTCAGAGTTCTCCCTTCTACTCCTCCTTGTACTTGAATGTGATATTAGTAGGTTTTTATCTGTGTGCTTTCCCTCCAATGTGGGACACTACAACTCAAGAAAGGTCTTTCCTGGCATTGAAGGGAAAAGGTCCCTCAAAAGTGGTAAACCTGGCTCTTGATCAGCAATGATTTCAGAGAAAGGTCTTGATAAAAAGGGGGAAATGTAAAAAATTAATAAACAGAAATCTCCATTAAGTTAGAGTCAGGTGGTCAGAAGGGGAAGCTTTCATGCTCTGCATGTATAGCTGAGCCCTAAATGAAGAGGAAAGACCCTTTCTTTTTTTGGCAACAACTCAGCCAATGTAAAGCCATGGACCCTTTGTTTACTATTACCCTCTCAACTTTCTTTTCTCCCTCAATAAATGAATTCTCCTTCTTTTGCTATGTGGGGACCTGCACGTAGCTCATCATGGTTGCAGACCTCAAACTGCAATTCTCTGCTGATACTGAATAAACCCATTTTTGCTGGAGAAATAGCTGGCAGTCTATTTGTTTTAGGTCAATAACATTCAATTAATAATTATGAAAATTGTATTCTGGTTTAAATTTTTTTTCTACTTTTCTTTTAAAACTGTCTCTCCCTGATGGCATGTATCCATTGTTATAATGACAAACAAGAAAAATAATCCCATAAAATAAACAGGTTTAATCCAGATAATATAGAGTAGTTTCTCTCTCTCTCCCTCTCTCTCTGGTTCTTTTATCAGCAGTGTGTAATGAGCACAAATTTTGTAGACTGTGACTTGGGCTCCTTTTACCTTTGAGTTTTTTTCATAGAGGCAATCTTAGTGACTGCAATATCTTTTCTTTTAGTGTTATTGAACTTGTCATGAAATCCCAACGAACAGATTAAAATGTCAGGGAAAGTAGAACGGTTAAGTCAAAAGAATCTGAAGGACAAGATACATGGAATCTAGGCTTCAGTTGCAAATTTGCATTAACTATTCCTTAAAAGGAACCATTTATACACTCTGTTGTCAATTTCGTATCTATCGACAAAGTAGCTACCTCACAGGTTGGTGCCAGATCTAATGTCCAAACCTCTAGAAAATATTAAAGCCAGTCAAATACAAATTTTGTTTATTACTCTCACTCTTTTAAAATTTAATTTATAGTGATACATTTGAAATCTGTACAAAAAATTGAGCAATTTAGGAAAAAAATGAGTTATATAAATCCAAGGCATTAACTGCTCCCAATCATCCTGTTTTTTAGTAGGGAACAAGGAGTGAGATTTTTATGTTATGGATTAGGTCTGAAGTTCATTTTTTATTCTTTCTGGAAAGTCTGGGTGAGGGGACCACTTGAACTTTTTCAGCAGGTCAGCTTTTCATATGTATCTTGCCCTTTTCTCAAACTTATAAAGTCCTGTGACCAAAAGAAGATTATACAAGCATAGAAGAATATACAAGCAATAGGTAGTTATATACTTATACTTGTTTTTAGAATTTTGTTTCCTTTGAAGGGAATGGGAAAATGACCAGAAGCATGTGTGTTCTGTGTGACGTTAAGAGAATACATCCTGGAGCACTCTTACTGGCCCACAAATCACTCACTGGTAAAGCCATATTTTTTGTTTTAAGAAAGCCCCTGATTATTAGTTCAAGCTGGAGTATTCAAGAGGACCTTGCCATAACTATAAATTTACATTTGTAATATGATAAAATGAGAAGGTAGAAGAATATAATCTCTTACATTGGTTAGTCTTTACTATAGCTGAAGCCAAAATTTTAGGTCCAAGATATCTTGTAAGATATAAATCTTAATGTAGACCTATAAGGAAAAAAAGTCATAGCAAGTACAGCTTCAGATGAATTTTGCTTAGAATAAACTCAATGGCATAATTGGGCATCAATGGGTTTGGATGTAAATGGGTAGATGGCAATAACTCTGATGTTTGTATTAAGAAAGAATGTTTTGGTCAATAATTAATTGGTATTTTAATTTTCTTTTTTTAATTAATTAATTTATTTTTGGCTGTGTTGGGTCTTTGTTGATGTGTGTGGGCTTTCTCTAGTTGCAGCAAGCAGGGGCTACTCTTCATTGCAGTGTGTGGCTTCTCATTGAGGTGGCTTCTCTTGTTGCGGAGCAGGGGCTCTAAGAGCACAGGCTTCAGTAGTTGTGGCACATGGGCTCAGTAGTTGTGACTCATGGGCTCTAGCGTACAGGCTCAGTAGTTGTGGCACACGGGCTTACTCACTCCACTCATGTGGGATCTTCCCTGACCAGGGCTTGAAAATGTGTCCCCTGCATTGGCAGGCAGATTCTTAAACACTGCGCCACCAGAGAAGTCCTGGTATTTTAATTTTCTTTGATAAAAATGATTTTCTCTGCCTTCACTCTGGCCAGAAAGATTATAATTTCTTCTGGACACATATAAAAAGCAAAAGTTGTTTGAAAGAAAAATGAATTATCCAGGGAAATTCATCTAGTAATGTTTACATATTTTTTAAATAAAAAATTAAACTACTAAAGAATCATTAGGGAAAGTTTTCATTCTTTTTTGTTTGTTTACTTTCACAATTTAGTGGTAAAAGTGCCAGGTTAAGAAATAGGTCCATTTCAAGGAGAAACCCAAGGAGAAACACGCCAAGACACATAGTAATCAAATTGGCAAAAATTAAAGGCAAAGAAAAATTATTGAAAGCAGCAAGGGAAAAACGACAAATAACATACAAGGGAATTCCCATAAGGTTAACAGCTGATTTCTCAGCAGAAACTCTACAAGCCAGAAGGGAGTGGCATGATATACTTAAAGTGATGAAAGGGAAGAACCTACAACCAAGATTACTCTACCCGGCAAGGATCTCATTCAGATACGATGGAGAAATCAAAAGCTTTACAGATGAGCAAAAACTAAGAGAATTCAGCACCACCAAACCAGCTCTACAACAAATGCTATAGGAACTTCTCTAAGTGGGAAACACAAGAGAAGAAAAGAACCTACAAAAACAAACCCAAAACAATTAAAAAAATTGTCATAGCAACATACATATAGATAATTACCTTAAACGTGAATGGATTAAATGGTCCAACCAAAAGACACAGGCTTGTGAATGGATACAAAAACAAGACCCATATATATGCTGTCTACAAGAGACCCACTTCAGACCTAGGGACACATACAGACTGAAAGTCAGGGGATGGAAAAAGATATTCCATGCAAATGGAAATCAAAAGAAAGCTGGAGTAGCAATACTCATATCAGACAAAATAGACTTTAAACTAAAGAACGTTACAAGAGACAAGGAAGGACACTACATAATTATCAAGGGATCAATCCAAGAAGAAGATATAACAATTATAATATATATGCACCCAACATAGGAGCACCTCAATAAATAAGGCAACTGCTAAGAGCTATAAAAGAAGAAATTGACAGTAACACAATAATAGTGGGGGACTTTAACACCTCAATTACACCAATGGACAGATCATCCAGACCTGAAATTAATAAGGAAACAGAAGCTTTAAATGACACAATAGACCAGATAGATTTAATTGACATTAATAGGACATTCCATCCAAAACCAGCAGATTACACTTTCTTCTCAAGTGTGCATGGAACATTCTCCAGGATAGATCACATATTGGGTCACAGATCAAGCCTCAGTAAATTTAAGAAAATTGTAATCATATCGAGCATCTTTTCTGATCACAACGCTATGAGATTAGAAATGAATTACAGGGAAAAAAACGTAAAAAACACAAACACATGGAGGCTAAACAATACATTACTAAATAACCAAGAGATCACTGAAGAAATCAAAGAGGAAATCAAAAAATACTTAGAGCAAATGACAATGAAAACACGACGATCCAAAACCTATGGGATGCAGCAAAAGCAGTTCTAAAAGGGAAGTTTATAGCTATACAAGCCTACCTCAAGAAACAAGAAAAATCTCAAATAAACAATCTAACCTTATACCTAAAGGAACTAGAGAAAGAAGAACAAACAAAACCCAAAGTGGCAGAAGGAAAGAAATCATAAAGATAGAGCAGAAACCAATGAAATAGAAACAAAGAAAACAATAGCAAAGATCAATCAAACTAAAAGCTGGTTCTTTGAGAAGATAAACAAAATTGATAAACCATTAGCCAGACTCATCAAGAAAAAGAGGGAGAGGACTCCAGTCAATAAAATTAGAAATGAAAAAGGAGAAGTTACAACAGAAACCACAGAAATACAAAACATCCTAAGAGACTACTGCAAGCAACTCTATGCCAATAAAATGGACAACCTGGAAGAAATGGACAAATTCTTAGAAAAGTATAACCTTCCAAGACTGAACCAGGAAGAAACAGAAAATATGAACAGACCAATCACAAGTAATGAAATTGAAACTGTGATTAAAAATCTTCCAACAAACAAAAGTCCAGGACCAGATGGCTTCACAGGTGAATTCTATCAAACATTTAGAGAAGAGCTAACACCCATCCTTCTCAAACTCTTCCAAAAAATTGCAGAGGAAGGAACACTCCCAAACTCATTCTATGAGGCCACCATCACCCTGATACCAAAACCAGACAAAGACACTACAAAAAAAGAAAATTACAGACCAATATCACTGATGAATATAGATGCAAAAATCCTCAACAAAATACTAGCAAACAGAATCCAACAACACATTAAAAGGATCATACGCCATGATCAAGTGGGATTTATCCCAGGAATGCAAGGATTCTTCAATATATGCAAACCAATCAGTGTGATACACCATATTAACAAATTGAAGAATAAAAACCATATGATCATCTCAATAGATGCCAAAAAAGCTTTTGACAAAATTCAACATCCATTTATGATAAAAACTCTCCAGAAAGTGGGCGTAGAGGGAACCTACCTCAACATAATAAAGACCATATATGAAAAACCCAGAGCAAACAACATTCTCAATGGTGAAAAACTGAAAGCGTTTCCTCTAAGATCAGGAACAAGACAAGGATGTCCACTCTCACCACTATTATTCAACATAGTTTTGGAAGTCCTAGCCACAGCATTCAGAGAAGAAAAAGAAATAAAAGGAATACAAATTGGAAAAGAAGAAGTAAAACTGTCACTGTTTTCAGATAACATGATACTATACATAGAGAATCCTAAAGATGCCACCAGAAAACTACTAGAGCTAATCAATGAATTTGATAAAGTTGCAGGATAGAAGATTAATGCACAGAAATCTCTTGTATTCCTATACACTAATGATGAAAAATCTGAAAGAGAAATTAAGGAAACACTCCCATTCACCATTGCAACAAAAAGAATAAAATACCTAGGAATAAGCCTACCTAGGGAGACAAAAGCCCTGTAGGCAGAAAACTATGAGACACTGATGAAAGAAATTAAAGATGATACCAACAGATGGAGAGATATACCATGTTCTTGGATTGGAAGAAACAATATTGTGAAAGTGACTATACTACCCAAAGCAATCTACAAATTCAATGCAATCCCTATCAAATTACCAATGGCATTTTTTACAGAACTAGAACAAATCATCTTAAAATTTGTATGGAGACACAAAAGACCCTGAATAGCCAAAGCAGTCTTGAGGGAAAAAAATAGAGCTGGAAGAATCAGACTCTCTGACTTCAGACTATACTACAAAGCTACAGTAATCAAGACAATATGGTAGTGGCACAAAAACAGAAACATAGATCAATGGAACAAGATAGAAAGCCGAGAGATAAACCCATGCACCTATGGTCAACTAAGCTATGACAAAGGAGGCAAAGATATACAATGGAGAAAAGACAGTCTCTTCAATAAGTGGTGCTGAGAAAACTGGACAGCTACATGTAAAAGAATGAAATTAGAACACTCCTTAACACCATACACAAAAATAAACTCAAAATGGATTAGAGACCTAAATGTAAGACCGGACACTATAAAACTCTTAAAGGAAAACATAGGAAGAACACTCTTTGACATAAATCACAGCAAGATCTTTTTTGATCCACTTCCTAGAGTAATGGAAATAAAAACAAAAATAAACAAATGGGACCTAATGAAACTTCAAAGCTTTTGCACACCAAAGGAAACCATAAACAAGACGAAAAGACAACCCTCAGAATGGGAGAAAATATTTGCAAACGAATCAACAGACAAAGGATTCATCTCCAAAATATATAAACAGCTCATGCAGCTCAATATTAAAAAAAGAAACAACCCAATCAGAAAATGGGCAGAAGACCTAAATAGACATTTCTCCAAAGAACACATACAGATGGACAAAAAACACATGAAAAGCTGCTCAACATCACTAATTATTAGAGAAATGCAAACCAAAACCAAAATGAGGTATCACCTCACACCAGTTAGAATGGGCATCATCAGAAAATCTACAAACAACAAATGCTGGAGAGGGTGTGGAGAAAAGGTAACCCTCTTGCAGTGTTGGTGGGAATGTAAATTGATACAGCCACTAGGGAGAACAGTATGGAGGCTCCTTAAAAAACTAAAAATAGTATTACCATATGATCCAGCAATCCCACTACTGGGCATATACCCAGAGTAAACCAGAATTCAAAAAGACACATGCACCCCAATGTTCATTGCAACACTATTTACAAGAGCCAGGGCATGGAAGCAACCTAAATGCCCATCGACAGACAAATGGATAAAGAAGATGTGATACATATGTACAATGGAATATTACTCAGCCATGAAAAGGAACAAAATTGGGTCATTTGTGGAGACCTGGATGGCTCTAGAGACTGTCATACAGAGTGAAGTAAGTCAGGAAGAGAAAAACAAATATCGTATATTAACGCATATATGTGAAACCCAGAAAAATGGTACAGATGAACCGGTTTGCAGGGCAGAAATTGAGACACAGATGTAGAGGACAAACGTATGGACACAAAGGGGGGAAAGCCGCGGGGGGTGGGTGTGGTGGTGTGCTGAATTGGGCGATTGGGACTGGCATGTATACACTGATGTGTATAAAATTGATGACTAATAAGAACCTGCTGTATAAAAAAAAAAATTAAATAAAATTCAAAAATTAAAAAAAAAAAAAGAAATAGGTCCATTTCAGTGTGAGACATGGTGCCAAGCACCACAGAAAATATGAAGGTGGACACCACGAAATTCCTACATTTTGTTGCACTTGCAGCTTACTGCACACTTTAATATTTATTATTCATTTTGATCTTTCAACCACCCAGGGAAGTACACCTGACAGCTATCATTATCAATCTTTTTGGACACAGAGGAGGAAACAACAACAGAGACAGTAGCTGCCTTGCGCAAGGTCAAACAGCTAGTTTGGCAGGGCAGTGTCTTAAATTAATAATGGCTGTAAAGGGTTTTTATGGGGACCCTGACAAAAGAAAGACCGGCTCCAGCTGGGGAAATGAAGATACCAGTTTCAGCTGGGTAAAATAAAATGGGCCTTGAAAATAGTTTAAAGTACAAAGATTTGGCATTTCTGACAGTTGAAATGATGTTAAATAAAAGCATGGATTTATGAAAATTCAGATGTTGGATGATGGAGGGTCTTGCATAAGAAGATGGGGAGCCACCAAGTATTTTTGAGATAGTTTCTTGTTCATGAAATGAGACTTGGTCTACTGAGGTTTGAATTTCAGTTCAAAGCACTTATAAATTGTTTGATCTTGGACTTTAAACCTCATTTTTCTCAACAGTAAAATGCACATAAGAGTCATTACACTTAAGGGTTGTTGTGAGGCTTTAAATGGGCAAAGTACATATACCTGAAACATAGCACTAGAAAATAATTATTAGTCATAGCTAGGATGTGATTAAAGGTGAACCTCAGGAAGGTTATGATGGGGTGAACTGACAACAGGCGGTGGGGGGTGGGGCAGCGAAGGGAGGTAGAATACCTGGAGAAGGGGGTCAAGTTGAAGTTCACAAAGCAAGTTGGAGCCTATTTGACAAGAGGTCCTAATGAGGTACAGTGAGGGCTTGACTTGGGGTGCTAATTCTGGTAACATCAGGGGTCAAACATTTTAAAACCTTCAATAGGTGAGAAATTAAATGTGAAATGTGTGGTTTTTAATTGTCCAAAAATTAAAGCTTTTCCCTGTTTAGTGTCTAGGTTTAAAAAGTTTGATGACCAAATTTACAATGGTTTGTTCCAGTCAAAAAATTCTGTAAATACACCTGATAATTCTACCCTTCACACCTGTCTAAACAGCAACAAAGATCAGATTAACTAGCAGAAAGACCAACCCCTTCCTTTCCTTAATGAGGCTCCACTGATTTTTGCAAACAAATAAAAGACAATAAATTGCCCCAAATTGCCCTTTTTTCAAAGCCAGGTTATAGGACTGATTTGGGTGTTCCCAGCCAATTCAAGGTGATAAGGCCTCACAGCTGGACCATAAAATGCTTTTGCAGTTCTGAGGATATTCACCAAGTCCCTTTGTTCCCACCAGAGCTTTGGGTATTTAGAAGTATATCCTATTGGTCCCAAGACTAACATTTTTTTGTTTGTCTGTTTCACAAGTCAATGACCAAAACCTCTAAAAAGTCACAAAGATGCTCATGAGGAGGTCAGAGGCTTGCCAAGGGGCATTTGGTTTCTGGCCCAGAAACTCAGTACAGACCTGAGATCTGGGCTGCAGTAACTCTTAGCAACCTGTCATTACCTACAAGAGATAGTGAGTGGGCTTCCTTCCAGTGGCTTCTGTTCTGTATGTTCAATATTTCCCAGAAGACTGAGGTCTAATGCTACCCTGTTCAATGTGGGAGCCATGAACCACATGTGGCTGCTGAGTACTTAAAATGTGGCTAGAATTGACATGCACTGTGAGTGTAAAATACACCGGATTTCAGAGGCGTAGTATAAAAAAAAGAATGAAAATATCTCAATTTTTTATATCGATTACATTTTGAAATGATAATATAAAATTAATGTCACTGGTTTCCTTTTTACTTATTCTAATGTGGCTACTAGAGAATGTAGATTACATATGTGGCTCCCATTGCAGTTCTGTGGGAATGTGCTGCTCCAGAAGAATGCCATTGGTCTCCCAGATTTTCCTAGGTTCAAAGCATTTGGTAATTCTTGATTATTTTGCTGAACACCCTTTGGTTGTACATATAAACTCACTGTTCATGGGAGCTGATTATCTCTATTTATATTTGTCTTGTAATTTGTAATTGTCCTGAGAATCTGATGCTAGTGCTAGGTGACTTCTATTTGGTTTTAATAAAAGCTGAAGGGACCAAATTAGGTAGAAAAAAAAATAAAGACAGATGGAAAAAAAGGAAGGAAAGAAAAATACACTATATTGGGAAGTTTCTACTCAAAACACCTCTGTGGGATGTATGTTATATTCTCTGTTTTCATAGGTGAAGAAACGGCAGCTCAGAGAGGATAAGTAACTTTTCCAAAGTAATCCAGTTCATGCTTGTCAGGATTCAAGAGGTCTAACAAACTCCAAAGCACAAACTCTATCTCCTCATTATAATGCTTTTCCTGTACTGACAACGTTTGAGAAAACCAAACAGTAACAATTGATTTTGGAGATACTTCTTTTATTAATCACAAATGTCCTTATTTAAGATTTATGCTTGTGCAAGTGCTCATTTGTCAAATTATTTTAATATTGATTAAAGTATGTAGAACAAACTTTATTCATTAGTGGTCAATAAGTATTCCACATACCCTCTACTCTCTCTTCTGGTTGTGTAACCTTAAATAGCCACTTATGTAACATGTATTTAATGATACAAATCTCATAGGGCTGTTAAGGGGCTAAGAGAAGGCTCTGTGGGAGGTAGAGCTTTGTGCAACATAAACTTGCCAGGCAACCTCCCCAAACCCTATTCCTATCCCTGGAATGTACATGACATAACGATTCTTACACCTTGTTCTGCTACATTTATATTATATTGACAGAATTTTGAGGCCACTTTTCCTCTCTGTAAATAAGATACAATATGAAAAAGCTAGAAGTTATAAGGACCTTATGGTCACCTACTTTATCCCTCTCTTAACACAGGACCGTTTTTCTGGAACCACAGACAAGACTCATAAAGTTTCCTTTCAATAATCCAGTCCAGCCCTTTGATCTTTTTACTCAAGAAGTCTTTTTTCCCCCTTTGGTAAACTAAATTTTCCTCATTAATTACTTTGGATGAAAATGAGAAAAATACTGGAAGATTATTCTCACCCCATAACTTTGTCTTCTCTAGACTATTATGCTATGGCCTTTAAATTTTCTTTAACTCTTTTCTTCTTATTCACTGCTATCTCCTGAAATTCATTCACATGAATTTTCATTCAACAGGTTCTTATTTATTAGGTATGCAGCAGTTCTGATTATAGATAGAGGGATGCTGCCATTATTTTAGAAAATTTTCCTCTAAACTCAGTATTTGTTTTCTTGCTTACACTCAACTCCAGGAAAATGATTTAAAGAATTCAGGGGTAATAATCAATGGTTTGTTGTTTGCTGCTGTTGACTTGGTTAGTTTCCCATTTTAACATTTGAAGCTAAAAGTAAGATAAAGGAAAGTAGAGCAGGAGGGTCAATGGAAAAGGTGCCCTTTGTTCACCAGCACTTGACATGGAGTCAATGCAGTGTGCAGGTAGTGGTAGAAATAAACTGAAGCAATTAAAGTGCTGCATGAGGTCCCTCAGGCTGGGAGGGTCCCACCCAGGCAAATTTACTCTCACCATAGGGGTTGAGGGCATTGCCAAGGTGAATGTGTTAATAACCAAAAAGACAAAATGTAAGGAAAATAAGAGTGACTCCTCAATATGTATCTTACTGATCTACTCTCAAAACACTTTTCCTGTACTTTAATCTCCACATGTTTACAGATTTTAGTTCACAAGGAAGGAATGTTCCCTTCCTTGTGGGACTGCAATATTCGCCATTGCAGTGCCCATTGCAAGGGACACTGAAATGGCGGGTTACCACATCAGGCGAAGAGCCAAGACTAGTTAGGTGCTTGATGATGTTAGAGAGAATTTAGAACACTAATGGAAGAAAGATATTATAAATACTAATTACAGCCCTGTGAGTGGTTTCACAAACAAGGGCTGCAGAAGTCATATGTATTTTTTCCTTGCTTCACTATTAATATATTCCTTTACATTAACTAATCTTTTCCTCTGCTCAATTCTCTTACCATCTAAGGTGTGTAATCAATGATTAACCCTGTAACCTCAATATTAAACTACATGGTATCAAAGAAGGAGTGTGAATCATCTAGAAAAGAAACAAAGATCACTCAGAGATGCATAAAATGATACAGGGCTTTGTGTTTCATCTTTTGTGGAGGTGAGCTTGTCTTCAGTTGAATGAAGAATAGTTGCAACATATTAGGTGGAAATATAATGTTTTTGTCTTTATTTGGAAATTAAATATGGGTAAAGGAATGTTTATGAATGTTGAGTTGATCCAACCACCAACACTTTTAAAAGTGATAACTATATTTCTAAGGATTTGCTTCCCTGTATGGTTCTGGCATAGAGTTTGCCAACGAGAAGAACTACTGGGAGATTTGGAATTTGGAAATAAAGAAGAAACCAGTAGTCTTGGGAGGACGTGGTGGGAGCATGTTGGACATATATGGTAGCGCTCCAGGAGACTCACTTCATAGCCAGGCATGGTATCGTCACAGATCTTTCCATGAGCCCCTCCTCCACAGTCATGGCAGCCAGCTGTGGTAGATTCTTGACCTTCTCGGTGACTCTGACTTGGCCACCTTCTCCAGTGCTGTGGACTGAAGTCATGAGTAATTGTTTCTCTGATGTTCTAGCTACAGACTTCCAGGTATTTGCAGCCTAGTTCTTCCCACATTTGTAAAACCTCTAATTCCTATGTTATTTATCACTTTATTTTCAACACATGTGATGTTTCATTTTCCCTAACTGAACTCAGACAAAAGCAGTATGTGATCAAGTGATCATTATTATTTCCTTATTTTCATTCCTTCAACATTAATTGCCATAAATCTTGGGGACCTAATATTTTATTATAATCATTATGCTTAAAACTTATTGATGCAATATTTGTAAATAAGTAGACAAACACAATTTTTGTTTGCTAGACCATGAACCTGGAAATATTTTGAAATGGACTGGTTAAAATGATGTTAGCATTTAACTCTATGACTCTGAATGAGTTATAAAAATGATAATGAGACACGTACCAATATTTTATACTCATAGTTTGTTTCCAGGTAAGATGATGTTCAGTAGGAGGTAGTCTTGCTGATGATGTCACCAAAACATCTAGATGAATACTGAGGAAATCAATCATCATCTGATATTTGAGTACATAGTGTTAAACATTTTGATACTTTCAATATTTTAGAGTTCTGACATTTTGTAGATAAAATACAAAAATAATTCATGAAGCTTTTAACCTTTTATGCAGATGTTTGCCATAGTGCTCTTAGAGTAGAATAGGAAAACTCTAAAGTGCCATTTGTTTTAATTTCCACATTAATGTAAAAGGAATCTAATTAAATTGTCTAAATGCTGAGCCACTGAATTAAGCACTAGTTCTATGATTCAGGCAATTTCATCAAATGCATTTGATGTTTCTGGACTCACATCAAATCACCTGGTTTAGTGCCAGTTTCATGAATATCAATGGCAAGAGAATGACTAGTTAAAATGTAATTAAACATGAATGATTTCCCACTGCAGTTTTGTAAGCTAAAGCATATGTAGGTATGAGATGGTAATAAAACATAAACAAATATGTTCTCAAACACAAACCTCTCCCAAATCAACCATGAAAACATTGGCTTTGCTAAATATGTCTACTGTGCCAGTTAGGATAATTTTAGATTCAAGTGACTGCATGTCTAATTGAACCTGGCTTAAACAATGAAGACAATTCAGTATTTCACAAAACATGGACTCCAAAATTTCCAAGAACCAAATTATGCTAATTTTTAGACTTTTTAAAAAATTGTATGGGTCATTTTTTTAAAGCCTCAATGACAAACATTTTAAACTATGTTGGAAGAATAATTTGACAATGAATAGATGTTTGAGGTATCTTTGAACTTTTTAAAAACAAGTCTCCACAATTTGCTTCTGTAAATTACTGTGATTTCTGGAACTGTGCTCACATATATATTCAATAAGAATAGATTTATACAGAAAAACCTCTGTTGCAATTATTCTGAATATTCTAGTTAAAGGAGATTTATCCTATGCCAAATATGATAAATTCTTGCAATCATAGAATCTCAGGATTGGAGTGAATTTTAACATCCATCTATTGTATTAAATAAATAAATAAATAAATAAATATTTTCAGAGAATCAGTTTAATAAATTATATTTAACATAATCAGGCACTATTTAATTTTGTTGTTGGCAACAGAGTATTAAAGATTTTGCTGCAGTTTTATTGTGGTTACCAGTTATACTCTAAAAATGCAAAGGTTTTAGCTCATACAGTGTGTAGGTAGTAGAATGTCATATAAACCAATTACACCCATAAATTTAAATTTTCATTATTTTAGTGTTCCAGAGAAATCGTAACCACAGACTGCTGGTAATAGCGGTCTGCCAAATGCTAAATCACCAGAGAATTTCACTAACTTGTTAATCTAGCCCTAATGGCGCACCAATACGTATAGTCTCAGAAAACCTCATTGAATAGCTAGTAAACATCAAGACAAGTTTGATGAGGGTATTAAACCACTTCTATGCTGAATAATGACCAAAAGAATCAGCCTTTTCAGTGGTAAGATGTACAACATCCTAAGCAGTATTAACGCCTATTAAACTTGAGGAAAATATTTTGAAAAAGACAAGTTACCTGGCCTTAATAATAACAACAATAATATATTTCTGATTATAAAAGTAATATATGGTCATTATTATATAAATTTTGGAAAATGTGAACATAAAATATGAAGAAAAAGAAAAGTCTCATAATCTTACAATCCATAGGTAATCACTGCGTTTATTTTGAAAATATTATTTATGAGCATAAATTATTTATATATATAAATTTAATTCAAAGGATATATACAAGTTTGTGTATTACATTCTGTATCATTTAAGAATATTATTTTTAATTCCCCAATATTCTTCAATCATCTGGATGTATCATAATTAACTTAGCCAATGTCATATAACTGCAAAATTAGATTGTTTGCATTTTTTGTTACTACAAATAATTCTTTGATGCATATTTCTGTACATAATTTTTCAGCATATAACAGATTATTTGCTTAGATAAATTCCTCAGATGAGACATTGTTAAGTTAAATGGTAGGAACCCTTTAAAGATTCTATATTTATTATTTTATAATTTATATATTTACAATTTATAATTATATATACTTCTGTATTTATTTATACATTTATTATATTTTATATCTTATTCTTCCTTTTTACCCAAACCTCCACATCTAGCTTGCAATTTTGTAATACAATTTTAGTTTTTGTTTATTGTTTTGTTGTTATCGACCTCAAGTCCTTTGGGGAAGGAGGTGGTACTTAAGTATATATATTTAAGTAAATAATCAACAGAGAGATAGTAACAGAGGTTCGGGGAAAACTTTTTATTTATTTATTTTTTTTAATTTATGACTAAGTCCTAACCAGGACTATTTATTGATGGAAGTATTTCTTTTTCATGTGAGGTTGGTGATACTATCTCTTTCATGCTTTTATCTCTATGCTCTTTGCCACAGGTCCCCTTCCAAGAGTGACTAAACGGTTTCAAGTCTCACCTTACAAAACTAAAATCCTTCCTTTGGGGTTTTAAAATGAAAGCTCCAGATCCCCTCCAGCCTCTGCCTTCTCTTTCTCTCCATGTTGAAAAAAGTCGGCAATCACTTTCTCCACTACTTCCCTTTCACTTCCTTAGCCATGAAGCTGTCCCCTTGAAAGTCAGCCTGATTTCCTCAGTGGTCAATCCATGCCATACTTCTCAGCCCTACTGACTTAGTTCTCACTGCTTCTTTCTCAGAATGTGCTGTTCCCATGGAGTCCCTGGCACCACATGCTACTGGAATTTTTTCTTATTCTTTTTCTGGCCTCTCCTTCTCAGCTTCTTCTTCAAGCTCTTCTAACTCCATCTTTCCCTTAAAAGTTAGCATTTCTCAGGGTTTGGTCCCACTCCCTCTTTTCATCCTGTACACACATTCTGTGCAGTCTCATTCATTACTAAAATTATATCTCTAGCCTGATAACTCTCCTCATCTCAGTTGCCTATCACACATGGATGTCTAGCTATCTTGCAAGCATGTCACCTCAGCAGCTTTCCATCTTGGTCTTTCTCCCCTGGACCTGTTCCTTCTTTTGTTTTTCCTACTTTTGAGAATGGTACCACCAGATGGCTTCTTGTCAACTCCAAAAACCAAGGAGTCTTCTTTTGACTCCTCTCTGTACCTGTCTCCATCCAAACAACCACCAAGTCCTGGTGAAATGCTGCCTGAACATCTTCCAAATCACATCTGCAGCCTGATGCCCCCAAAGGGACTATATTCCCTCACTCACCTGAATGTCCCCTGTGCTTTGCACAGTGCCAGGGACATAGGAAGTGCTCAAAATATTTCTTGAATAAATAATTAAATTAATTTCAGAAAATTGAGAAACATTAAGAAACAACAGAAGTTATAGAGTTAAAAAATATCCTTCATGTTATTAGCACACAACTTGTTTTAGCAAACCAAATGAGACCGATATTTTTTACACTGAATTGTTTTTGGGAACATCTACATCAAAAATGTATACTTAGAAATGTCTTTTTAATGACTTCCAGGAGGCTATTTCTCCACATTTTATGTGAGAAAATGCTACACAGTGAGTAATTTAATCATAAGAGCTTTTGGCTGAGATTTAACATATAAACATTTAAAGTCAGAAAACATCAAAATGAAGCAGTATATAAACTGAAGTTTGCTGTAATGAAATTTCATATATTATTTGCTTTTGGGGATGCAAGAACTACATTTCCAAACATCTTTGAAACCTACTTATAAAATGCATAGAAAGAGAGTCTCTTTAATGTATTCTAATTTGTAGAAGTAAGTTCAGCTTCATTTTAGTGATAAAATTCTAATTGTTCAACATACATGTGTTGATAATGAGGCAACAAAGAGTGTGAGTAATTGGGTAGCTCTTTTGAAAATTGAATCCTGGTAATTCCTTTATCTGTAATTAGTAACTGAATGTTTCATTTTCCCAGGGCACTACTTTTAAAGATCTTGCTGAAAGCTTCTGCAACGCAGCATTCACATCTCATATTCAGCCTCTGGCCATCGAATACTACAGGCCTTTAAGAAATGAGAAGAAGAAAAGATTATTTATGAAGGGTCATTTGTGGAAGAGTAGAATTGCTTCTTGAGGTTGTGTTCACACCACAAGTCTGTCTAGATTTCCCGTGGTTGTCATGAGACTCTTGGAGGTTCTATTCTGCCAATTGGGATGAACGCCGTAATGTTGAGATGCTCTATAGTTGGGGGATGATGGGGCGTGTTGGGAGGTGAATTAGAAACTCTTTAGCCTGGATACTGTTTAGAGATTGGGGTTTAGAATTGATCATCCTTGTGATGATTAGCCTTGCATATATGCTCAGAGACTGAACAAAAAGGAGAAACATTAGCTAAAGTCATCACAGTTAATATCTTTAATAGATCATGTTATTGCCCTTGACCATTAGAATCTTGATGTTGACGTGGTAGTGTACTAAATGAACTCATGAACTTTGAGGTTAGGGTTGTTTAAGACACCGGCTGGACAGGTTTCCAGTACAAGACTGGACATTTACACTTTTTGTTTGCAGGAGATTCCTTTGACCTTGGTGAAAGCCAAAAGAGAGGAAACAGCATTCAAGGAGGCAGAACTTAAAATGAAAAACACATGTCATAGGCTCTCTGTTTAAATGAAGCATGGAACACTGTCTAGGAACGTGGTGGTATTTGCCCTAGCACAGTTTGGCCTGATGACTCAGAGGAATGCCTGACATTATGTTGTCCATGTACAATAGGCACAATAAAAAAGAGGTAAGGATTGGGCAGTGAAATTTCTTATATAGTGTCCCAAAAATATAAACATTTTTTGATCACATATATGTGTCTGTTCTGTAAACTTGTTAATGGCTGTGAAGTTCACATGTGTCTTTCATCTTGTTTATTTCAAGACACCAAATTAAAAGGCCATTAATTTCTGTGATTCTTCCATATTGTATAAGGGAAAGAATAACAAAAGCATGTATCTACAATTTAAAGATGGGAGATTTGTTACAAGGGGCTCTGACTGCGTTGTGACAGATGCTATTCTGTATTGAAGTTACTTATATTGTTAACTAACATTTATTGTCTCCTATAATGATAGCATTAGCATTTAAAAAAGAAAGCAAGTCAACTACCCATATGAAAAATAATTTGCTAAAATTAGATTTTAAAAACTATTTTCTGTCACTCTGTGGGTGGGATATGAATTGCCATGAACCTAACATATATATTTTTTTAATTTCATTATATACTAGTAAATATTTTTTCTTTCAGTATAAGTATGTGATTATCTCCTCCACTAATATATTTGCCTTGGAGTATTTAATCAAAAATATAATTTTATAACAAAGATAGTACATTTGATTCATTTCCTATTATGAAGCGTATATAACTAAAAAAATGAACTAGATTCTTATTGAAGGACAGGTCAGTGCTGTATATAAAAGAAAATATTAGTTCTTTCATCTTTTGCCTTCTCCTCTAGTCAAGAATGATGATGTGATTTTAAAAACTGCTTCCCATGACCTTACTCATCCTGATTTCAATGTTGATTGCCCTTTCCTTCTACTCTAAATTTGGTGAAACCCTACCCATCCTTCAAAGACCTGTACAAATGTCATCTTCCCCAAAGGACTCTTCACGGAAAGAATCAACTTGCCTTCTTATGTGCTCCTTTTGCCCTGGGCCACTGGGCTGGGCAGCACCTATGACAAAGATACGCTGTCTGCTGTGGTTTTTATTTATTTATTTATTTATTTTTGGCTGCGTTGGGTCTTCGTTGCTGTGCATGGGCTTCCTCTACTTGTGGCGAGCAGGGGCTACTCTTCATTGTGGTGCATGGACTTCTCATTTCAGTGGCTTCTCTTGTTGCAGAGCACAGGCTCTAGGAGTGCCACCTTCAGTAGTTGTGGCTGGTGGGCTCTAGAGTGAAGGCTCAGTAGTTCTGGTGCACAGGCTTAGTTGCTCCACAGCATGTGGGTTCTTCCCAGACCAGGGATCAAACCCGTGTCCCCTGCACTGGCAGGCAGATTCTTAATCACTGCACCACCAGGGAAGTCCTGCTGTGGTTTTTAATGAAGGTGGTCTGGCACTTCACCTCCTTTGTGGTCCAGTGGGTGATTCAGTACCTGTCACACAAAAGTGTTTGACTTAAATAGTGAAACATAAAATAAGTTGACAGTCTTTAGATATGTTTCAAATGAAAATACCATTATTTTCCTACTAACTCAAGGAAATAAAAATTTTACTTCAAAGAAATAAACATTTATTATCTTCATGGTTCAAGTGATGGGATCCAGGCTGAAAGGCCTTTATTTTGTTTCTCTCTCTGTACTTGTTTTTGAATAGGTTAAAGACCAAATGGCTAAATATCAACAATATTTATGAAAAATAATGCCTATTTAATTTGCTAAAATTGCTCTATTGTCTCCAATTTTGCTTAAGAATCATCTCTTGTTTATGGCTTCAGATACACTACTGCTCAAAGCAATTGTAACAATCAACAGTAAAATATATGTTACCTGTAACATGATACAATTCAGCTTTTAAGATCAGCTTTACAAATGTTTCATGAAAGGTTATTGCTCCATTTGTCCTTGTTTTTACTTTTGATGTAAAAGATGATGATATAAAAGCAAATATTTTGAAAACATATTAAGTAATAATAGAAACCCTAATACAATGATTTTCATTTTGGCTAGTGACTTTTCTTATATATATATGTATACACATTTTGTATACCTGTAATTGTATTGAAATTACATTTTACATTATACTTTTTGGCTGAACACCATATCATAATATTTCATCATGTTTCAGCATGTTCTTCATTATTACAATTTTTAGAAAAGTATATTTTTCTATTATGGCATTGTGTTATAATGTATGCATATTATACACATATATACATATATGCCATATATACTATATATAATATAAATGAAAATTAAATTTATTATTTATATAATATACATTAAAATAAATATATAAATTTGCCTATCATCTATCTATCTATCATCTAGCTAATTAGCTAAACATCTATCTGAAATCCAAAATAAATCGTTCAGGCTACCTAAATGAAATATAACATTCTCTCTATTTTCTTCTAACAATTTTCTTTAGAGGTCTGTGGCAAAATGAAAAATGTTTTGTCAGAAAATAATGGGCTATTGATTTAACGACATGGGGAATAGCAGGAAAAGAGCTTGTGGCTAAGGACTCTTTTTTTTTTTCCAGATGGATGGAATACTTTATTTCCTTTAAAGTACATTTTTTTAAATTTATTTATTTATTTATTTATTTTTGGCTGTGTTGGGTCTTCATTTCTGTGCAAGGGCTTTCTCCAGTTGCAGTGAGCGGGAGCCACTCTTCATCGCGGTGCACGGGCCTCTCACTATCGTGGCCTCTCTTGTTGCGGAGCACAGGTTCTAGACGCGCAGGCTCAGTAGTTGTGGCTCACGGGTCTAGCCGCTCCGCGGCATGTGGGATCTTCCCAGACCAGGGCTCGAACCCGTGTCCCCTGCACTGGCAGGCAGACTCTCAACCACTGCGCCACCAGGGAAGCCCCTAAAGTACATTTCTGAATGCTTACTATGTTTTAGAAATTGAGACTTTGCTAGAATCACAAAAATGCACATACACATCAACTAGTAGAATTTATATTCCAGGGAAGGGAAGAAACTAAAAACAGATAATTAGACAAATAAAATATTTTTGAATTATAATACATCCAGGAAGGAATTTTTTTTTAAAAAGCATCACAGATTGGGAATGTCTGTTTAGTGAGAGGTTGGTGAATTCCATATTGGTCCTCTGATTGCAAGGAGTCAGATTGTGTGGGGAAAGCTTTCAGGCAGTGGGAACACATGAGATAAAGCTCTGAGGTGGAGAAGAGCTTATTTGAAAAACTAGGAGCGGGGGTGGGGAAGAGTGAGCCTCAGACAGTGAGCAGAGGGTAAGTGGCATGAAGAGATTGAAGTGACAGCATCAGATTGAGAGACGTGATAAGGCAGACTTGTCGGCTGGGATTAGCAATGTGGGCTTTGTTCTTAGAGTAATGTGAAACCTGTGAATGATTAATCAACATGGTAACATGGTCCAACTTCCATGTTGTTTACTCTTCACCCAACGTGAAGAATGAATTGAGGGGGGAATGGAGACCACATAAAGGCAGTTGAAATTGTCTAGGTCAGACATATTGGCATCTTGGAGTAGGATGATAGCAGAGGAAATGGAGAATAGTAGGCAAAATGAGATGTGTCTTTTAGGTGGGAACAAATGTGTAAGGTGATACTTGGATGTAGGGAGTAAATAAAAGAAAAATCAAGAATGACTTAAATGTCTGACTAAGCAACCAAGCTGCTGATGGTAATATGTACTGAGAGGTGGGAGACATATGAGTTGGTGGGATGGATAGCAGTGGTGCCGTTAAGTAGTCAGTTGAATACAATGGATCTGGGCTCTGAGAAGATGGTCTGGCAGGGGAGGCTGGTAGACTCTTTTGGTGCTGGGGAAAGGCCCTATGGCTAAGGCCCTCCAACAATATGTGTGCCTTCATCTTAACTATGCCTTTAACTCTGAGGAAATGGATGAAATCATTTACAGAGAAAGAGGAAAGGTCAGTTCGAGATCAAGGTCGAGAACACCAACATTTAAAGGTTGAGTAGAGATGGAGAAGCTCACAAAGGAGATTCGACAGTTGAAAGTAGCTTTATCTGTAATATTTTACCCTTAAGGTGTCTTGAGCAAAAATTACAAAGTGTATTGATAAATCTGGATGACAGATGCATAGATTTCTATTCTCTTATGTTCTATAGTTTTTTAATATGTTTAAAATCTGCTTAACCTAAAAGATTTTAAATTATGGAATGCTTTGCAATAGTCATTCATAACATGATAAATGACACAAACTTCACAAGCTCTCATTTCTTTATTAGTTAATGACTAACAAACTATCACTATAAATGTTGGAATTGACACCACTGAGGTTCTTGTAATGCTAAATGATGTAGATAATAAAGCGTAATATGTAGGGTCACCTACTAGAGAAATTTTAAAGTGACCTTAAAAGGCAAGTCTCTGAAATGAAACTGCCTTCAACTCATGTTCTCCATTTGCTGTAAGCCACTGGTCCCACGGCAGGAAGGGGTTGTAAAGCCTTCTAATCCATCACATCATTTTCTGATGGAGAAACTGAAACTCAGAGATGCTGAAGGGCTTGTTCATAGTCTCAGCCAGGTCTTCGAAATTCTCTTCTCAAGACTCTTCACGTAGTTCCTATAAAGACACATTTTGATGACATGTCTCCAGAGATGGCTTTATGCTCTATGAGAAATATGCATTTCAGACATCAGGTTTAGCGTGCATGAAGTTTGGAAAAGCTCAAGTAGACCGTTTTATAATATAAGCTTTGATTTTTAAAACATCTGTGTGCTGTTTGTAATTACTGGTAGGCTGCAGGAAACTTTTCTACAATAGAAAAAAAAGTTGTGAGATGTGTTTTGATTTAAGCAAGCTGATTATATAACAAACAAACTATACCTAAATGACAAAAATGATTAAACACATTACAAAAGGATTTTTTTTACTTTATGCAAGTATCCTACATGCTATTTCCTTAAACATAAGATCTCCTGGTACTGAAATGGCAAATAGGTTTAATTATGTGTGTCACCTCTAGTTGGTAGTGGCTGCCTGCAGCAAGCATTGAGAAAAGGCCATGCCTGGACTTACTGGGCATATTAGTTAGAGCTCTCCAGAATCAATGTGTATATTTATATACAGAAAGAGATTCATTTTAAGGAATTGGCTCTTGTGATTGTGGGAGCTGGCAAAGTGTGGAATCTGTAGGGCAGTCCAGCAGGTTGGAAATTCAGGTAAGAATTGATGGTACAGTCTTGAGACAGACTTGCTTCTTCTTTCAGAAACCTCAGTCTTTGCTCTTAAGGTCTTCAACTCATTGGGTGAGCCCCACCCATATTATGGAGGGTAATCTGCTTTACTCACTTCTTCTGATTGTAAATGTTAATCACACCGAGGCAATATCTTCACAGCGACATCTAGACTGTATGACCAAACAAGTAGGCACTCTAGCCTAGCCAAGTTGACACATAAAATTAGCTATCACATTGAGGAAGAGGGCAACTGTTACCGAAAGCTCAGCTTCTCTGTACGCCAGTGCCGAATCGAATCTCAGAGACAGAGCTTTGGGTGAAGTAGAAAAGGATAGCTTTATTATTTTGCCAGGCAGAGGGGGACACAGCAGCCTCCTGCTTCGAAAAACTATGTGTCCCAAGCCGGGAGGATTTGATGAGTTTTTAACAATACTTCAAGGGTGAGGTTGCTGACAAGATTAGAGTGTGTGCAGGGTCTCAGGTGGTCTCTTAATCTTAATGAGCTTCCCTGGTCCCTTTAATCTTGCCTCAGGTGGTTTCTTGGCTGCTCCTTCCTTGACTAGCAACAGTTCAATAATCTGCCCTTTGGAACTCAGGGAAGGTCATGGAGGCTGGAGTCTTGCTTACAAGAAATGGGGAAAAAAAAGAGGCCTTCATGCACAGGCCCCACTCGATTTCACAACAAAGGCTTGCAGCATGTTGAGGAGGGCTGAGAAGCATTATTCCTGCCATGTGTTTGCCATCCTTATCCTGGTTTTATTTAAATCTTCCTTTAGTGTAAGAAAATCCCTTTTATTGGCAAAACTTCAAGAATATTATTGCATAAAATGAAATAACTTAAGTCCTAAAGATTTTTTAATTTGAAAGGCGGGAAGACATAGACTTTATATCTCATGAAGAGAGATTTCAATAAATGTACATTTTACTTTATTGTTGCATGATTTTCTAAGAAGGTGTTTAAAATCCTTCCTATCTTGTTCCATCCCATTATATAATTCAAAATTTCAGACCACATTCGCTATGCATCCCTCACTCACCCATCTATGCTGTAGAGAGTTCTCCACTGGTAATACTTTTATACCCTTACTTAGAGAAATTACTGTCTGGATTTTTCAGAAACTAACCACCACTTAAGTCTCAAGATTAAAGTGTGACTGTCAAAAAAATTTTAATCATCATTTGATGGATTTCCTTCATCTATTATGTTAGTTTTAATCTTTTAAGTGATATGACACATCTTAAACTTCTGGTGACTTCATCAGTGTCTCGTCTTATCTAATGCGACGTGCCACAGCCCAAACAATTGTACTATTGTATCATAAGGCCTACAGTTTCAGAAAACCGTGGGGGAAAGTCTCATTTGAGAAGTGGCTTCAGCTATACTTTTTAGTTAGATGAGATTTGAAATAAGACTTAAAATAACAACCTTTGTTATAAAAACATCTTCATAGAAGAACATTCAAAAAATCTCAGAAAAAATAAACCCTTAGAAGTAAAACAATGATTACCAAAGGAATGATATTGGATAACATTGGAGTAAAACCAAATCCAACAAGTATTTTCATTAGGGTGTTCCTTTTGTTCTTCTCAAAAATGTTTTATATTATTGAATATCACATGTCTCTCTGAATTTCTGTTTTTAGTCACGTTTCCTGCTCAGAACATATGGAAAGGGTAAATGTAAAATTTGAATGATATTATAAACTATGAGAGAGGATCTTGAAGGATTAAAGAGAGGATCTTTAGTTAAAAGAGCTAAAACTGTGTCTGCAGTTAGATGTAGACAACCATTTTGCTTATCCTATATTCTTTTTATAGAATATGAAAAAAATGTAAAAAGCAGTTCTTATAAAATCCTGTTACTTTATGTGTTTACATTTTGATGTTGGTATCAATTTACTCTCCTACAGATGCTTAATATTATTATGTTTTGAATACAGAGAAGTTTCATGTGTATAAAACTGCAGAGAATCCTAGTGGTGGACATTTATGAATTGGGAAATGATTCCATAGAGGACTTTCACTCAGAACTTCAGTGCTGATTCGTGAAGTCTCCTGTGCCTAGGGCTTGGGTCTCCTGAACAAACTGAAGCGTGTGGTTCTTAGATGTTAGAGATGACTTTGAGTCACGGCCAAAAGTAAGGGTAGATATGGGGTGTTACTTCAGTAAATCAGGTGTAAAATGTGCTGTTAGTAGTTGGCCCATTTAATCTTCACTTGTCTACTTTGCTGCGGTTGGAAAGACATGGCCTTTCTTTCCTCTTGCAGTTTTAAATTTGGACCTCCAGAGTACAAAACACCCCGATCCTTAGTCTTCCTGTGACGACTCAGAACCGTCGCTGAGGCACAGTGAGCAAATCAGCCAATGCTGGACTCAGAGGCCAGGGCAGATTGCACACGGGGTGTGGCTGGCTAACCCCGGCCAACCTGGGGAGGTAATAATATTAACTGCACATTTTATCTCATGCCAGACCATAGGACACACATGCTTGCAGCAGACCTCCCGACAAATCTACAAGGTAAGTTTAGTACTCCTATTTCACAAATAAGACAACTAGCTTAAGAGTTACCTATCTAAGACTAAAGAAGTTCAGATGTAGAATTGGAATCTGTCTGTTTCCAAACCCTGCTTTGTTTTTGTTGTACTTTTGTTTTGTTTTTTCATTACTGAACCTGGTCTCGTACATTTTGAGCTTACTCATCCAACTTGATAGTGACTTGTTCCATAAAAAAAAAAAAAGACAAATTATACCGGTCAGTTCTAGGAGACATTTACTATTTCACTGACTTTCAAAAACAGGTCATCAGAGCATTTGAATTGTTGTCATAGCAGCAGCTTACAATGTTGAAATAAAGGGTTTTGGGGTTTGCTGATAACGAAGATGAGGGGTTCTTTAAGAAAGAACCCAGAATGCTCTGAATTGATTTGGTTGTCCTGTAGGCCTGAAATTGGTTGTCATTCAAGATTCAGGGCAGATGGTCTGCAGTGCTGTCGTGTACTCCTGGGTATTTATCAATTAGGATTCAGCAGCATTTTGCCTGTTCTCATTAGGTAATTACATTTAAAATATTCCTTATCACAGGAAAGAAAAACCTAATTACTAAATCTTGATTAAACCTTGTGCTAGAGGCTAACCTCTTGACCAGTGACATATGACCATGATAAAAAATTTAAAAAGGTAAGCCAGAAAATTGCTTAGGGAGGCTGACAATGACCAGTGAACACATAGTGACTCAACTAGGAAAAATGTTTGCTTTCTCTTTGTTTTGCCCTTTCCTAGCGTCAATGATTACAAATAATATTAGCACCATTGCAACCACATGTACTGTTGACAACCAGAAGTATGTCTTGATTTTGCTATAACTCCAAAGCTCTTCAAAATATATTCTTAAAGAGCAGCTTTGGTGGCCAATAAATGAATAGCAGCACATCTCCTTTCTTACGCCTCCTCTTCACAGGCAGAGAGCATAAGATTGCATTGATATACAATTGGAACCTAACCTGCATTTTCATTTTTATTGAATCACATGTGACAATAAACTGAAACCTCTCTGAAGCTTTTAGTCTTTGACACTTTTATATTGTAAATTCTATTATCATCAGGCTAATATCACCAGGCTAGATATTTCTCACAAAATGTTTTTTAAATGTATTACTAGATATTTTGGACTAGTGTGCCGTGGTTTCATTTGTGACTATAACTCCAGGACTTAATGTGGTAGATATTTTTATCGTCTTCATTATTTTTTAGAAGGATTTGAGGACCAGAAAAGTAAAGGTAGTTTTTCAATTTTTTAACCAACCAGTATGTAAAACTTTCTCCCTTTTTACCATTTATAATGTATACTTTTGGGGAAACAAGTTTGTTAACCGTATCATTTTCATAACAATTTCTGATATTAGTGCATATTCAAATAAATTCAGAAACAAGTTGTTTACAAGAAACCACGATCCCCCTGCTCCTAAAGTGTTTTTCTTCTTCGGAAAGTGCGTAGTTCCCCCTCCTGTGGATGTACTTACTTTGAAAGTCCTTTCTAGTTTCAGGTCTTCTGAAGGTATGTAGGATTAAGACTCTCCTCTTGAAGGAGTCTTTTCTTGACCATCTTATAAAAATTAGCCTCTCTTCTCCTTGTTCTGGCAATAATTTTGTTTATTTGTTTGGGTTATGTTTTACCCCACAAGAATGAAATCTCTGCAAGGGCAGGGATCACGTCTGTCTTATTTACCAGTGTTTGCTCAGTGATCATGGTTCAATGCTTGGCAGATAGTGGGTGCTTAAAAAGTATCTGGAGATGGAATTAATGTATGAGTGAGTGGATGTGTACATGAATTAATGACTGAGGAAGAAGTGTAGAATGAGATTTCAGCAGAGGGATTCACCTGGGTCACTTCTGATGGGATCTCAGCATATTGAATGTGGAATTTTATACCCATTAGTGGCTGCAGGCTGAGTGATGAAAAACAAATAACAACAACAGAAATCCAACAGGCAGATTTGCTACTGCAGCCACTTTCATTTATTAAACTAGTATTATTACAGGCCAGACCTTGTGCTACATTTCATTTTTCCTTATTTTGTTTAGTCCTCTCTACAGCACTTGAAAGGTTAGGGTAGGCCTCACTAAGAAGGTGCTGTCAGAGCAGGAGAGAAGGCAGAGAGGAAAAAGGAGAGGAGCAGAGATTTGAACTATTATGCAGGTAATTCAGGCATAAAGCACACTCTTAGCATTTGGCAGATTTAGACCTTTCTTATCGATGTTTCTTTGCCTGTGGAGAAATAGTCTTCTTTATCTTTTTACTATTTTGAATTTGACCCCTTAGAGGGTCAAAAGGCACATACTCAGTGTCCTATGGTAAATGTCTTTCCACAGAGCTAACCCAGTGCCGTGGTCCATGTTAGTGGTACTGGGCTCACAGTTTAATTGGCAGAGGGAAGAAGTGAGTCAATGACATCCATCATGTCTACCAGGTGGGCCACGCAAACTGCAACTTGTATCAATCAGCGGGCAGTCCTGCATGGTGCATAGCATCATCAATGGGAGAGAATCTGTGTTCAGAGAGGACATCCAAGAGGGTAAAATGTACGCAACTTACAGTCAAAAGCCATTGCAAAGAGTCACATTAGAAAGAGCTTTACCACCTCCTTCTCTTCTCCCCCTCACACACCCCAATGTGTGAAGAGAGGAGAAAATTCAGAGGTAAATTGCTTGTGCTTGTACTAGGGAATAACAAATCTGGCTCCATATTGGATCTGTTTCTTTTTCTTTAACATTTGTGCTCTGCTGCCTGTACTTAGTCATGCTGTCTCTGTACCTTGTGTGAAAGAGTGTTGCCTATAGCCTGAAATATACAGGACAGCCTATTCTCAGGGCTCTGACCTTTAAGAGTCCATTCATACAGAGAGAAAAAGTTGCAGAACAAAGAATAACATTTGTTCTGTTGGAGGTTTGCAGGAACATTGTGACCTGACCTACATGGACAGCTGCAAGAACAAAGGATTCTTGCACCAAGAAGTCTGCAACAACCAACCACGCCCCTCCCTTTTTTAGTATAAAAGAGGCCTGAATTCTGACTGGGGTAAGATGGTTCTCTAGGACATTAGTCTGCCATCTTCTTAGTCTGTTGGCTTTCTGAATAAAGTTGCTCAATCCCTTGTCCCAACAACTTTTCTCCAGATTTATTGGCCTGTTGTGTGGCAAGCAGAATGAGTTTGGACTCAGTAACATGGTGAGAAGTAACTGTGCATAGGTGGGGTTTGAAATACCAGATAGAGTGACTCTATCCCATCGTATAAGGAACGATAAGAACCACTTGGGCCTCAGGATGCAATTCTGACACTTGAAATGCATTAATACATTCTTTTGCATCAAACTATATAAAGATCATAGACATATATCGATTGTACTCTGTTTCTTGGCTGGTCATGTTTGTTGGGAAGTAGCACATTAACAGGCATTTTCTATACCCTGAACTAACTTACCCATAATTCTCTGCACTTGTTAGTTTGAAGAAATGTGGATAATGAGATCAAGGCTAAGGGACGTATAATATTTCATCCTGCTGTCAAAACCTATTCTTTAAATAACTGGAAACTTCGGAAACATTGAAATAAAAGTAGTCCTCAAGGGAATAGAAAGGATTTTTTAAAAAGCAGGAAGAGAGACAGAAAAAGAAGAAAGAAATTGGACTTTGGGTGATAATGATGTGTCAGTGTACATTCATCCCTTGTAACAAATGTACCACTGTGGTGGGGGATGTAGATGATGAGGAGGCTGTATGCCTGTGGGAACAGGGGATATATGGGAATACTTTCTGCTCATTTTTGCTATGAACCTAAAACTGCTCTAAAAAATAAAATGTATTTAAAAATATAAATAGATAAGTTTAAAAAAATCTATGCATGCAGTTGGGATACTGCCGTTTGTAGGACTTAAGTAGTCATGTTGATTACTACATCCGAATTAATGACCACGCATAGAATGGGGACACCTGAACTTTCAGGTTATATATGCTTCCTCCTTGTGAGTTCCTCCCTCACAAGGCAGTGACTTTATCACTTTGGCTCTGAGCTATCCTCCCATACAAAATTTCATTTGGCTCTTATATATGAAAATATACTTTTTAGAGAAGTCTGAGAGGATTATGCTTGACAGTTCTGAAAGAAATCCTCCGAGGTAAAAAAAAAAATTCACTCTGAAAATTCAAAGGTCTAAAGATCATTGTGAAGCCAAAACTAAGAAGCTGGTCCTCCACAGATGGGGAAGCCTGCTGTAAACCTGGGGAAGCTCAGATTCTAGGTTCCCGTAAGTGGTGGGATACTCACCAATTATGGTGATTCTGCCTCCATAACCTAGGGGAGATTTTCCAGGCCTGACTGCCTTGCTTCCATGGAACTTAAAGATTAAGGTTATGTTTGTTATATTAACTTGTGAAATTCTTGCTTTGCCTAAGGTTTCTCTGAATAAGAGTGAGTTTATTAAGGTGAGGAAATTCATTGTCTCCTTTTTAACTAATTTTAATACTTATCTCCAACTATATGTCTTACAAATAGTGCTTCCTTTTCTCTATAAACTCTTCATTCCAAACTGATTATTACCATATAGAAACCCTCACATCCATGTCCATTGTCATTAGAATGAGGTTCATGAGATGTTAAAGTTGCAAACCAGAAAGTGCAATTTTTCACCCTTTTAAATTGACCAGGTTTTCTGGGGAAGTGTATGGCAAATGGCTAGAACACATGGCAACCAAAACAGGAGATTTGAAATGATTTGGAATATTAAGAAGAGAAGGGAAGAAGATGAATGAATATGTGCTGTTCGGTGGAAACTATATAACTTTTGCTTTCGGAATTGTGATGTACAACTCTTTAAGTGAATTCGGAAATTCAGTTACTGTACATTTTGTTAAATAATTTCATTCCTTGTATTTTTAAGAAAAGCATTTAAGCATTTATTGATGAATAATTTTCAAATATATTAGGACGCCTTTCTTGATGATCTGTTCTAAAATAATCATCCACTTTCCCTTTGAGAATTTCAAAAATCACATTTTAGTCTATTGAATATATACATTTCCATTAATAAACTATGTTAAAATTGCTTTGGGTACTGTTTCTTGGACACCAGGAAACATCAGTGTTTCAAACAGTGTACAAAAGGCACTGATTGGTAAGATTTTTTTTCCATTAGCTATTGCATGATTCATCAGCTATTTATTGGGCTTCAGAAACAAGTTCATAAAAATGGAAAATAACAATTAAAACCCCCTGAGGGTTATTAATTACCAGCTGACTTTCTTGAACCCATTACCTTACATAATAAAAATTATATTCCTACACAGTATGTCTCTCTGTAATCCGTGTGAATGCACACACAAACACAATTATCTTTTCTAAGTAATGGTCTCTTGTTATGTTTTTTTTTTCTACTATTATTCTCAAAAATAGAGCTGAGTGCCGGAAACTTCCAATTCTAAATCTGATATTATGTAAAACCATTTATAAGCCTCTTTCAGTTGATGCTATTTATATTTAATTATTACCAAATCTTTATTTCCTGTGGAAAGCGTCAAATATTACAAACATTTCTTCAGATTATTTTAATACCCTTATTTTTGCATTAAATCTTTATAAAACAGCCTTTTCAGCATAATTTCTAGTGGGAAATATATATATATGAAATATATATATACGTATATAATTTCAACACAGTGAGAGCTGCATAAAATTTTCTTCCTATAATGTTTATCCTTTGGAAATTCATTCTCATGCGTATACCTGACACTTCTTTCTATTCTTGTACTTAAAATATTTCATTCTTTGTCTTATTTGGAAAACATTATGAGAAGTTTTTATCTTATTATAATTCTTTTTTTCATAAACAACAACAATAAAAACTCCCTTACACCTGGTGTTCATGAAATGAGTATAGAAAGCCACATTTTGGAACTTAGAATATTTATTACTAATGTTTTAATTGAAATCCTTTTTACTTAAGAAGAAAACACTTAGATAGCAGGTTATTTCCAGTTACAATGAGACCACTTACTTAGGCAGGATAATCTATAATAATCTAAATAAATAATCTATTTGGGCAGAAAATCAAGTCATCTGATTTGTGTCCAGTATCAAGTTTTCTCCAACTTAAGTTTGTAAAAATAGTTGCTCAGGGCTGTCTGACGTTATCTTGCATACAAATTATCTGAGGTTCTTGTTAAAGATGCAGATCTGTAGACCCAGCACTCCATTGAAATAGCTCTCATCAAATTCTGCAATGATTCCTGTCTTGTCAAACATAATTATCATATGACTGCTCACCAGCACTTGCCACAGTTGCCAGTCTATCCTTTTGATGCACTTTCTACCCAAGAATTTTTGAAAAAGCCTTCACTTTACCTCACATCAACAGCTCAGTCTCCTTACCTAGTTTTCCCTCTTCTGAAAATCTGCTGCTGTTAACAAGCATCCCATATAATCCTCCCACCACAATAAACACTTTAATTTCTTTCTTACCTTAATTACTTATTACTAAGACATTTCACCCTCTAGTTGAGATGATTCATCACCAATACATTTCATTATTTCATTGAAAATCTATTATGCCCAAACATTCAAAGAAGCAAAATATACAGTCACTGTTTTTCAGGGAGAGGGACCCACCTGAAAAGTTAAATAATAAGGGGGAATTCTTCCAAACACATTTTATGAGGTCAGTATGACACTGATACCAAAACAAGACAAGTATGCCACAGAAGAAGAAAATTACAGACTAGTATTCCTGATGACATTGGTGAGAAAATCCTCAACAAAATATTAGTAAACTGAATTCAACAATACATTAAAAGGGCTATCCACCATGTTCAAGTGGGATTTATTCCAGGGATGCCAGGATGGTTAAACATCTGCAAATGAGTCAATGTGACAAAATTCAACATTCATTTATGATAAGAACTCTCAATAAAGCAGATATAGAGGGAACAAATGTCAACATAATAAAGGCCAAATACGACAAGTCCATAGCTAATATATTCAACAGTGAAAAGCTGAAAACTTTTCCTCTAAGATCAGGAAGAAGATAAGAATGTCCACTCTCACCACTTTATTCAACATAGTAGTATCAAAAGTCCTAGGCAGAGCAATTAGGCAAGAAAAATAAATAAAAGGCATCCAAATTGGAAAGGAAGAAGAAAAACTGTCACTATTTGCAGATGACATGATATTATATATAGAAAGCCCTAAAGACTCCAACAAAAAACTATTAAAACAAATAAATGAATTCAGCAAATTTCCAGGATGCAAAATCAATACACAAAAATCCGTTTCTTTACACTAGTAATGAACAATCAGAAAGAGAAATTAAGAAAACAATCCCATATACAATGGCATCAAAAAGAATAAAATACCTAGGAGTAAATCTAACCAAAGTGGTGAAAGATCTGTATAATGAAAACTACAAGACATTAATTAAAGAAACCGAAAAGCACACAAATAAGTAAAAAGGTATACCTTGCTCATGGATTGGAAGAGTTTATATTATTAAAATGTTTATACTACCCAAAGCAATCTATAGATTCAGTGCAATCCCTATCAAAATATTAATAGTGCTTTTCACAGAAACAGAACAAATAATCCTAAAATTTGCATGGAAGCACAAAAAACCCTGAATAGTGAAAGCAATCTTGAGAAAAAGAACCAAGTCAGAGGCATCACATGCCCTGATTTCAAACTATATTACAAAGCTATAGTGATTAAAGCAGTATGGTACTGGCTTAAAAACAAACTCAGAGATCAATGGAACAGATAGAGAGTGAAGAAATAAGCCCACATGCATGTGGTCAACTAATTTATGACAAAGGAGCAAAGAATATACAACAGGAGAAAGGATAGTCTCTTCAATAAATGGTGTGGGAAAAATAGGACAGCCACATGCAAAAGGATGAAACTGAACACTGTCTTACACCATACACAAAAATTAACTCAAAATGAATTAAAAACTTGAATGTTAGACCCAAAGCCATAAAATCAGAGCAGAAAACATAGATGGTAAGCTCCATGGCACAGGTCATGGCAATAATTTTTTGAATCTGACACCAATAGCAAAAGCAAAAATAAACTACTGGAACTACGTTAAACTAAAAGGTTTCTGCACAGTAAAGGGAACCATTAACTAACAAAACAAAAAGGCAACCTACTGAATGGGAAAAGATAATAGCAAATAATATATTTGTCAAGGAGTTCATATTCAAAATACACAAAGAACTCATACAACTCAAAAGCAGAAAAGTAAAAAATCTGATTAAAAAGTGGGCAGAAGGTCTGAATAGTCATTTTCCCAAAGAAGACATACCAATGGTCAACAGATATATGAAAAGATGCTCTACATCATTACTCATCAGGGAAATGCAAATCAAAATGACAGTGGGACCGGGTGGGTTGGTGGTGTGATGAACTGGGAGATTGGCATTGACATATATACACCAATATGTATAAAATGGATAACTAATAAGAACCTACTGTATAAAAAAATAAGTAAAATTCTAAAAAAAAAAAAAAAAAAAAAAAAACCACAGTGGGATAGCACCTCATATCTGTCATAATGGCTGTTATCAAAAAGACAATAAGTGTTGGTGAGGATGTGGAAAAAAGGGAACCCTCATTCACTGTTGGTGGGAATGTAAATTGGTGCAGACACTATGGAAACAGTATGAAAGTTCCTCAAAAATTTAAAAATAGAAATACCACATGATCCAGCAATTCTACTTCTGGGTATTTATATAAGAAAATGAAAACACTAATTTGAAAAGACACATGCATCCCCCCCACACCACCATGTTCTTTGCAACATTATTACAACATTATTTACAATAGCCAAGATATGGAAACAACCTAAGTTTCCACTGGTGGATGAATGAATATATATATATAGGAATATATATATATATATATATATATATATATATATATATATATATATATATATATATATAATGGAATGTTATTCAGTCATAAAATATGAAATCTTGCCATTTGTGACAACATGGATGTACCTCAAGGGCATTATGTTAAGTGAAATAAGTCAGAGAAAGACAAATACTGTATGATCTCCCTTATATGTGGAATCTAAAAAACCAAGACCAAAACCAAGCTCATAGATAGAGAACAGATTGGTTGTTGCAAGTGGCTGGGGGTGGAGAGTGGTAGAAATGGGTGATTATTTTTTTAGTTTAAATAAATAGAATAATTTTTAATTTAAATCATCAGAATAAAAGGTATATCTCAAGCAAGATCTATAAATTCATAGGAAAAATGGATCTTTGTAAATTTCTTGGAGAAAGTAGGGATTGAATTAAGCACTGATGGATGGACTCTTTTAATCAGGGAAGTTGTAGATCTAGTTTCTATTTACAACTAGGGAGTCATAATGGCAAGTGAAATCTCAGGTCTTGGATTCAGTCTAGAAGAGAAAGCTGTATTATATTTTAATTTATACTTGTTGAGTGAGTAGGGAAGATTAGATTTAGTGACTACACTGAATTTGAGAACTTCGATATAAATGGTTTTTCAAAGGGATTCCTGTTCATAAGTAGTATTCCTATGAAATTATCAATTTGGGAAACTAAATAAAAAGCTCTAAACAAGCTTGTAAAAACCATCAAGGCAAAAGCAAATAGCAAACAACTGGGGAAGCCATTAACAATTTAACAAAAGGGAGTACGGATTTCACCAACCAAAGTGAATAAAGTATTACAGATATGATTGATATATTATGCAGCTATCACAGAAAAGGAGGTTGGATGGCTCCTAGGGCTGTTATGATTCTTTAATCTTATTACATTAATCACAAATGTCTCTTTATGAAGTAGCTCGTGTTGGATTTTATTATAATTACTATGGCGGTGTCTGTTGTCTAGTAGTACGCGGGAGAAAACTGAGTGAGAATATGAAAAGAGGAGAAGAAAATTATGGAACACAAAGAAGGTTGATAGTCTTAGAACCATCATCTATCTTTCCAGGGAACAATAATCACTTCAATAAATAAACAGTCTTGGGAGTGGAAGACTTCTGACAACATTTATGCAAAGAACATTTCTCAACACCTTTCATATATACAGAAGGTAGGCACTTGAGTGTTCCTAAAACACTGCATATACAAACATAAATTAGTCCTGGATTTTACCTCAGAAATCTTACAGTCTGGTAGGGGAAATCTGTCAAGAATACCTGTGCATATAATTGTAACCCAGTTAAATACTATGGAGTTCAGAGGAGGGAAGTTATTTATATTAGCAGGAAATAAATGCCCTTAAAATCATATTACCATGGTTATGTCTCTTCCATCTCAAAATACAATAATATTTTGCAACAAAACTTAGTCTTTTTGTTACAAAACTTTTTACTACAAATCCAATAATAAACCCCTTCCTCTGTCTCCCTCTAGGAATTTTTCCAGATTTCGTCTCCTCTGCTAATGCAAAGTTCTTAAAAGGAAGAGTCTTTAGCTCCTTTTTCCCAATCCTTGTCCAAAACCCATCCATTTTACAATCATCTACAAACTGACTTCTACATCCACCACTTCACTGTATGTTCTATTAATACCAAATACAACAAATTATTTTGAGTCCTTCTATTACTTTTCACATCTTATGCATTTAGATCTTCATTTCTTTTTCCTTGAAACTGTTGCCCCTGCTTAGTATGCTAGGTTTTGCATTCTGGTTGGTGATTTCTTCTAGGTCTTCTTCCCAAGGTTCTCTTCCCTAGCCAGTCTCTTAAATGTTGCTGTGCTCTAGGAATTCATCCTTGGCTCTTCCAATTATTTCTCTCATCACATTTCTCCTGGCTGCAATCTTTCATTCTGTGACTTTTTATACAAATAACTTATGTCTCCTACAAAATATTTATATTCTCTCTTCTATTATGTAGAGAGATTTTCCAGTTAAGAATGTATTTCTCAGACCAAGCACCCTTGGATTCAGGAGAGGGCACAAGACCAATTCATGACAATAGACTATGAGGAGAAATGACATGTCATTTCTGGGCCAAGGAGCTTTAAAAAAAACCTCTTCTGATGTTTCTGATCTGCTTTCCTGGCAGAAAGTGGAACTACACACTGAAAGTAACCTGGAATTCATAATCAGTATGTAACTAACCATAAGCCAGGAACATTTATAATGGACACTTATGTGAATCAAAAATAAATTTACATAGTATTAAAGCACTGAAATTTGGGGATTTATTTATTGCAGTAGCTAATGTTACTCTAATATATAAGTTAGAAACTTGAAATGTAGTGCTGTAATTTAAAAACCTGGAATATGTGGAACTGGTTTAGCATTTGGGTAGCAGGCAATAGGAAACCAATATCAGAGTGTGGGAAGATGATGACAAAGTCACACAGTACTAGAATATTTGGTAAAACTATCGCTTGTAATAACTTGGAAGGCATCCAAGACTCCTGTCTGTAGTTGTAGGAGCAAAGATTGGAAAACAGAATGTTAGTATCATTTGTTGATTTTTACTGGTTGAGTTTAACAAGTTATGAGTAGAAAAAAATGAGGTCAGACAAGAAAGAATCATTATACGAGCAATAAGTGAAAGAAGTAGAGAAAGTGCTGAAATATGGAACCTCTGAAGGTGAGAAAACATTACTGCTTTTAGACCCAAGTCAAAAAGAAATAAGACTTAAACAGGTTTTGAGGAGATACAACACCAAAGGCACAATTAACAAAAGAAATAATTGATAAGCTACACTTCATTAAATTAAAAACTTATGCTCTTTGAAAGACACTGTCAAAATAATGAGAAGATAAGCCACGGACTGAGTGAAAATATTTGCAAAGGATTATCTGATAAAGGAGTTATCCAAAATATCAAAGAACTCTTAAAAACTCAACAATATGGGGCTTCCCTGGTGGCGCAGTTGTTGGGAGTCTGCCTGCTGGTGTGGCGGACGTGGGTTCGGGCCCTGGTCCGGGAGGATCCCGCGTGCCGTGGCGCGGCTGGGCCCGTGGGCCACAACTGTTGAGCCTGCGCGTCTGGAGCTTGTGCTCCGCAACGGGAGAGGTTGCGATGGTGAGAGGCCCATGCACCATGATGAGGAGTGGCCCCTGCTTGCTGCAACTGGGGAGGGCCCTTGCACAGAGACGAAGACCCAACGCAGCCAAAAATAAATAAATAATAAAAATGAATTCCTTAAAAAAAAAAAAAACTCAACAATAAGAAAATGAACAACCTGATGAAAAAGTGAGCAAAAGATCTTAAAAGATAACTTATCAAAGAAGATACACAGATGGAAAATAAGCATAAGAAAAGATGCTCAACATCATACATCATTAGGGAATTGTAAATTAAAGTGATTAGTTGTCTTTCTCTGTCTGACTTACTTCACTTAGTATGATAATCTCTAGGTCCATCCATGTTGCTGCAAGTGGCATTATTTCATGTTTTTTTATGACTGAGTAATACTCCATTGTATATATGTACCACATCTTCTTTATCCATTCCTTTGTTGATGGACATCTAGGTTGATTCCATGTCTTGTCTATTGTAAATAGTGCTGCAATGAACATTGTGGTACATGACTCTTTTTGAATTATGGTTTTCTCTGGATATATGCCCAGGAGTGGGATTGCTGGATCATACAGTAGCTCTTTTTTTAGGTTTTTAAGGAACCTTCATACTGTTCTCCATAGTGGTTGTATCAACTTACATTCCCACCAACAGTGTAGGAGGGTTCCCTTTTCTCCACACCCTCTCCAGCATTTGTTGTTTGTAGATTTTCTGATGATGCCCATTCTAACTGGTGTGAGGTGATACCTCGTAGTTTTGATTTGCATTTCTCTGATAATTAGTGATGTTGAACATTTTTTCATGGGCTTTTTAGCCATCTGTATGTCTTCTTTGGAGAAATGTCTATTTAGATCTTCTGCCCAGTTTTTGATTAGGTCTTTTTTTTTTTTTTTTTGACATAGAGCTGCATGAGCTCTTTATATATTTTGGAGATTAATCCCTTTCCGTCACTTCGTTTGCAAATATTTTCTCCCATTCTGTAGGTTTTCTTTCATTTTGTTTATGGTTTCCTGTGTTGTGCAGAAGTAAGGTTAATTAGGTTCCATTTGTTTATTTTTGTTTTTATTTTCATTGTTCTAGGAGGTGGGTCAAAAAAGATCTTGCTGCGATTTATGTCAAAGTGTGTTCTGCCTACATTTTTCTCTGAGAGTTTTATGGTATCTGGCTTTACATTTAGGTCTTTGGTCCATTTTGAGTTTACTTTTGTGTATGGTGTTAGAGAATGTTCTAATTTCATTCTTTTACATGTAGTTGTCCTGTTTTCCCAACACCCCTTTTTGAAAAGACTCTTTAATCCATTTTATATTCTTGCCTCCTTTGTTGTAGATTAATTGACCATAGGTGCATAGGGTTTATTTCTGGGCTTCCTGTTCCATTGATCTATATTTCTGTTTTTTGTGTCAATACCATACTTTTTTGATTACTGTAGCTTTGTAGTATAGTCTGCAGTCAGGGAGTCTGATTCCTCCAGCTCCGTTCTTCTTTCTCAGAATTGCTTTGGCTATTTGGGGGTCTTTTGTGTTTCCATATAAATTTAAAATTTTTTTATTCTAGTTCTGTGAAACATGCCATTGGTAATTGGATAGGGATTGCACTGAATCTGTAGATTGCCTTGGGTAGTATAGTCATTTTGACAATATTGATTCTTTCAATCCAAGAACATTGTATATCTTTCCATCTGTTTGTGTCACCTCTAATTTCTTTCATCAGCGTCTTACAGTTTTCAGAGTACAGGTCTTTTTTCTCCTTAAGTATGTTTATACCTAGGTATTTTATTCTTTTTGATGTGATGGTAAATGGGATTCTTTCTTTAATTTCTCTTTCTGATCTTTCATTGTTAGTGTATAGGAATACAAGAGATTTCTGTGTATTAATTTTGTATCCTGTAACTTAACCAAATTCATTGATGAGCTCTAGTAATTTTCCAGTAGCGTCTTTAGGGTTTTCTATGTATAGTATCATATCATCTGAAAATAGGGACAGTTTTACTTCTTTTCCAATTTGGATTCCTTCTATTTCTTTTTCTTCTCTGATTACTGTGCCTAGAACTTCTAAAACTATGTTGAATAAAAGTGGCAACAGTGGACATCCTTGCCTTGTTCCTGATCTTAGCAGGAATGCTTTCAGCTTTTCACCATTGAGAATGATGTTAGCTGTGGGTTTGTCATATATGGTCTTTATTATGTTGAGGTAAGTTCCCTCTATTCCCACTTTCTAGAGAGTTTTTATCATAAATGGGCATCGAATTTTGTTAAAGGCTTTTTCTGCATCTATTGAGATGATCATATGGTTTTTTTCTTCAGTTTGTTAATTTGGTATATCACACTGATTGACTTGCAGATATTAAAGGATCCTTGCGTCTCTGGGATAAATCCTAGTTGCTCATATGATAACACTCATATGTCCACATATGTCTAATTTCCAAAATGATACAAATGAACTGATTTACAAAACAGAAGCAGACTTACAGATATCAAAAACTATGGATACCAAAGGGGAAATGTGGTGGGGGAGGGATAAATCAGGAGCTTGGGATGAACATACACACACTACTATATATAAGATAGATAACCAACAAGGACCGACTGTATACCACAGGGAACTCTACTCAATATTCTGTGCTAACCTACATGAGAAAGGAACCTAAAAAAAGAATGAATATATGTATATGTATAACTGAATCACTTTGCTGTACCCCTGAAACTAACACAACATTGTAAATCAAATATACTCCAATAAATTAAAAATAAATAAATAAAATAATGAGATATCACTACACACTTATTAAAATGGTGAAAATCCAAAATATTGACAACACCAAATGTTGGAGAGGGTGTGGAGCAATAGGAACCCTCATTAATTGCTGGTGGGATTGAAAAATGGCACAGCCATTTTGGAAGATAAGTTGGCAGTCTCTTACAAAAATATATATACTCTTACCATACAACCTAGTAATATTGTTCATTGGTATTTACACAAACAAGTTGAAAACTTATGTCCACAAAAATTCCTGCACACAGATGTTTATAGCAGCTTCCTTTATAGTTGCTAAAACTTGGAAGCAAGCAAGATGCCTTATCCCCATCACACATCCTGATTTAAATGCCACTATAAATCTATAGTAAGAAAAACGGTATACTATTGGCATAAAAACAGAGACATAGACCAATGGAACACAATTAAGAGCCTAGAAGTAAACTCATACATATATGGTCAACTAATCTTTGATGAATTTACCAAGAATATACAATGGGAGAAAGGATAGTCTCTTCAATAAGTAGTATTGGGAAAACTAGATATTCACATACAAAAGAAGGAAACTGGACCCTTATCTTACACCATACATAAAAAATTAACTCCAAATGGATTAATGACTTAAATACCATACCTGAAACTATAAAACTCTAGTAGAAAACAGGGGAAAACTTCTTGACACTTTTCTTGGAAGTGACTTTTTTGAATATGACACCAAAACACAGGCTACAAAAGCAAAATACACAAATGGAACTATATCAAACTAAAAAGCTTCTGTACAGCTAAAGAAACAGTAAACAAAATGAAAAAACCTATAGGATGGGAGAGGGAATTCCTTGGTGGTCCAGTGGTTAGGACTTAACTTTCACTGCCCTGAGGGCACAGGTTTGATCCCTGGCCAGGGAACTAAGATCCCGTAAACCACGAGGTGTGGCGAAAAAAGAAAAAAAAAAATAGAGTAGGAGAAAATATTTGCAAACCATATATCTGATAAGGAATTAATATCCAAAATAAATAAGGACCTCAAACTACCCAATAGCAAAAACAAAACAAAACAAAGCAAAAAGCACACACACAAACCAAATAACCCAATTAAAAAGTGGGCAAATGACCTGAATAGACATTTTGCAAAGAAGACAGACAAATGGTCAACAGGTACATGAAAGGTGCTGAATATCATAAATTATGAGGGAAATGCAAATTAAAACCACATTGAGATATTACCTTATACCTGTTAGAATGGTCTTAGTTAAAAGACAAGAGATAAGTATGGAGAAAAGGGAACCCTTGTACACTCTTGGTGGGAATGCAAATAGGTGCATATTATGTAAAACAGAATGGAGGTTCTTCAGAAAATTAAGAATAGAATGACCATATGATCCAGTAATCCCACTTCTGGGTATATATGCAAGGGAAATGAAATCAATATCTTAAAGAGGTATCTGCACTCTTATATTCATTGCAACAGTATTCATAATAGCAAAGATTAGAAACAACCTAAAACCTACGTTTTAGGTTTTATTGTTTTTTTTTTAAATTTATTTTTGGCTGTGTTGGGTCTTCGTTTCTGTGCGAGGGCTTTCTCTAGTTGTGGCAAGCGGGGGCCACTCTTCATCGCGGTGCGTGGGCCTCTCACTATCACGGCCTCTCTTGTTGTGGAGCACAGGCTCCAGACACGCAGGCTCAGTAGTTGTGGTTCACAGGCTTAGTTGCTCCGCGGCATGTGGGATCTTCCCAGACCAGGGCTCGAACCCGTGTCCCCCGCATTAGCAGGCAGATTCTCAACCACTGCTCCACCAGGGAAGCCCATACGTTTTAGGTTGTCATTGACAGATAAATGGATAAAGAAAATGTTATATATAAAATATATATATGGAGTGAGAGAGAGAGGTATATGATGCAATATTATTCGATCATAAAAGGAAGGAAATCCTACCATTTATGACAAGATGGAGGACATTATGCTACATGAAATAAGTCAAACTACAGAAAAACAAATACTTTATGATCTTACTTTACACGTAGAATCTAAAAAAGTCAAACTTGTAGAACCAGAGAGTAGAATAGTTGTTGCCAAGCCAATGGAGATTGGAAGATGGGGAGATATTGGTCAAAGGGTACAAACTTTCAGTTATAAGATGAATAAGTTATGGAGATCTAATGTACAGCATGGTAACTATAGTTAATAATACTGTATTGAAAGCTTGAAATTTGTTGAGTTCTCACCACACACACACATGAAAAGATAGCTATGTGAGGGGACACATAGTTTTCGAAGGCAGGAGCCTGCTGTGTCCCCCATTGCCTGGCAAAGCAATAAAGCTATCCTTTTCTACTTCACCCAAAACTATGTCTCCGAGATTCGATTCAGCACCGGTGCACAGAGAAGCTGAGCTTTGGGCATCACTGGGGACCAGAAAACGCAAAGATGAGAAACCAAACACGCTCCTGCAACAGACGTCACGCCTCTCACCTCTGCAAAGGCCGGCCACCCACGTGCCATTTATCTATTCGCTGCATCTCTACTGCTTGAGAGATGCTGAGAACACATGGTAAGCAAGACAGACCCGCTCTCTGCCCTCAAGGAGCCAAAGAGAAAAGGAAAGGAACCACAGTTTTGAACAAGTTCTCAAAGGCTGCCGTGAACTACCCCGACAGACGCCATCTCCCGGGGCTGCTGTACAGCTGGTGCATTGACACCCAGCCCCTGCTCTGGCTCGTCCAGTCGGGCACCCACAGGGCCCCCTCTGCTGAGGGCAGCACCTCCTGGACTGGCAGAGGCCTGGGAACCAGCACTCCTGGCTCGCTGAGGTTTGCTCTGTGTGAGGGGCCTTCTCGGCCTCCCACTCCGCACTGGGGCTTCGCTCCCTGTAGAAAAGCCCTCCCAACTCTATTCCTGCCCACTCTGGGCCTGCAATGGTCAAGTGCAGCAAGAGCCTCAGGAAGGTCAGTTCTGTCCTTCAGCCGGAACTATGTGACTGGAGGTGTTAGTGATGTCCCCTCCCTGGGCCCCTGGTTCCTCCACTGGAAAGAGGAAGGAGGGGGCTCCATGTGCCCTGGGGGACCCTTCCTGGCCACCCAGCACTTCCAGGGGCTTCACATGCAGTGTCTTCTGTGAGCTTCACAACTACTCAATGCAGCATTAATTATTATCATTTTTAAATGAGGAGGTGGAAACGGAAACTCAGAGAGGTTAAGTAATTTGACTGGTCGGTACTTCTCTCTGAGGCTAGATAAGCATCTCAATCAACAGAGCTAGATTACTCAGCCCTAAAAAAGAATGAAATGATGTCATTTGCAGCAACATGGATGGACCTAGAGATTCTCATACTAAGTGAAGTCAGGCAAAGAAAGGCAAATACCATATGATATCACTTATATGTGGAATCTAAAGTATGACACAAATGAACTTATCTATGAAACAGACTCACAGACATAGAGAACAGACTTGTGGTTGCCAAGGGGGAGGGATGGAGTGGGAGTCTGTGTTAGCAGATTCAAACTATTATATATAGGATGGATAAACAACAAGGTCCTACTGTATAGCATGGGGAACTATATTCAACATCCTGTAATAAAACATAATGGAAAAGAATACGGAAAAGAATGTGTATCTACACACACACAAACACACACACACACTAGTATACGTATAACTGAGTCACTTTGTTGTATAGCAGAAATTAACACAACACTGTAAATCATCTACACTTCAATAAAATTAAAATAAATTTTAAAAAATCAATAAAAAAAGATAGCTATGTGAGGTGATAGATGAGTTAATTAACTTGATTGCGGTAATCATTTCACAATGTATATGCATATTTAATCATCATACTGTACAACATAAATATGTACAATTTTTTTATCAGTCATACCTCAGTAAAGCTGGGAAGAAAAATAAAGAAATGTGGGAAACTTATATGCATATTGCTAACTGAACAAAGCCAATCAGAAAAGTCTACATACTGTATGATTCCAAGTATATGACATCCTGGAAAAGGCAAAACTATGGAAATGGTAAAAAGGTCAGTGGTTGCTAGGGGTTAGGTATTGGGGGAGAGATGAATAGGCAGAGCACAGAGGACGTTTAGAGCAATAAAACTATTCTGTATGATTTTATAACAGTAGATATATGTCATTATACTTTGTCAAAACTCAAAGGGTGTACAACACCAAGAATGAACTATGGCCTTTGGCTGATAATAATGTGTTAGTGTAAGTTCATCCATTGTTACAAAGGTACCACTCTAGTGTGGGATGTTGTTAGTGGATGCTGCTGTGTGAGTGTGGACAGAGCTATATGGGAACTCTGTACTTTCTGCTCAATTTTGCTGTGAACCTAAAACTGCTGTAAAATAATAGTCTATTAAAATGGTAATAAATAAAAATTTCTGGTCCTGATTTGTTAAAAAGAAGCTTTGAGAGCAATAGTCTCATTAAAACTTCTTACAAAACAAAGGAACACAGCCTGGTGGTCCTTGCCTCACCCATGCTTATTGCTTTAGATGGCCTCGCAATACCCATCTTTAAGTTGAGAGAGATTGGTATAAGGGCAAGAAGGCATAGAAATGGAGCTAAGTAGCATATACCTAGGAAAAATCTTGGGGCGTATTTGCTGCCACAATTACACTGACTTTTACTTAAAACAAATAAGCTAAATAAGATGTATATTTAGTTTTTTGAAGAAATACAGTGTCAAAATAACCAAATTGTGTTATTCTGAAACTATCACTGAACTCCCAAACAGGCACCAGCAGGAAAGGGCTGTAAAAGCTGTGAAGGCACTAAGAAGGAGATATGTCCCCAAACGCATTTCACATGTGACCATGGAGGATAAAGAACAAGAAAAAGTCTTGCAGAGGTGGAGCCAGGAACCCTAAGAACAATGGTCAAGGATATTCTTCCTAGAGAGTAGAATCAGAATCTAATGAAGGAACTCTCCCACTGCCGGGGTGGGTGTGCCCATAATGCCTGCCCAGCAGGAAAATATTGCTATGGAGCGATGAATGCTATGTATCTCTGATTCTTTTTTCTGAATGAAGGCTTTTATAATATCTTCTGGTCCCTGTGCAGATATTATCTGTTGAGGTAGGGCAAGGGAAAGAGGAGGTAACTTGTCTTCAAGTTCATTTGCTGGACGATAAGGAACAATATTTGAACTTGATGGAGAAGGTTCCTCGTCACTCAGTGAATCTTGAGCTTGATGAAGTGACCGTATTGGACCATATGGTGTCTTCCCTGAAGAGGTAAATGGTGTATAGGATATGCCCACGAATTTGGTGGCTGGAAATGTGGGCTTTGGCTCTCCATCAAAACTTCATGCTTCACTTCCATACTTGTGTTAGTCAGCGTTTTCCAGAGAAAGAGAACCAATAGGATGTGTATATATAGAAGCAGATTTTGATGAGGAATTGGCTCATATAATTATGGAGACTGTCAAGACCAAATCTGCAGGGTGAGCTGGCAGGCTGGAGATTCAGGAGAGCCTCTGGTGCAGATGCAGTCTGAAGGCAGTCTGCTGGAGAATCCTCTCATGCCTACACTCAGTTGTTTAAGCTAGAATTTGGGTGTCTTCCCTTACCACTGATTCTTATCACTGATTCCTCCTCATTCCACGTAGCTGATTAATGACTAAATCCTGGTAATTTTACCTCCTTATCCATCTTATTTATCTCAGCTACCATGACCTAATGGGATGGATCATCTCCCTCTGACTATCTTCATAGTCTTCTACCTAGTATCTTGGTCCCTATTCTAGTTTGTTTGTTGTGAATACTTCCTCCACAGAGCTGCTTTAGTGTTCCATCTAAATCATGGGTCAGACCACAGCACACTGCTGCCTAAAATTCTTTAATTTCATCCACTACTCCAGGATTAAACCCAAACTCCGTGGCATGCACACAGTGCCCCCCCCTAATCTACTCCCTTTAAAACTATTCAGCTTTTCCTCCGGTTACTCCCTACCTCAAACTTGACATTGAATCAACAGTTCCACTGCTTGTTGTTCTGAGTTTCACCTTACACCTTCTTTGCTGTCCTCTCCTTCCTTCAGATGACCAGCTTAACAACTTATTAGTATGCTTAGCTTAGGTACCATGTTTTCTCAGTCTACTATCCTCTCCATTCTCTCCCTCATGTGTTAGGTATCTTTCTTTCTTGACCGAACAGCATTCAAAATCTGCCTCTAACACTGCACTTAATTTATAGCTTAATGACTATCTGTTGATGTGCCCGTCTGTCCTCACTAACTGAAGCTTCTAGAGGATAAGGACTATGTTTATGTTCAAATACTTATTAGCTACTTTTATGGAACAAGAAACCAATTATGTGCTAGCAGTACTGACAGACATGATTCTTGCCCTCAAGGAGCTCCTTCTATAGAAGTGAGATTTAAAAATGAGTAAAAGCACCAGCTGCATTTCAGTGGCCACGTGTGGCAGCGGCTCAGATGGCCCAGGTACGTAGAGGACGTTTCCAGCATTGCAGGAAGCTCTGTGGGCCACTCTCCTGTTTGTCCAGTGTCTGCGTGTTGGTCACTGTTGCTTCAGAAACAGTCTTGTGGAGTCCAGAGCCAAAGAGGAGCTTCACCTTGTTTGCTTAGAGTTCTGTTTGTTGACTGTGGGAGATTTGAAGGCAAAAATGAAATGGATTGACTCTAATCTGTGGAACTAGAGGGCCCTGCCCCAAGAGGGGCTTAGCAGAGGTGTGATGATGACCAAGGCAACAAAACCTTAGCATATATGCCTGCATACTGTACAGTGCTGATATGAGGGAAATGTTAGCTTTAAAGAATTCGCATGTGAGGGGCTAAATGAGATTATGTGAACACGTGTGTGCACACTCACGTATGTGTTCATGTGTGTTTGGGACAGGGCACACCATGGCTTCAGTGCCATTAAAAAAGTACATGAAGGCTTCCCTGGTGGTGCAGTGGTTGAGAATCTGCCTGCTAATGCAGGGGACACAGGTTCGAGCCCTGGTCTGGGAAGATCCCACATGCCGCGGAGCAACTAGGCCCATGAGCCACAACTACTGAGCCTGCGTGTCTGGAGCCTGTGCTCCGCAACAAGAGAGGTCACGATAGTGAGAGGCCTGCGCACCGCAATGAAGAGTGACCCCCGCTTGCCACAGCTAGAGAAAGCCCTCGCACAGAAATGAAGACCCAACACAGCCAAAAATAAATAAATTAATTAATTAATTAAAAAAAAAAAGAAGAATCTCTGCTTTAAAAATAAAAAATAAAAAAAGTACATGAAATGGTGATAGTGACGACTGTTTCCTCAAATTAAGCTGTCTGACGTAATGGGAGATCTTCAAGTGGTGAAAGGGAACAAATGTCAGGGGAAGAAGGTTTAAAGTGCAGATTCAAAAGAATCCCAGCACAAGAAAGGCGAACGAAACCTGCCCTGTGCCTGGCACATTGGGGGCATGCAAAAGCAGTTTCCCACGTGGGGAACGAAATCACAGTAGGGGAGGAAGAGGGAGTGGGGAGATGACATTTGAGGACATAATTATGGACAAAAAAAATAATAAGAAGAAGAAGAAAAATGAGTAAAAAACATGAATAATGAAGGTAGTTTTAGAGATTGACAAAGGCTGTGAAGAAAATATAACAATATAATGTGATTCATAGACAGGGAGGGATATACTTCAAGTAGTATGGTCAGGAAAGGCATTTCTGAAGAGTAATATTTGATTTAAGACTCAAAGTATGAGAAGAAATGTGGCACGTGAAGGAGTGGGTAAAGTGGGGAGCAGACTAGAGTGCAATGAGCAGGAGAGAGATTGTTACAAGCCCGTTTGAGAGAAGAGACTTTGAAACTTTTTCCATTTGAAGGATTTGAAATCCCTCAAACATATTGAGTTGTAAATGACAGATATTCAGCTTAAAATATTACTGCTCTTAAGTAAAACTGGAAAAACAAACACTTTCTCCTCCTTTCTCAAATATGATGTCATCTGCCCCACTAAGCCCCACCCACACCCCCTAGGACTTGGGAAGGGAGATGGCGCCTCCTCATGTCTTTGATCTTTATTTACTTCACTTGATTGCACTTCTGCAACGCAAAAGCCCTCTGTCACCCAGGTCATCAATAACTTACACTATGCTCACAGGGAGGCCTCAAGGGAGTGTTTTCTGTTGATTTGCTTGTTCATGTGTGTATGCATCTATTGTTGACGAATATCAAGCAAAGAACTAAGTTTAGGGAATGGCTGCAAGTCAGAGAGTAGAAAACAAGAATTCAGTGAAAGCTGGATAAGGCAGCTGGAAGTAACCATGAGACTCCCCAGTCTTTCTCTGCCACTTGATAAATTTGAGTTCCCTGCTACTATCACTGTTATAACCATTCATTACCTTTGAACTGTGTGCAAAATTGTACTGTCTTCATTAGAGGGGCCGAAGAAGATTTGGAAGATTTGATTTTAAGCTAATTGAGGACAGGGATTACATATTTTTGTAGCTTTATATTTTATTAGTTAAAAGTTTAAAAAAAATACAAGACATAACTTGACAAGCTTAATAAAATTAAAGAAAGCATCAGATCTTCCTCCAAGGTACAGATAAAAAATACTTAAATTGAATCATTGAATGAAGCCTAATCATTTTTTTTTACTGTTAATGAGCATATTGTTAAAATGTACTTGTACTTCCCAAGGTCAAAACCACCCACTTTGTGCAAAGGTCTTGAGGTCAGCAGTTCCTGTCAAGGCCGTGTGGATGGCCTGGAAGAACTTATCCACTGTCTCTTGCATTGAGCACTGTGGGCTGCTTAGAATATATTTTAGGTTCTGTAGTTACTTTTCAGGGCATCCGTATACACAAGATTCATTTCAAATCCTTTAACACATTTTCCTCATACGGATGTTACTGTTATAGTCTCTTGTGAGAACATGTGTTGGTTATGTTAGAATAAGACTTAAAGTAACAAACTGACTTCCTTTCAAATGTTTTAGAAAATTTTAACCCTCAGGAATAAATCCCTAATTAGGTGAATGAAAATTGAGATCTGGATAAGTCTTAGGGAGTAAGTGAAAATAGATCAGGGGAAGTTTTCTAGCAGAGATCTCCAGAGGGAGACCCATCGCAGGAGGATGGGGGGGTAGGGGGAGGAGAAGTTGTCAGGAAACCACCATTCTCCCCTTACAGTCTTCCGGGTTACCTGCCACCATGTGGATGCACCATGTGCATAAATAAAGGGATGCTTAGATGGGGAATGAAGGGAAGTGGGCATTGGGCCAGTAATTCTGGGAAGCAGAGTGCAGAAATAAATGTAGGAGTGCCCGTTTGTAAGGAGAAATTTGGAGAAGGATGTAACTCTATGGCTATTGCAAGCAAAGGCAAAGACTTAGTTCATTTAAAATACATTTCCTTTCTTAGACCTGAAGGACATCATTAAATCAGACTCCTTCTCTACTCTTGCTCTGTCTCTCTGCAAACTGGATTCTCCTTGACCTACTCCAGTGCATGCTTCTGTATTCAGAGTATACTTTTATATGTATAATTTCTCATGCTTTATCTCATTCTATCCTTACAATAGACGTACGAAGTAGGTGGTAGCATCAGTTTATAAATCAGGAAAGTAAGGCTCAGATGGCTTATGGCTATATTTTGAATGCCTTGCAACGAGTAAGTCTCAATTTTGGGTCATTTGTTTCTAAACCTCATAATTGATTCATCATATGCTCTTCGCCAGCCTCTACGTCTCCTCACGATCAGGATCTTCTTTCCTTCTCAAGTCTTGTACCTTATCACCTTCTCATTTGGGGATCTATAGTTCAGTCATGCTGAACATCTTCCAGGTCCTCGCTTTTGCCCCAGCTCCTCTCACTTCTGAGTATTTACTTGAGTGTTCTTTGCTTCTGCCTTTAACACTTTGGCCACAACTCTGTGTAATTAACTCAGTCAATCTTCACATTTCATTGCATGTGTCATCACATCCAGGGAACCTTTACTGGCCAACCACCTCTGTAGTGCCCTCCATAGGGCCTAGCTTGCACTGCATCCTCATAATGTTCCGTGTTGTAATTTTATCACCTGCTGGTCTGTGAACTATGTGAGAACAGAAGATCCTATCTATTTTATTCAGTGTCTGGCTCATAGTAGGTGCTAAATATTTATTCTTTTGACTGATGAACTGAAAGGATCAATGAATGAATGGGCAAATATTTTTTTATTTGAATATGCTCTTTCTTCCAGTTGGTTTCCAAGTCACCCTTACTATTTTCTCAAATGTTTTAGCACACTAAGAATAACGGTTCATTTGACTTAAAGGTGTGTCCTACCTTTATAAATATGAAGCCTCTTAGTCACTCAGTAATCTTCTGAGAGTAATGGGAAAACCAGACACCACTTTGAGTGAGGAGACAGAGTAAATGAAAAAAATCCCACTTTGCTACTTTTCTGCTTCCACTTTTTCCCACTACCTACTTTTCAGCCTTGAATTCCAATAGGTTCTATTTTTAGTCCATCCATCAAGATTTGTGAATATTTTCTGCGAATGATTTGTTACCTATACAGAGATAACTCATAGGTCAGAATAACAATAAAAAAGCAAATTTATAGGAGTTTCCCACTATGCAGAAAAGGTAATTTGAATTCTTGGTCTGAGTATATTGGAATCTTAGACCTTGCTGAAATCATTTCCCTTAAGATTTTCCATCCATACGGTTAGTAATGTGTTCTTGCATGTCTTTCTTAGATTTCGCAGTCCTGACAAGCGAATTTGAAAGCTTGAGCGTACACTAGTAGGGATTTTTTAATCCAAAGGAATAAAAGCTTCTCAGAGGTTCTCTTTCTTGAACTATGTCCCAATTTTCCATGAGTGAGCTACATAAAGTCTTGCCATATGTTTCTCTTCACATTGATACATCTGAATAGAGTAAGATATTTATAAAATGATCTAGGTATACTTACTGACTGATGAAAGACATTAGCTTTTGAATACTCAGATAACTCAATATCTAACATTGTTTGATTTACCTAGACAAGTGAAATGTGGTTAAAACAAACCTATAGGGTCTTATACCTTGAGGCCTTTAAAAATTTTTTTTTTTTTTTTTTTTTTGGCGTGGAAAAGGTCTGGGAAGCAGCTGGCTACCAGCTGGAGCCTCATACTGTTTTATTGAAGTGGAATTGGGGCTTTAACAAGCTTAATTATAACAAGACTTCACCTGCATCAGAGAACCCGTTACATTGCCCCCCACTCCCTTTTTAACACATTTCTGGTTGTTTTGAAGCCTGCTTTCAATATTTCCACCCAGACCACATTTGATCTGAAAGCTTTATAGTATACCCTTGATTTATTTACCATGGCATAAAAGGGTAAATTAAATCTAGCTACTTTTGTGTAGGTCAGATCAGGAATGGGGTGAGGGAACTTGGAGAGGATGGTGTTATCTGTAAACTTGATTTAAGTGATAGATCTTCTTTTTCAAGGAATTGATGAGAGGACCATGTGTTCATATCATGTGTCCCAAGGGTTTACCTTTATTTTGCTTTATGATTCTCTTAAGTATATTATATAATGTAAGCCTCACATTTGATTGTAAGCACTTCTAAGTACTTCCTAATGTAGCTGATGTAGTTCCCAGCACACAACTGACACTTCGAAGATACCTTCGATAGCTTGATTTATTGGAAGTCTATATGGATTTGCAAAAAAGATTACTGATTACATATTTAAATATTATATTACAAACTCTTGTTTTTTCTTTTAGCATGAATTGCTAAATGATGATTAATGGCTGCTATTTCCTTTTGAACAAATGACTGTTAACGTCTTTAAGATGATGACTTGGGGGAAGGTTTAGAGAGAGATTTAAAATTGCCTTTCAACAGGAAGAGAAAAAAGTGATGAGAATCTCTGAGTGGTGGCAATAGTAATAATACAATGTGAAAACATTGGTGAAAAGTAATAGTCCCTTGTCGATTTTTGTGCTAAAAGATTTTTAGGTCCTGGGCAGCCTGGAAAGGCACAGGCCTATGTGAACAAATCAGATGTTAGCATGAAATAAGTGGGTTGACTCTTTTGGGTTTATGTTTATAGCTTTCTTGTCTTTAATAAGGTAATTACATTTCTATTTGCCTGTAACTCTTGGGATTAGAGATATTTATAGGTGTTAGAAATGGAATTGGCTCAATCTAACAACAATATTGCAACAGACAGGGTTTTCTAAACTGAAAATTGGATGAAAGAATCATCTATGATATTTACTATGTACCCAATTTTAGGAGGTTTAGCTGATGCACGATATTCAGTGAGAGACAGGGAAGTGTCACATTGCTTTGAACAATTTTATGAGGGAACATGGTCCTGAAATAGAAGAAAAGAAACTGTTTCTTATAATTATTATATGTATTATATTAAAAAGTCTGTTTCAAATATTTTAGTAGTTAAATTCAATTTCCCTCAAGCCCTGAGATTCAGACTCAAACATTATCTCTTCTTTGAAACTTCCTCTGACTTTCCTTCCTTTTCCCCTCCACCCTCCCCCTCCGGGAGGATTACATCTCTGCTAACTTCTCTGCTAACAGGGCATTCCTCTTCTCTTATAGCACTTCTCAAATTGCATTGTAATTATTTGTTTACATGTCTGTCTCCCTCACCAGGCTCTGAGCTCTTCAAAAACTGAGACAGCGTTTTATTTAATTCACTTGGTATACCCACAGCCTGTCAGTGTCTGGCACATGATAGGCAAATAATAAATGCTGAAAGAAAAAAGGGAGGAGATTAATGAACGAATGTAAATTATTGTCATCTCTGATTTGTTTGGCAGTCACATCACTGAGTGCAAAAAGCAACACCCATCTTATTACTCTTTCAACGTCATGTAGTCCTTTCTCGAAAACTGCAGTGTTTAACAGTCTTCTCAACTCATTTTGCACAATTCCACAATAGTGATAGCTGTAATCAAAGCTTGAGCGCTACCAAATCGTTGTAAATTGTACTGCCTTGCAGTCTTGGAATCTACAGGTGTGGTTTTGGGTTTCAGTTGCAATTCTCTCATTTTTAAAACAAGAGTTGATGTCTGGTTGATTGTATAAAACAATAACTAATGGTTAGACTTTTAAAATTCATTTGTATTTACAAATAGTTTAAATTAGAATTTATTCTTAGGAAAAAAAATAGAGGGTTTGTTGAGTCATTGAGGTGATCAAGTGTGCTTATTGGTAAATAATATACTCTCTCAAAGGCCAAGATTAGCACTCACAGTGGGTGAGTAAGTAGAATGGTAGCTGAAAAGCCTGCTGGGTATGAAGTTCATCTTCTGCACAAATGTTTTAGTTTCATTAAAAATGAAACTGTATTCCACCCAGATTTTCCTGTTACTATGTAAATGTATGTGTATTTAAGAGAAATTTAATTATTCTGTTTCATTCATTTACACTTGAGTCATTAAAAGGATATTTGGTAATGGATAAGAGGGGCCTCTTTCTTGGCTTTACTCTTTATTATTTTAAGCTCCCTAAGACATTTTTTTTCCTGACATTCAACAAACTTAACCAGTTATATGGTCTGACAGTAGTACAATTGCCACCAATACCAATTTTGGCTGAAGAAATGAAAAAATTTCATTCACTATCTTTAGTAAATGATGTCTGATAGGTGATACTGTTATTTTATAAACAAACTTATGGAAAATTAAACAACACAAAAAACTGCAACGTGTTCTTTAAGAACAGGGACCGTGATTTCTTATTCATGGTTATATTATGAGGACCTAGCAGAATGCCTGGAACAAAACAGACACTCGATAAATATTGAATATGGATTAATTGATGAATGCATCAACAAATGTTATAGGATAAAATTTGTTTAGTGATGAAATCAGCAGAGAGGAACGCAAAGGTCATTTTTGTATTTGAAGCATGTGAGGAATTTCAGTAATTGTGGGAGGACTGCAGAGAGAAACCTTGATTTATATGCAACGCCTATTTTGTGCCCTGGAGAGAAAAGAGGAGGGTTGGTCTTACTTAAATAGAAGAAAGCAGAGATTTAATTAAAATGACAGTTTCTGATTAGTCAATACTGGGACTAGAAAAAATTTGGGATAGGAAGATGAGAAGTTGTTTATTTGTTTCCTTTTCCTGATATTCCTAAATTGACCAACACAAAGCGGTCAGTAGGGAAGGGGCAACAGTTTCCATATTCCCTGACTCAGCAATTTTTCCCCTCTGGATTAGAATTTTTAAACTTTAGAACTATTGTACACACTGCTATATTTAAAATAGGTAACCAACAAAGACCTATTGTACAGCACAGGGAACTCTGCTCAGTATTCTGTAATAACCTAAATGGGAAAAGAATTTGAAAAAGAATAGATACATGTATATGTATAACTGAATCACTTTGCTGTACACCTGAAACCAACACAACATAGTTAATCAACTATGCTCCAGTATAAAATAAACATTAAAAAAAAGAAATGTGGAATATAGTATAGAGAAAAATTAAAAAAAAAAAAAAAAAAGGAACTATTGGCTGGTTGGCTGGAAGGGCGTCTGGCTCCAGAGCATGCTTTAGAGTAACTTCACCACATCTTTGAGTAGGCTGTAAAAAGAAACAGAATTGTCATTTATTTTTATTTTTATCTAATCATTTAAGAAAATGAGTTAAGCTCTTCTCATTCTTTGGATTTTTTCTGTAAATTTGTCAAGTATAACATACATACAGAAAAGTGAACAATGATAGGTATACAGTTAGATTAATTTCATAAAGTTAACACACTCAGGTAATCAGCACAGATCAAGAAATAGGCATCAGCACCACAGAAGACCCACCTCGTACCTCCTGCCCGTTGACTACCCCTCTACAAAAATCTCTATCTTGACTTCTAATGCCATATTCTAGTTTTGCCTTTTAAAAAATTTTACATAAAGAGAATCTTTTTTGTGTCTTATTTTGTATCTGGCATTTTTATACTCATCAGTATGTTTATAAGAGTCATCTTTATTGTTACATGTAGGTGTAGTGCATTCATTTTCACAGTGTTGCCTATTACCCTGTTATGTGAATGTATCACAATCTATCCATTCTACTATTGGTGAACATTTGGGTTTTGTTGTTGTCAATTTTTGGCTCTCACAAATAGTGCTGCAATAAATAGTATTATCTACCAACATTTTGGTTGGATAAATACCTAGGAGTGGAATTCCTCTTTTTTAGGGTATGAATATATTAGGCTTTAGCAGATAGTGCTAAATAGTTTTCCAAAGTGGTTGTACCAGTTTATACTCCCAACAGCCATTGTATGAGAGTTCCAGTTGCTTCATACCTTCAGTAACACATGATCTAGTTAATTTTTTACAGCAATTCTTTTGTGTGTAGTGACACTGCACTGTGGTTTTAACTTCTACTTCCCTCATGACTAATGACTTTTAGCATTTTTTTAAATGCTTAATGACCATTTAGATATACTTTTCTAGTTCAAATTTTTTGTTGTTGTTGATGGTGGTTGGTTTTTTTGTTTTGTTTTGTTTTTGTTTTTTGGTTAGGTTGTTGGCTCCTCTCCTTAATGTTTTGTAAGAATTCTTTGCACTGATCTTTTGCTGATATATGTGTTAATATCTTTTCCATCTCTGTGGCTGGTCATTTCACTCTCTTAATGGTGAAACACTATTAATTTGTCTTATGGAACGGCATTGGCATCCTCACTGCACATACATGTCAGATGATCACTTACCATGTACAGAAAGTGTGTGTGTGGAGAGAGGATTGGGAGGGGGAGCTGGATGGTGTGCTTTACTGCAGTGCACACACTTGACCTTTACTTTCAACATATTGTTATGCATTATTGTTTAATATGTGCATGATTAAATAAATTGAATTATTATTATCCAGTTTTTATCAAACTAATCTCCACAAAAATGGATAAATGTCTTTAAAATATTCTTGCAAAGCAAATTTAAATTGAAAATCATGTTAATAGAGAGAGCATTTGGGCACTACAAGAAAGTGATGGATCTGACAGTTCTTCTCCAAATGTGAGCTATTTCCCAGGTAGATAAAGAAAATGACAGCTTAATAATGTCCAAAAAACTAGTTTAAAAAATAAAATTACCAGAAAAGCTATTTAAAATAAAGATTTATGTCCACTTTAGTTAACAATGAGCCTTGTCCTAATGTAGTATTCCTTGATATACTAAACTATAAAGCCACCATGGTTAGCAAATCATTAAGTATGTTTGTTTCATCTTTATCTCATCCTTTCAAATTTTCTAGTTTGCGCATATTATACATACAATTTATAAATAAATTAATATACATCTACTGGGGTCATTACTGAAATAGTTTGGAGCACTCTTCTAGAAAATTTTTAAAATATTGATTTAAAAACTAGGTAGAAGCTTACCATGCAAACATCCAGGAACTTTCAAAATGCAAACTTATGAAGCACTTTTTAAAATCATCGTTTAGACCTGGTTATTTGAAAAGCATGGCAGAGAGTTCACAGTGCATGTAGGGGAGGGGAGGTGCCTGGAACAGAATTCTGATAGGTTTGTAAGTAATAGAAGCCATTGTTCTGAACTCTCCACTGCTCAGTAAAAGCTGTCCTGAATATCCTCCTATTCCCAGGTAAGGGCTGATTCCCGAGAATGGAATATGCCTGCCAAAGACTGTAGATTTCACTTTGGAATGTGGGATTCAGAGCCTGAGCCTGGATGCCTGGGAACATCTAACCATGTTTTAACTATGGCAGCAAATCAACTAGTAGAAGCAGTTGCTACACAGTGGCAGGTGGAGCTTCTTGGGGAGATCCCAGCTTCTCCAAAGCCACCATAAAGACTTAAGTCAGCTTAGACAGATAAGCATTTCTTTTCTCCTGAAAGGTCTAAATATAAATATAAAAATGAGTAATGTAAAAAGAAAAATATAATGGATATAATGGATATAAGTTTTTCCTTTTCCTCAGATTCTAGAGCTTTTATAAGTTTTGGTGAAACTAACTGGGCAAACAATTTTTTTGTGGGTACTCATTACAAATGTCTCCTTTCATCTGATGAATGAAAATAGCCCCAAGAATCACCTAATACATCCTGCCTCTTGTTGGCAGGCCTGAATGAAGCCACCCTGGGTGGACGAATCTTCAGGTTCTCCACTGCAGTTGTTTTTGGCTGTACACTTGGTGGACATTTTTCTTTCAGCTGAGCCTCAGATCATTTACTTGGAATGATATGTCCTCCCCTCACTCCCATCCCAAATGCTGTGAACACTTGGGAAGAAAATGCTGTGGAAATGTGAAGCATTATTTTAGGAACCAAATCTCTGTAGCTTCGAAGCTTTTGCTAAGCACTGCATCTATAGGTGACATATCTGCCACATCTGTTTTTGTGGGGGGGAGGCACACCCTATTTATCACGAGATGAGTCACCTCATGAAGGAGCATGAAAGCACTTGAGCTTTTGTGTTTAAACTGATCTCTGGTATAGTGAGCTGTAGTATTGAAGCTTTAAGTGTTATATATCTAGGCGCCTTGGTAACACCCTGCCAAGAACAACAATAGCTACAGAGGAGAAAAATCTCCTGCCTTTCATTTCCTCTCAGTCTGTCTTTTTAATGATATTACTGCTGAGGCAAAGGCAGTGAGGATCCTCAGGGGGTCCTGCCATGAAAGACCAAGCCATCCCACACCTGTTCTGGAATTAGAACAGCTGAATTTGGCAAGGCAAGAACACAAAAATAGAGGCTAAAAAGAACCAGAAATATGACAAAACACCACTAAAATATCTCTAACCAATCATTAAATATCCACAATAGTTGAAATCAGGGATTCTAAGTCTGGCTCTCAGACAGGGTCTTCAGTATGTAACCGTTGGTATGTATTATCGATTCCCTAAAGATTTTCCTTTAGTTTCCCAAAGTCTAAACAAAAACAATGACTTCAACCCTCTTTGCAGTTCATTCTTGGGGGCTCTCAAAAAATTCTTTTTCATTATAGATCATTCATTTGTACGAAGAATATTATTTTCTTCGACTCTAAAATGTTTGTAAGGTATTTTAGTAGCTATTGTTAAATTGGATCCATGAGGTAGGCACATCTTTCAAAAGAAAATATGTAGCTTGACAATGAAAACGTGCACCTCAGATTGGAACTTGAACCCATGCAACTGGGTCTCGAACCCGGCCAAAACCCACAGTCTTCCAACTGAGATCACACACCTGGTTTCAGGACTTAATGAAGCTCAGGTTCTTGATGTCTCATTGCAGAAGGAATTCAGTGAGAGACAAAGTGATAGGTAAGAAGTGGATTCATTTAGAGAGAAACACACTCCACAAGACAGAGTGTGGGCCATCTCAGAAGGTGAGAAAGGCACCAGGGTATGGGGTTGTCAGTTTTTATAGGGGTGGATAATTTCATAGGCTAATGAGTGGGAGCTATTTCAGGAAGGGGCGGGGATTTCCAGGAATTGGGCCACCACCCACTTTTTGATCCTTATGTTCCATCTTGGAGCTGTCATGGTGCCTGTAGGTGTGTCATTTAGCTTGCTGATGTGTTACAGTGAGCATATACTGAGGCTCAAGGTCTAGTGGAAGTTGACTTGTCTGCCATCTTGGACCCATTTTGTTCTAATCAGTTTATGTCATGTCCTCAGGCTATGTCACTCTTTCAAAGGTTGTGCCCTGCCCCCTTCCCTCCTGTTTCATTCCCCCCTCAGAGATTTTACTCCCATATTCTTTTTTTTTTTTTTTAATTTATTTTTATTTTTGGCTGAATTGGGTCTTTGTTGCTGTGTGCGGGCTTTCTCTAGTTGTGGCGAGCAGGAGCTACTCTTCGTTGTGGTGTGTGGGCTTCTCATTACAGTGGCCTCTCTTGTCATGGAGCACAGGCTTTAGGCGCGCAGGCTTTAGTAGTTGTGGCTCGCGGGCTCAGTAGTTGTGGCACACAGGCTTAGTTGCTCCGCGGCATGTGGGATCTTCCCAGACCAGGGTTCGAACCTATGTCCCTTGCATAGGCAGGCAGATTCTTAACCACTGCGGCACCAGAGAAGCCCTACTCCCATATTCTTATGGGAAGCAGAAGGGTGATGGTCTGTCTTCTGTAGCTGCTTCAAGGCTGAGTAAGGGCATCAACCCTGCCTGTCAGGGAGTAAAAATCTCTGGGTGCCTGATCTAAGGGCCCAAGGGGCAGGGCAGCTCCTTGTTTTAAGTCAGTATGGGCTGGAATCCTCCCATAGCCATCATCTTGGTGTGGAACTGTTGTAATTGTTTCCATAGCCTTTCTATGAATCCCCTTGATGATGAAGCACTTTTTTGTAACAGCATCAGAGTACAAAAATATCTATAAATGACAAAAGACTTAAAAGGCATGGGTAAACATCTGATTAGAGTGTAATTGATAAAGAAACTTGGTTACAATACCAGAATTACGAAAGATTACATTTAATTTAACATACCAAATAATCTGAGTTAAATATTTCTCTTTAAGATACCTCAGAGGGGGCTTCCCGGGGCTTCCCGGGGCTTCCCTGGTGGCGCAGTGGTTGAGAATCTGCCTGCCAATGCAGGGGACACGGGTTCGAGCCCTGGTCTGGGAGGATCCCACATGCCGCGGAGCAACTGGGCCCGTGAGCCACAATTACTGAGCCTGCGCATCTGGAGTCTGTGCTCCGCAACAGGAGAGGCCGCGATGGTGAGGGGCCCGCGCACCGCGATGAAGAGTGGCCCCCGCCTGCCACAAATAGAGAAAGCCCTCGCACGGAAACAAAGACCCAACACAGCCATAAATAAATTAATTAATTAAAAAAAAAAAAAAAAGATACCTCAGAGGACCTCTAAAGTACCCCAAAGTTAGCTGGAAATCAAAAGAAACTTAATTAAAATTTGATATTTGGGAAGTTTGTCAAAAAGTTTTAAAACACTTGGTCAAATAAGATCAGAGGTCACTGTGAGACAATACTTATTCCTTAACCAAAGTTACAAAAGATCTCAAAAGCAAATACAAGTCACTTAAAGGCAAAGAAACTCACACAATCTGTTGTCAAAAGCAGCATTTCATGGGGCTTCCCTGGTGGCGCAGTGGTTGACAATCTGCCTGCCAATGCAGGGCACACGGGTTCGAGCCCTGGTCTGGGAAGATCCCACATGCCGCGGAGCGACTGGGCCCGTGAGCCACGATTACTGAGCCACAATTACTGAGCCTGCGCGTCTGGAGCCTGTGCTCCGCAACAAGAGAGGCCACGATAATGAGAGGCCCGCGCACCGCGATGAAGAGTGGCCCCCGCTCGCCGCAACTAGAGAAAGCCCTCGCACAGAAACGAAGACCCAACACAGCCATAAATAAACAAATAAAAATAATTCCTTACTATTCCGTGTTAGAGCTTCAACACTTAAAAAAAAAAAAAAAAAGCAGCATTTCAAGACTACTTTGGAGGGAGAAACCAAATCCAATCTTGTTCTAGCCCATTCCTAACAAAATCCATTTACCCAACTAAATTCAATCCAATCTTAGAAAATCCTGATCATGCATAACTCTTTTCAGTATTTTTTCATTCTTCACACCTTCTTTTACTAAAAACACATATTTTACATTTCTTAAAAGTTTTTTTTCACATTGAGTTACTTTTCCTGTTGACAAATTTGTAACAGAGTAAGGTCTTATTTGACCTCTAATAAACCTAGGTACAACAGAAGTATTATACTTGACATTGATCACTGATGACTCTAACATGTCTGTATTAATCAAACCAGCAAGCTTAAAGCCACCTTCAGTACCAGATGTCAGTTAGGTACTGAATATTTTTCAGATGACATAAACCTGAAATTCATTCTGGCCAGATTGTTTTTTATTTCTGAGTATTTATATAAGTGCTTAAATTTTTAAAAAGCCAATTAAGTAGAGCTCTTTTACGAATTAATTTTTGGCAATACCATACACCTACAACGCACATATGGATACATATGAACACACAAACACAGAGGCCTCATAATTCCCATTCCAAAATTTCAGCCCTGAGTCAGGTACCGCATAAAAAGCCACAAGGGGTTGGACTCAAATTGGGTTTCTAGCAGATGGAACAAATCAAGGTCACCTACCTAGATGGCTAAACCCTTTTTACTACTGTTTACAGAAAAGACACTTAAGATTTCTATTTATCCTTGACAAGTCAAGTTCTAAATGACTTTACCCTCTTTTTAAAAATTGCATTTAAAAAGATGGCAGAGATAAGGGTTCCTGAGAAGACCAGATAGGACAATTGCATCTCAAAGGTACAGGCAAGTTCCTCCTAGGATGACTTTGTTTCCCCTTTGTTTAATATTTACAGGCCTCTTAAGATAAATAGGGAAGGTTTGGGGAGCGATAGAAGGATTGGTGGGTTTTGGATTATTTTTGGAGCCACACCTCTGGTCCTGTAAAGACTATATTTGTAAAACAAGGACAGTTTTGTTTTCTTTTTCAAAGAATTGGGTGGTTACCTCAATGATATTGAAGGATTGACATACCCATTCACCTATGTTGGAAAGTTTTACTTTTCCTCATTTAGCTTAGGGGAGAAGGCCTCTTCCAAAACTCCTATCAGGCCCTTATTATCAGCTATGGTCAGTTTAGTCAGACCAGTGGCCTCCTATTTTGGTAATCTACTTACAAACATTTTTGAGGATCTTCTCTAGGTTTAAGAAATTTGTACCTTATATTTAGATACTATATACCCTTTTTACTTAATAATCACTGGCTGGATATCTTTGGCCAAGCCCGGAACCTTGATATTCCACATTCTAAGGTCTACTAAGGCTTCTATTTTAGCTTCAGATTTTATCTGTTCCTTTTTGCTTTTTGTTAAAACCACTTGGTGATGAGGGTGGTTCCCTTGCCCCTTGAGAAACAGAGTGGTCCCTAACTTTGTTAATAAATCTCTTCCCATTAAAGGGATGGGACAGTCAGGCACAAACAGAAAAGAATGTAAAAACAGCTGGCCCTTGATCCTGCACAAAGGGGTTCTAAGAAAGCGTGCCCCGTCTCTTCCCTGACAACCCCGTTATGTATTCCTTATGATTGTTAAGGTTTCCAGTCCTTTGGGTTAAGACCAAGAAAACTGCACCAGTGTCTATAAGAAATTCTATCAAGTGGCCCACCACATCAGTAACCACCCAAGGCTTGACATTAGTTATGTAGATGGTATCTCTAGGCAGAGCCACTTTTGGCCTTGGGCCCCTTCAGTCTTCTGATTGCAAAACCATCAATGGCTGAGGGGTCCCCATCGCTCTCTGGCATCTGGGGCATTCTCTCTTCCAATGCCCTGGCTGTTTGCAAAGGGCACATTGATCACAATCTTCCCTCCAGTGCCTTTTGTCTGCACAGGGTACAATGGCCTTGTATGGGTACCCGTGGGCCTTGTGGTCTGCCAGGGCCAGATTGGCTCAGAAAAGCTGACTTCCCCTTTAGTGTCTTTGAGCGGACAAAGCCACTGCAATCATTCGCACCTTTTGCATATTTCTCTGGGTGCATTCAGGCTTTTTGGCCATATCCCTATTACTGAAAACCTAATAAGCTAATTGGAACAAATCATTCATTGGAATCTGAGGACCAGCAGACGCTTTCTGAATTTTGCACCTGATGTCTGGGGCAGACTAGGCTATGAAATGCATAGCCAAAAGGGCCTGTGCCTTGGGGGAGGAGGGATCCATGTTCATTCGGGATCCATGGCCCTATAGGGTGGGTCAGTTAAAATGTCCTCTGTCCTGGACCTGCTGTTGGATGTGCATAAGTATATGGAGTTGACCCGCCAGCCAAAAATGAGCAGACATTGGCAGAGCGTCTTCCCCAGTATGTCTGGCTTGTGGCATCCCATGGGACTCTTTAGGACCAAGACTTAACCCTCAGCATTGTCTTATCTTATTACTGTCTCTTCGTGGTCATCAGCTGAAACCGTGCATCTCAGATGATTGGGACTTGAACCCACGCAGCCGGGACTCAAACCCAGCCAAAACCCACAGTCTTCCAACTGAGATCACACACCTGGTTTCAGGACTTAATGAACCTCAGGTTCTTGATGTCTCATCACAGAAAGAATTCAGTGAGAGACAAAGGGATAGGTAAGAAGTGGATTTATTTAGAGAGAAACACACTCCACAGACAGAGTGTGGGCCATCTCAGAAGCCAAGAGTGGCACCAGGGTATGGGGTTGTCAGTTTTTGTAGGGCTGGGTAATTTCATAGGCTAATGAGTGGGAGGAGTGTTCCAGCTATTTCAGGAGGGGGCAGAGATTTCCAGGAATTGGGCCACCGCCCACTTTTTGATCCTTATGTTCCGTCTTGGAACTGTCATGGCACCTGTGGGTGTGTCATTTAGCTTGCTGATGTGTTACAGAGAGCGTATACTGAGGCTCAAGGTGTAGTGGAAGTCGACTTGTTTGCCATCTTGGACCCATTTGGTTCTAAACAGTTTATGATGTCATGTCCTCAGGCTATGTCATTCTTTCAAAAGTGGTGCTCTGCCTCCTTCCCTCCTGTTTCAGTAACATATCTGAAGTGGAACATCCACTTTTCCCTTCTGTACAGTTTGTCTTAGGCTTGTCTACTATATCCCAATACTTGGGTAAAAATCCTCACCTAGCCCAACATAGCTGTATGACCCAAGTCATGAATCAATTAGTACTGGATCTGTAAGTAGCACAGAGCCCATAATACTGTCCCACATATTAACTCATTGTTTTACCCCCAACTCCTACCTTCACATCCTTCTCAAAAAGAGAAAGAAATGTAATCCAAATGATAATCATGTCTGCTGCTCTCTAGAGAGAGTTGTGCAGTCAGTATATAGATACGGGATTTAGCTGACACCTGGTTATAGTTTTTTTTCATCATTAAAATTGAGGGCTAAAGCATCTGGGTCATAGGTTCAATCCCCACTGATGTCCAGTTATCTTTAACAACGTGGAGATAACCTTTTCCATGGCCTAACTGGCTTTATGATGAGGTAATTGTGTGACTCTATCTCATTGATTTGAGAGGCATAGGAATGTTCTCTTTCTATTCCATTCTAAGAAAGGTATAAGCAACAGTGTCTTTATTCTTGTTGCTGACAGCCTCACCTTACTCTTTCTTTTGGGTTTAAGTAATAGATTTCCTCTTAAAGTGTAAACATAATTTAGAAGCCATCAAATATTAGGATACCACCAACCCTCAAATTTTCCCAACATACAGAAATGTGAGGAAATGCAACTCTGGAGAAGTAAGCTGTGGTGAAGGGCAAGAAGGCAGGAACAAATATAGTACAGTCTCAAAAGAGAGAAACAGTGGTTATCTTATGGGGCCGGGAGAAGCAGTGAGGACTTTGTTTTCCTGATTACAGAAAGATACAAATAATACAAGACAGAGCACAGAAGAGTGCCAAGGGGAGAGATGCCCAGTTCTGCTCTCCTTTCCTTTTGTCTGTTATTCTTGTCAATGAGTGGTGCTGGCTGGAAAGAGGACCCAGGAAGGGATATGGGTGGCTCAAAGAGTATCACCGCAATGGAGAAATACTGAAAGATGCTTCACTGTAGGTCAAGAAACGTAAGATGAAAGTGTTTAGAATGCAATATCACACATATTATAGATTCTATAATACACCCATCCTTGTTCCTAGAGCATAATAAACATTCAGTGAAAGTCTTCTTTCCTCCTCTCCCTTCTTCCTCCTCCTCCTCCTTCTTACTATTTTTACTGCTGCTTGTGTTACTTATTCTCATTACTTCCTCCTGCCTTTACTTCCCACTGCAGCTATATAGGTCATACCCAACCATTAAGGTCATTTCTCTAGTTTTTAAGTTCTACCTCCTTCACCGAGCTTTTTCTAATCCTAACCTACATTGACCTCCTGTTTGGGGATTAATACTTAGTTGCCCACTATCTTAAATTGGTCCTTGTTATTTCAAGTATTATTTAATCTTCTCAGCTGAGCAAGGGGAGAGATACTTTGAAGGCTGAAACCATATCCCTGTTTATTTCTCTGTATTTTCCAGGATAATTATAACAATGTTGAGCATATAGAATTCCCAGATAACTGTTTTTCAAATAAATTCTAGGTATTTAATAAATACTGTTTGATTGACTGTTTTCCCTCTGCATGATCAGAAAAATATATATGTCACTGTACTGGTTTTTTTTAAAAATATGTATATATATATATGTACAGTACTGGAAAGGAAGAAGTGGGTTTATTCATGCTCACAATTTACTTGGCAAACATATTTGTGTCCTGCCAGGTTGAAATCTATCCTTTATTCACTGTTCTGGCCAAAACAAACAAAAACAAATGAACAAAGAAAAGTTCCCAAAAGAGGAAAAAAACACAAACAACAACAACAACAACAAAAAACCCCAAAAACATAACAAGAAAAACACACCAAAAAATTCAAATGTTCATGAAATGAATAAAAATAATGCATTTATAAGGTCAACATAGATAATTGAGTATGGATTACAACTGGGAAAGAATGACTTAGTCAAGGTTGTGTTTACTATCCTGGAACTGAAGCAGATATTTGAAATGAATTAATTTGCATCTGATTTTTTTCCACATAATCTATTTTAGGTCAAGAGTACTTTGTGGCAAGAACATGAAATCAGTTGAGACCAGCTGACCTTTGCAAAGAACTGTGGCTGGTTAATCTCATAGTTCACTTCATATTGTATATGAGACATGAACGAAAAATCTTACAGTCCCCGTGTGCTGAATTACCCCCCTTCCCCTCCTTCAGAAGCCATACAGAAAACCACCTCTACCACAAAGCCCTAGAGTGGAAGATGCATACGAATAACTTACTCTGTCATATCCAAGCAGTGAAACAGCCATTTTAACTCTTGATTAATTCAAGCAAACAAGAAGACAATACAGTTATATATGATTAAATATGCAGCAGGATCCTTTTTCCTTTACTTTAAAATATATTTTTTTCTGACTGCTCTCATAGTTTGTCAGATCAGCTTGAAATTCATCATATGATAAGGAGGAGGAAATTAATTATATGACGTTATATCATATAATTAATTATATATATATATATTTTTTTGTTTGTTTGTTTGTTTGTTTGAGTTAAGGACATAAATTCCACAAGGTATCTTCTAAGGTATGTTAAAACATATCCAGCCAGATTCTTTTTTTTTTTTTTAAAGGGGTAACTGTGAACCTGCATAGTTAGAATAGGCTTCAGGGATCTTTTTTTTTTTAATGGGATTTATTTATTTATTTATTTATTTATTTATTTATTTATGGCTGTGTTGGGTCTTCGTTTCTGTGCGAGGGCTTTTCTCTAGTTGCGGCAATTGGGGGGCCACTCTTCATTGCAGTGCGCGGGCCTCTCACTATTGCGGCCTCTCTTGTTGTGGAGCACAGGCTCCAGACGCGCAGGCTCAGTAATTGTGGCTCACGGGCCTAGTCGCTCCACGGCATGTGGGATCTTCACATACCAGGGCTCGAACCCGTGTCCCCTGCGTTGGCAGGCAGATTCTCAACCACTACGCCATCAGGGAAGCCCCCAGATTCTCTTTAAATTATAACTTCTCTTTGGCTAAAACTAAACTTCTTCTGAATGCTTGATAGCAGAATTCTTCCAAGCGCTGGTATAGCCATAACTCTCTTGCAAGCTGGGTAGTACCGACGTCTCCAAAGCTGAAAAAAAGGACTGTTAAGAGAGTCCTTTCTCCATTTGGTCCTGTTCCTCGATGCTTCTCAGGCAGACATTATTGGAAGAACATCAACACCAGTACATTCCAAATAGTTGGCTAAATGAGATAGTCTATGGAAACTCTACCACAAAGACACTCCATTCACAAGGTAGGGTTTGGGCTTGGCATTGTGCAATGTGCTTTTATGTCTGCATCTGTGCCTACTTCTTTGCATTGTGAACTTGAACTGTTTTTCCTTTAACTATTCTGCTCCATTGTACCTAGTGGAATGCACCTACCTCTTCTCTCTGTAAGACAAATTATCTTTTTTTCATGCCTATTTTTCATCTAATGTAAACATTGATCTCTCACTAAGAATCTTAATTCCCATTATCATTTTCCCTGGAGGTCTCACCTCCCACTGGCCTTGATTAGGTAGGCTTGTATGAGAATTGTCTTTCCTCTGTACACCATTTCTTGATCAATGAACAAGCTGTGTGAGCAAGTATGGTGTAAACTAAAGAGTGGAACCTTTTATTTTATTTTACTTTATTTTCACATGTTTCTACTTTCATGTGTTAACATAACAGTTGGAGTGGAAGGAACCTGCCCTTTGAAGCACCTCTTATTTTTATCACTTTAAGGCCATTATTTCCCGCTATGTGACCTTCCTTAAAACATCACTGCTATTTTCTTCCACACCCTGCAATTTATTTCGGGTTATATAAACTGTTTGGCACAAAACTTCCCTTTCCATGTGCTCCCTGCAATCTTTTTCAATAACTTCAAAACTTACACTTTTGACCCTGAAGAGTCCTTGATCTGATTCCTTTCCATTCCTGACTCTGTGGACCTGTAGCTCCTTTCTTCCTGAGACACAGAGTGAACTTTATCAGCCTAAGTCAACATTTTTCTTTCTGAGATCTTTAATTCAGCACTTACCTGCTTCTACCAGTTTTTTACCTGCCTCTTTCCCCATTTAATTCAACATTTATTCTCTGTTCTCTTTGGCACCAGTACATGCTCAAATGGTGACTCTTGTCTCTCCTTTTTGAGCCAGCCTTGTATCCACAGCCAATTATTTCAGCTGGCCTCTCTGATTCTTCTTTCTGCCCGACTCATCAACTCTCAACCTTGGATGACCTCCACCAGTTGCTTTCCCTGCCTTTTAAATTTAACTTTATTCTATTCTTGAGTCTACAGAATGTTTTCAATATTCCCTAACATTGAAAATTTGCATCTTAATTGAGCTTTAGCAATCAATTTAGAAATATTGTTTCCTTTTATCTCCCAACACCATCATGAGACCCCACTATTTTAGGGCGAAAAACACATTAGGTTTACCTACTTTTGCCAACTCTAATCTTTACTCCCCTATGTTCCTTTCTCCTCCACTTTTCTCCAATTTAAACTTCACCTCTCTCTCAATCTTCTGGACTCCAAACATGACCAGTGTTTTCAGGATATTAGTATCACAAGTATCTACTTTTTCTCTAACATCTTCACTCTATCCCAATCTGTAGACACATGCATTTTAAATAAAAACAAAAGCAAAACCAAAGCTCATTCATTCAGCAAATATTTATTGAACTGCTGCTCTATTTAGGCACTTTTGTAGGTGTCTGGGATGCAAGGAAATAAGATTCAATGTACAAAGACTTTTGTTTGCTTGCTATCTTTTCTATATACCAGTTACACTCTTTTTTCGAAAACTTTTCAAGTGTGGTGCTAAATTCACCTCCTCTCCTTTTATTCTAACCATTCCCTTAGAAGTCGCTTACATCTGGCTTTGCTTCCATTGATGCCATTCTCTCAAGGATTAAGATAAAATGATGGGTTTTTTTGTTTTATTAGATCTTTTCTCTGTCCTCATTCTCTTTGTTTACTTCACTTTATCTTATGTTCTGTTTTCCACTTTTCTGGTTCTCCTTTCGTGTTTCAGACTTCTTCTCTCCTCTCTGGTTGTCCTTTGAAGTGTTGTCATAAATCCTGTAATATTTTCTCTTTAGTCACTCTATCAAGAAATAATTAGATTTTAAAGATTGCTCACTGTCATCCTTTTGTCCTGCTCCTAAAGTCATATCTCAACTCTGGCCTTGTACCTCCACTGCAGCCCATATTTCAAATGGCCTATCCAGTGCTTCTATTTGACTCCCCTGCCACACCTCAAATTCAACATGATCCCAGCTATCATATAGATCTGGGAGACGTTGAATTCTGGAAGGACGGGAACTCTAACTGGGGTGAAGGCACACAGAACGTTAACATGTCTGTAGAGTCAGCCCCAGCCACATCAGTGGGAAATGTCCCAAAGTCACGAGTCCAGTGGACATGGTCATTTTATGCACAGTTCAGGCAAACCAGTAGGTCTAAAACATTATTAGCAGCATGGTGCCAGGGATTTTGGGAAAAGTGTAGAAGTGTAGGAAGCTGTTTATACTTAGCAAGCCCTCAGTTCCTAGTTGGATACATGGAAAATATAAAACAAATATAGACAAATGGATAAGCAAGAGACATGGAAGGCATTTTGGATGCAGTTATTAGGTAAAATTCCTAGGAAGGTCCTAGAATAAAAAGCAAGGTCACAGAACAGACTACATATAGACTGACGGTCAAGGCAAAAATCTAGTTATATAGATGGTGAAAATCAGACTCCATGGTGCTGGGAAGAAAGAGAAGGGATCAGAGGAAAGGTGTCTTTTAGCTGAATGACAACGTGGGATACAAGGTTACCTTCTGATACGTATATGGGAAGAGCCAAACTGTTGATAAATTACCTGTGCTGTTGCAATTCCTTTCTTACTGGACATCTCTTCAGTACTGACACTATCAACCATACACACACAGTCTCTACTGTGCTAACATCAATGAGGAGATTCTTTTTTGACTCTTCTATATTTTCCTGAATATTTCTTCTTAGTCTTCCTTATGCACTGCTACTCTTTTTGTACTCTCAAATCTTGATTGTTTCCTTGGATTCTGTCTTTGGTCTTCTGACATTCTATCTTCACTTTCCTTCGATAAATTCATTCACTTTCTTGATTTTAACTACCGCTATATCCTGTTTTTTTTGTAATCTAAGTTTACAGTTCTGGTATCTCCCTTGAGCTTTAGACTCATATATTTAACTACTTTCCAGTGAAATCCATTTAGATGTCTTACTCATCATGTTCAAATACAACATGTTCAAAGTGGGTCTGAATTTTCTCCCTCTCTCCACACCCACTCTTTCTTCCGATGTTTCCTATGTTAATTAATTGCAACATTATTCACTCATCACTCCAGCCAGAAATTTAAAGTCAACCTAAACCACTTCCTCTCCTTTATCCCCCACATAAAATCAACCAGCCAACCCTACTAATTTTATCTTATGATTATTTCTCAATCTCTTATACTCTCCCAGTTCAGTCCATCATAATTGTGCACCTGGAATATTCCCCTAAGCAAACCCCTGCTCTCCCTGATTGCTGACTGGCTTCTCCACATTACATTGTCCTTTGAACAGTCTGGGTGCTGTATCTGAAATCCACATCTGCCCAAGTCACTTTCCTGCTTCTAATGTTGCCATGGTTCTTCATCGTTTACTGAATCAACCTAAGTTTCTTAGTACAACTTAAAGACCCTTCATGAACTGGCTCCTATCTGGGCTCTTAGCATCATCTCCTCTTGTACCTTACCTTAAATTACTTGCCTAAACCTGAACTCATGCTTTATTTTTATCCACTTCTCATTCCCCAAACATATACCTCCTCTTAAATTCATGATCATTTTCTCCTATCTTCTAAACTAGAAAAGAGGTTAACAAATACTTCTTTACTTTTCTCATTGATAACTCAAAACAGTTGCTCACCAAATTTGATTAATTTTATGCCAGAAAGTATCTCTCAAATCTGGACCTTCCATTCTGTTTCTCTTCTAATATTTTTTCTCTGAACTACAAAAGCATCTTCTTACTATAGAGTTTAGCTTTCTTAGTATTTGTGACTAAGAAATGGCCACATTCTGTGTTGTGGCTTTGGGTTTTCCTGAAAATATTTGTAAAATTATTAAAAATTTATGGAGGGAAAGGATGTATTATGAGTATCTATATCTACCTATCTATCTGAGACATATCACCACTGGGTTCAAAGTAAGTAGTTGATTAATACATAATTGGGAGAAATTACATAGATATAGATAGATAGATAGATAGATAGATAGATAGATAGATAGATAGATAGATAGATAGATAATAGATATAGGTAGATGAATACATGGTCAGAATCACTCTGCCATATTCATAGATATAGGGTAACATTTATTTCCCTATAGGTTTGTTGGTGGCATAAGGGATTAGCATAACATAAGGATGGAATATCTTTTTCTTCCTTCTAACAAAGAACCATGGAATACTTATTATAAAATGAAGGGAGATGGCAAAATGTTCATCTAAATAATCTCCATATCATCCATACTCACCTCCTTGCCCACACTGTGTGGAGTAGAAAGAGTTTTGAAGTTATCTAGGCTTTTATGAAATAGATAAGCAGCTGACTCCACAAAATTTGGGAGAAAGCTCAAGAGAATCTTTCTTTCTGGAGAACTGGTGTTCCATATTTTTGATGTGACCAAAAATGCTGTTAAATAACAACTTTCTGGGAAGTAGTTTCCATGAAACTTCTCTTACTTTCCTTTTTCCTCCTGCCATTTCAGGAAAAACAGCTCCAAATTCAGGTCTTAAATTGAGGCCCGATGAACAACTACATGTTTTTTATAATTCAATAGCTTCATAAATGGTCCCTCAAGGCATGAACCTATCTGCCATATATTCTGTTAATGAGAATGGGAAACTTGGAAAGAGAGTGGAGAAGTGAGTCTGCTTTGAAATTAAAGATGATCTAAAGATGCCTTCTGTTTCACAGTTTAAGTAGCAATTATAAAAAGCGACTACTTACAATGTTCCGAAGAAAGGTCTCTGCTTATTTTGTGGGAAGATGCATATAGTTTTCACTTTTCATCAGTTCATTTTGGGGGACCTGCTTGTCACCATACCTCTTATTGGACATTGAATCATAAAGACTCATATTTCACTTTTCACCAACCTGAGCTACTCATTTGGTGGCTTCCCCTCACATCCGACAGCTCATGCATAATTTGATGTAACACAAGACCAGCCAGCCTTGGCCTTGCCGCCATCCTCTGTAAGTTGCATTTACAGCAAACACTGTCTAAAAGTGGAGACTGCCTTTAATATTGGCAACCTGATGATGGGGAAGAAAAAAGTGTCTGAGTTCTCAGAGACGATAACCTTATCTTGAGTGTAAGTTTGTTTGGAATGTCAGTAACTAGTCTGAACAAAGGAATTCCTTGTATGGTGAGGATGCCTTTTGAATTTATTTTTCCATTAAAGAACCGAATTGAAGACAATAGTCTCTGGGGGAGAAAAGAGAGTCAAACCACACTTTCGATCACTGGCATTTACAATTAATAGGATTTTTATTTTTCCTGGCGACCCAAATGGCAGGTATATGCCATTTTGATTCAATTATCTGCTTTCAGCATTTTTTTCCCATACCACCAATTTTGGCAGTCTAGACAGTGTGGTTGCTCTCTGGTAACTGGGCTTCTTTCTGGGAATTGATTTCTTTTGGATCATTGAAGAAGTCTCAGCAGACCTGGATAACTCTTCTCACACATTTCTTTTGCCAATATATTTCAATATCTATAAAGCCATAATAAATTAATACATCTGTATCATATTAATACTACATTAGAGCAATGCAGCAGTAATATGATCCAACAGAAACATTGCTCACCCCCTAAGACTTTCACATGGCTCCACAGGACCAAAACTATTACTGTCAACTCCAGCTCACAGACCTTATGTCTGTGTAAAGGCAAAATAGACAGTGTTCTTGGTGCCTCTGAGTTGTATAAACTGTCTTGTTATCAACACCAACACTGCTGTCCGGAGATAAGGAAAGCAGACACTCAGACTAGTTACTCTGTGAGCTGTGCCTTTTTTATAACCCTAAGCACTCTCCTCTTTAGCATTATTAGTTTGTCATTCTCTGGATAATTGTTCATAAATTGTTGCTTAAATTGCTCATGACTCCAATGTTTCTTGCCAAAAAGTCTTTCACTGACTATCTGATAGATTTTCCAAAATAGTTTACTCATAAGATACTTGGATTTCAAATTTTCAAAATGATAGGAAAAAGCATAAAGAGAAAAAAAATTAAGACTTTACGTAACAGCCAAGTTTGCTGGATACAATTTTTTTTTTTCCAAGTGTATTACACAGATGCATGAATCTTAGCTGGGCCCTTTCTTTCTAACCACACTCCTAAATATCTTTCTCTTCTATCTAGTCCAGTCTAAGCACAGTACATTTCTTTTCTATGGAAGTTGACTCTTTTCCCAAAAGTTCCCAAAGAAAGAAATACCATAACTTTTGGGGTTAATTAAGTCTATTGTTTTATAAATACTTTATAAGGACTAACCTAAACTTTATGCTGCATAGGACGCCACTGTCCTGTGCTTTTACCATCATAAATAAAAATCAAAAACAGCTGCTTACCTCTGCCATTCCTTTTCACATCCTTGAAATATGTTGGTAGGCTTGCCCCTTCATATTTCTGCACTAAATAGACCTAGTTCCTGTGACCTTACTTCAGAGAGACAATTTTCCAACCATTTAATCATTTTCATTGCTCTTCTTTGGATCTGCTCCAAATTCTCCTTCCTTGGGTGGGCCCCCCGTGGTCAGAGTGTTGCAGTATAGACTCCTAAGCGGTGCTGACTAAATGGGAAGTTACTTCCCTGGAGGTACATAACATGAGCCTGATGTCATTCTACCCATGTGGCTACATCTCGCTTTATGCAATCCCACTATGTGACAACCCAGATAGAATTTTAAAATAAACTTTGCAATAAGATTCACCATAGGAGAACTTCTAGAAAAATACTCTAATATATTTCAAATAGGATTTGTTTTTCAAAACCTATGTCTCTACAACTTTGCTGAGAACATGATGTGAGATGAAATACACAATATCTATCTATTCATTAACTCATTCATTCTTTCATTTATTCAAGAACATTTGTCAAATGCCTAGTATATTCTGATAACCACTGGGGATAGAAAAATGAATACCATATCTTGCCCAACTTGGCTCCATACCTTGAAGACTATACAGCCCAAAGAGACAGGATAAATAGTTTGGCCTTTGGAATAAATCAGATCTGTGTGGAAATTGTGGTCCACCATTTACTAGCTGCAAATCATCAGCACATGCTTACTTTCTTTAAACCTTAGTTTCCTCACTTTTAAAATGAACATAATGGCAATTTCTGTCTCACAAGGGGTGGCAAAGTTTAAATAAGAGATACATATGAACAGTATGATAGCAGCTTGTTGTTATTATATTCCAGAGCCTTTCATATAGCAGACAACTTTATTTACTGACTGAATTAATAAATAAAAGAATACATAAATAAGTAAAACATATTTGAAAACTGGTCATTACAGGACAATAATATAAGCTCTACAATAAAATTATGAACAAAATCTCATGGGAGGACAGAGGAGCAAGCTGCTAATAAGCCTACTTGTGGAAACTCCAGGAAACACATAGGAAGTAATATTTAAATGGCATAATTAAGGACAAGTAGATGTTTGCTAGGTGGAAAATGTGAGGAAGGGCATTCCAGACAGAAGAAAGAACATGTGTAAAGGCGCTGAAATACAAGTAAATATGGCAGTTTAAGGAACATGAAAAGCCAGGTGCATTCTGAATGGAAGGGCGGGATGGAGAGTTGTTGCAAGTGATGGGGCTGGAGAAGTAAACTAGGGTCAGGGATGAAGATCACAAGTGCAATGTTAGAATCTATCCTTCAGGAGATAGAGAGAAGGTGAGCTTTCAAACAGAAGAATGAGGTTCCAAGAGAATTTGGAAAAAATAAATAGGAGTATAACTGACAAAAGTATCAAGGATGTAATGGGAAGAAAAGAGACTAGTACAGAGACCAGTATGATATGAAGTCTATTGAAATGATCCACGGACGAGATGAGGAAGGTCTGAATTAATAGTGGCAGTAGGAATAGAGTGGAGGGGTCAGATTTGAGAGAGATTTCCTGGCATGTAATCAATCAAATTTGGTGAGCAATTGTTTAGGGCTATTAATGAGGAAATTGAGGAGTATATGTTGATTTTTTCTAGTTTAGAAGACTAGACAAAATGAGAACAAATATAGGAGAGTGAGAGGTGAATAACAATAAATCATGAGTTCAGTTTCGGTCAAGTAGTGTACGGCTTGTTCTGCAGAGTTGGAAATGAGGATCTGCTGCTTGGAAGAAAGGTTTGGAACAGAAATGGACTTGGGAATTGTCAACACAGAGATGGCAATTGAAGTTTGAGAATGGATGAAGTCTCATATTGAGTTTGGGATCCTTTTTGATCCCTATCTAATTACCATTCCTAATCCGTATCATATGTACAAAAAATGTTTTTCTTTCAAAATAAAAATTACCTTAGAATAGTCTCTTTGGTATAATTTAATAATATTTCTTTGTCCATCTGTCATTAATTCATATAAAATTTAATTGTTTCCAAGAGACTAGTCCCTCTACTAAAGACACACCTTTGTCTCCAGAACCACTTGACCAAAAGAAATCTGGCCCAGAATTATAGGACTATATTGAGTGCACTTTCTTTCTGAAAGCACAGATGACAGGAATATGTAGGAATACTGGGCTCCATTACATAAGCAGGGAGCATCAACTAAAATGGAAAGAAATAATAGCTTCTTGAGATGTCACTGGAAAGAAAATCATTGATTAAACATCCATTTGGAACTATTTACAGCACACTATCACTCCATCAATTCTATTGCTCCCCAAATCTCAATCTATTCCAAACCCACCTTCTCTGTCTTCCAAGTCACAGTAAAGTTATCATATCTGACTGGGGAGTGTTGGATTGCTCTGTCAACATTGCCCCCTTCAACCTCAAATCCTTTTGTTAAGCAGTCATATGACATATGCCAAAGAAACACAGAGCCATTGAAAGACAGAAGCTCTTGGCTTCTGTCAATCAGTTATAATCATGCATATGAGTCTTTTAAATGACGTCACTTCTATATTATCATTAAAGAATATTTAGTGCTAATTTTTTAAACGTATAAATTTCCTTGAATTTCTCTAATTTTAAAAAAGTCTGCTTTCTAAGACTTTTTGGAATTTTTTTAAAAATATTTCAATTATGATTAGAGTTTTTTTATAGAATAAGAGACTTCCCAATTCATGTGCGACTTCTATTTTTTCTAGCATCTGGGTAAGGAACAAGGGACAAAACTTTGCTGCCATTAAAAGAAAAAGTTCTAAGGATGTGTCTAAAAATTATCATTAAAAAGTAAATGTTAAAGATCTGATCTAATCAGGCAATACTATGAATAAGGAATTTTTTTTTATAGTGAACAGTGTCTTCCTAATGTCCTCTTGTTCCCATACTCTAACCACCTGCAGTATTTGACAGAGCAAGCTGTAGGCATCTGTTTGTACCTTTTTCTCACTGGAAAACATCCCAACTCTATAAGACTAATTCTTGCATAGCTAAAAGCATGTGAGTCATTCACTTCTTGATTGAAACCTATTTGGAAATCATTTTCCGCATTAATATATATATATTTCTCTGGCTTTTCATTTTCTAGCAGCCCAGTGGACTCACTTCTCCTAGCCTCATTCTCAGCAAGTAAGAGCTAGCTAAAACTATAAATGAATTCTTGTGAACATGTGTATGGATACCAGTGCACAAAGAAACACAGGGAAGAGGATGGCTTTGCACAAAGGAGGGATTTCAAAGGCGGTAGTTCACACCCCTTGGATCAATTTTAAAAAGCTAGTTCATGAGACAAAGGATCATTGACCGCTTCTTGAATCAGACCACAATGGTGTACACAAACCGGTAGAATTGTTCATAGACCAATGCTAGGTGCCTGGAATGCAAGCGTGCTGAGGCTTCCATCCGCCTCTCATGGCTGCCTTTTAGTTTATGCTTTTCTATCATTTTGTTCTAACGCAATTCAGTTTGGACAGTTTTTACTGGAAGGATTCTTTTTGTATGATACTTTCAGAAATAAATATACAATGAAACCCACAAGACTGGAAAGCAGAAAGTTTTTGTCTACCACAGATAAGATTCTGTCATTTCTCTTTTACTAGTCTCCTCATTACAAAAAAAAGAAACCAAACTTTTATGACAAATTTAGGTGTTCCTAATAAAGTGACAGACATTTTAAGGTTTTAAATGAATCGATACATTCCATCTTTTTTGGTAATTACACATATACTCCTTATTGTAGATCTTTAATCTCTTACAAAAATCTTTGCAAATTTATGTAGTTATTAACTTTAAGCATATTCTTTGTGGGGAACACAGAGGCCAAGTCATCATTTAAATTTTATGTTTGTAATTTCTTACTTTTTTGTCCAAGAATTTTAGTAATCAAATCATTAAGCTCATGATGTTTCCACGGACTAGAGCACATCTGTTTCATAAATCTAGAAAGATTCCTGAGAATTGTCCAATATCTTTATGGGAATAATAGAGTAAGTCCAAGTCTTTTCTTATATATATATATGTGTGTGATATATATACAAATTCTTTTCTGGAGAGATCTGTGGTATCTAGAAAAATGTTTATAATCAGGAATCTAAGAAAGGATGATCAGAGAACTCAACGGTTAAATTTTTACTAATATCCAATACCTTATTTAGTTTGCTCCAGGTCTGAATCAGTGAGATATAAGAAAAAAAATCAGAGATTTTTAAGTCAAAAGATCTGGGTTAATATGATATCACTTATATGTGGAATCTAAAATATAACACAAATGAAACTATCTACAAAACAAAAACAAAGTCACAGACATAGAGAACAGACTTGTGGTTGCCAAGGGGGAGGTGGGGTAGGGGAGGGGTGGATTGGGAGTTTGGGGTTAGCAGATGCAAACTATTATATATAGAATGGATAAACAACAAGGTCCTACTGTATAGCACAGGGAACTATATTCAATATCCTGTGACAAACCACAATGGAAAAGAATATAAAAAGGAATGTATGCATACATACGTATAACTGAATCACTTTGCTGTACAGCAGAAAATAACACAACATTGTAAATCAACTATACTTTAATAAAAAATAAAATAAAATAAAAAGAACTGGGTTAAGCATTCCAGATATGATATTACTTGTATTCCTTCATCCATTAGCAAATATTTACTGAACACTTATTATGTGCAAGGCACTGTATTAAATGATAATATATGCTTACTATGTGTCTAGCTTTGAGCAAATTATTTAACAGAGAGCTTCAGCTCTTGAATCTGCAAATAGGGAAAATAGTGCCTTTACAACAGGGTTGAGGAAAGACTGAGTATGACAGGGTAATACAGAGTCTGTCACAGTCTGCCCATACATGCACCCATTGGCTCCCAATTCATGAGCCTGGCTCATCTTATGAAGGAGGGAGTTTTATGTGGAAATGTTCTAGGCCAGAACATAAGGAGGAAGTGGTTGATATTGGACTATGGAATCATGGTCATCTGTATCTTCACAATAAAGGAAAGAAGGGTAGCATGAAGAATGAGAAGAACACAGCAGGGTTGTCCCAGGAAAGTTTGGACAGATCTGCGCTCAAATCCTGGACACACCTGTTTATAATCTGAGTGACTGTGTATGAGTTACTGGGCCTCTCTGAGACTCAATTACCTTATCTGTTAAGTAGGATAATATTGCTCCCCATACGATTGTTGAATTAAATGTAATAATCCTTGTAAGAAATCTATCACAGTCGATGGCAGTAATTATTATTATTGTTGTTACTATTCTTATGAATAAGGATTCCTTGAAAACTCTACTAAGTGTGTCATTTATGTTGCCATCTGGCCTTTTTAACCATGTTTTTCTTGTCCATGATGGAATGACAAATGGAGTCATAAAATTTCAAGGAAATTTCAGAAGTCCATCTTGAATGAAAATTATTTTCCAGAAAATTCTTCCTTTTTTTAAAGAAAAGTAACTATAAGAACACTCCCTGAACAAAACTACTATCTACTGGATATGCAGGCAAGTTCATACATAGACCTAAAGTTGGGCCTTGAGGTGGAAAAATAATCAACACTTTTCTATTTAAGATTTCATGGACTTTCTTTGAACAAGTTCATGGCATCTCATAAACTAAAGGAAATGTTATTTCCTCTGAGTTAAAAAAGAAACCAATATGTTCTTCAACTTTTTCTTCTTAATCATTACTTGTTCATCTATTCATATTTTAAACTCAGTTTAGAAAAGTACTATTTATTTTCCTATGTCAGCATTCTGCTCTTTCTCATGTGTGCATTGTTTATCCACAGAAAATGATAGAAAATCCTCCATGTGAAAGGTTTAGCGAAAGTAACAGCACCAACATTCTTTTATCTGTGATGATGGAAAGATAATCCACATGTGAAAGCACTTGGTGCTTCAGCTTATTTTGAGTGACAGAAGCATAATAGAATCTCCTAAGCATTAACATTCTACAATAACACAGCATTGTCATCCTTTGTCTGATCCTGGCTCATACAAATCTCACTCAGTGTTTCAAATTCCTAACAAAAACTAGAGAAATACACCTCAAAGCTATTATGTGGAAACAGATTAGGCATAGCTCTAAATCTTTAAACAAACCGTTAATGATATAAAAGTCCTGTTTATATACTTCTCACGGGATGTTTATAGACAGGATGAAAATTATGAATCTAGATCTCACAAGCAATTTGCATGCCTAAATCCTGTATATATTTTGCTTCTCAAAGCATTAGCCTTTTCTGTCTTTTCTTGGCATTTGATGTTTTGGCTTCTTAATGTTGTTCTGCAAACTGTTTTAAGAAGGCTGAGAGGAAAATTCTTTATCCATTGGAATCTAGAATAAAGGACATTATGTAATCTCCCATGGTCTCCTGATTTTTAATTTTAAAAACAAAAACTATTACCTTTTGTTATGATCAGCTGGGCGATCCTTTGGCAATTTTTGAAATAGGAGGAACTTGTCAGTCATATCCCCCCACCTCTTTTTCAGTGCCATCTTCTAGGAGCTGAGGCCTCCTGTATTGCTCCCTGGTTGTCCTGAACTCTTGTCATAGGCACTAAATCTGGACCTTCTTTTCTTGTCTCCAAAGTTATCCTTCTTTCTTTGTATCCATCGAACCTTAACCATCTTGGTTCTCATTCTCCCAGCTTTCTACTCCTAGCCAGTAGTCAGGGGGGCAATATGGTAGGACTAGAAAGAGCATTGGGCTGGAAATAAGAGACTGGGGTCACAGCTCTGGTCAAGACTTGTGGTGTGCTCATCTGTGCCAAGCACTCTTTTAAGCCCCTGTCATGTGATAACTCATTCAATTCTTAAAAACAGGCCTATGTTTACATGTGGCTTATGAAAGCAGGCCCAGTAGGGTTAAATCACAGCTAGCAAGAGGGGGAACCAGGATTCTAGTCCAAGTGGTCTGACTCCAGAGTTTTGTGTTTAATCACTGTGCTATAGTGACAATAATTCACCCTGTGGACTTCTCCTGCTCTCTCAAGTAGAGGAGTTTAAGCAATAGCAAAGATCACTTTCCACTATAAAACTGTATAGTTCTAAGGAGGAACTCAATTGAATCAAACAAGTTACATTTAAGGCTAGACCTACAAGTGGTTTTTGACTGGAAAAACGCACCAAATAAAATTTTGTTTGCTAACATCAAACACTGTTGATTATGGTAATGGTTTTCTCTTTTATCCCCATCAGAGGGTGTGCAATTGACAGCTAATGCCTGGACATGTAAATAAATATCTACACATCTATGATCATGCAATGTAATCTAACATGTTAACAAGACACCCTCTTGTCACTCGATATCCACTTTTTCTTTCTTCATTTTTAAAAGAATGATGATTTTATTTTGGACTGCAAAGAACTCAGCTAAAAGGTAACATATCCCAGCCTTCTTTGGTACTAATGGCCATATATTCTGACCAGAGATATATAAGTGGATGTGTTGAGTGGAAGTGCTTGATGCATCTTCAGTGAAAGTTGTTTAAGATAGCTGACATATGGGAGGAAGGCTTTTAGTCCTTGATCCCTTCTCTTTCTTTCTGTATGGAATGCAGCCATCTTGGACCATGAGCTGATCTCAAGGATGGAAGCATGAGCTAAGATGACAGAGTGGGAATATAGAAAGAACCTGGATGAGTAAGATACCTCAGCCTCTGGAACCCTTATCTCCTAAATTCTTTTACATGGGAGAAATAAATTTCTGTTTGGGGCAAGCCATTAATATTTTGACTTTTCACTATATGCAGCAAAATAGAATTCTAACTGATACAATATGAGCTAGCTATAGAACTCTACAAAAGAATAATACCAGTGACATGGAGAAGTCACATTTGGAAGGTATTTAAAGTAGAGTCAATAGGACTTGGTGATTGATTGGATGTGGGGGATAAAGAAGATGGAAGAATCAAAGTCAGTGACTAAATCAAAGTAAAAAGGTAGATGAAGGTACCATTCTCAGATAAAGAACATAAAGAGAAACTGATTCCATAGAGAAGATGATCCAATAAACTTTATATGTGTTAAAAATGCCGGTATATGTAGAAAAATCAAATGGAAATGCCGGGAGGAAGTTAGATATTTAGGACCAGAGCTCAGTAAATTTATCTGGGCTAGAAATACATAGATGTATGAGCAGCTGGCATTATCAGTTAGTAACTGAAACAACTGAAATTGGCAAGTTCTACTGGGAAGAGTGTGAAGAATAAGAAGAGAAGAAAGACCAGGACTCTGCAGCTGAGAAACAACTACCTTTAATGGTGGGAAGAGAAAGAAGAGTGAATAAAGATATAGGGAGGTAGAAGAAAAGCCAGGAGAGCCTGGGATCGTTCAAGCCAAACTAAGAGTTTCAAGTAGAAGCAAAGGGTTAATGGTATTAAATGCTGCAGAATAAAGTAAAATAAGGACTAAAAAGATATTTTTAAAATTTTGTTTCAGTGAAGTTCTCAATGGCCTTGAAGAGAGCAGTTTTGTGGACTCAGTGAAGAAACAAGAGTGAGATAAGAAGTACACAAACGGCGAGGAAATGAAGATAGTGTGAGCAGATCACTTTTTCAAAAGTTTGTTGCGAAGAAGAGAAAAAGAGGATGGTAGCTGGAGGAAGATATGGAATCAAGGGAGAAGAATATCAATACGGTGAGGTGCTCCAAGGCGACTATGTTTAGGAGGGAGGAAAGTCATTTAATTCATTGTAACAGGAAGGAAGGAAGATTTAGAAACAGATCTGTTTATTTGCAGATAATAAAATTTAAAAGAGTTTTAACCTGATGGCTTTATTTTCTCTATGAAACAGCAGTCAAGTTCATCTGCTGAGAGAAAAGAGGGAGGGTTAAGAATTGTGGAACAGTTTGTAATGACTATGGAGAATGTGTGACCATATTGACTGAAAAAGCGTAACAGTCAAGGGCATGATTAAGGTCGAAGACCTCAAAAGAACTGTGGTCCTCTTCATCTACCCTTCCTCTTTCTGCTTCTTAACATATACACATTTCCATATTTCTTGTTAGTTTTTTCTTAGGTATTTCTTTTATTCTTATTAGGAGATTCTTTTTTCCATAATATTTTCCAACTAGTTATTGCCAACATAAATTAAATCTATTTAAATTTTCTGTATTGATTTCTGGCCTCCGTGCAGAAATTTGTTATCTGGAGTGGTTCAGATAAAAAATACTTCTGCAAATAATGACCATCTCATCCCTCCTTTCTGAAATATATTTCTCATTCTTTTCCCTCTTCTATTCAGTTACTACAACTTCTGAATAATGATGAATAACAAAAGTTACAGAAATAATCATTTTCTTGTTCCTGAATTTAATGGGAAAGCCCTTGGTATTTCGCCATTTATTAGGATTCATTTAGCCCATAAATATTTATTGAGCAACTATCTCATGTAGTCATTGTGTTAGGTACTGTGGTGAAATAATTTGGCACCATTTTGGATGTCATATAATTTAAAGTCTAGTGGAGACATTAAGATTTTAAAAAGTTATAGCAATATGGTCTCACAGTTATAACTTGTGATAAGTGTTAGGAATGAAAAAAAGGGGGATGCTATGAGAGAAAATAATTGGAACCCTAATTTAGATTGGAGGGTGAAGGAATTCCTCTCTGAAAAAGTGACATTTAAGTTAAAACATAAAAATGAAGGCAGAATTATAGAAAAATCAGGTCAAGATGTAAAGGTAGGAATGAGTAAGTAGAGTGGGAAGTTAATTAATATAAGAACATTAAATGAGATTATAGATTGAGATTACTTTGTATAATGGAAGGTATATAGAGCATATACTAAGTGCTTAATAAATGTTAACTCTACATATAATTTTAGATGATAGTTTGAAACCTTTCTTATATTAAGAAAGTAAACTTTTATGCTTAGTTTACTAAGAAGAGTTTTTAAAAATAGGAACAAATTTAGCATGTTACCAATAGGACCCGCAATTGCATTTCGAAATGATCATATGATTTTTCTTCTTTACATAGGAGTGTGATAAATTATGTGACTTATTCCAAGAATAAGTCTCACGGGGTCATGATGTTTTTTATCAATATATTTTTTCATTTAGCTGGACTTTGACTTATTTGAGATTTTGTAAATATATCAATAAATTGGTTTTTAAGATATTTTTGGTTGTTATTTATTTCTTTGAGTTCATTGATGTAAGCAATTGTCAGCTATATCATTACCAAAGTTATGTTGTTTGGAAACAACTTCACCAGCATAAGAAATTTTCAGGTAGCGTTACTGTAAAACCATCTGAGCTTTGTGATTTAGAGGAGCACACATTCCTCTAGCAAAATTATCAATTATTTCTGGTTATATTCTGTTTAAGTTTTATGTCTTATTTTGTGTCAGTTTTGGTAATTCATATTGTCCCAGTTTAGGTGACCACTGGTTTTCCACTAGGCTGTTTATAACTGGTTTCTAACTGGTCTTACTCAATTCCAGTTTATTCTTTTCATAGTAATGTCAGTGTGATCTCTCCAAGTTGCTATTCTAATTAACTTACTTCTCTGAAGGCACCTCAACAATTCTCCATTTCTCTCAAGATATTGTAAAATACAAACTCCTTACAAAAAGTGTGAGTCATGAGTCTCTTCATTATTTTTAAAATTACATCAATTAACTTTCTCTCATTTTAGAAAAAAATGTTTTTATTGAAGTATAGTTGATTTACAATGTTGTGTTAGTTTTGGGTGTAGAGCAAAGTGATTCAGTTATATGTATATAAAACTGAAAATATATATATATTTTTTTCCTTTTATTTCAATTCCCAGAATATGCTAGGTTCACCCTACCCCTGGGCATCTGCTAGCATTACTTCCTCTAGCTAAAATTCCCTTCTTCATCTGCTTCCCAAACTCTGGATAACCCTTCTTGTCCTTCAGGTTTCTGCTCAGATGTAACTTTCCCCAGGAAGCTCTCCTTAACTCCCAAGATTATATTGTGTGTCCCTCCTACTGGAGATCTATATAGCTATGGAAGGACAGTAAGAGAGTATTTGGTCACTTGTTTGTCTGTCTCACACAAAGGACTATAAGCAAATTGAGAGGGGAAATATTGCTTTATTCATCTTTGTATTTTCAATGTCTAGAATCAAGGCTGACACATAGAAAGGACTCAATAAATATTCATTGAATGTTGAATGAATTACAGGTGTGAATAGCTTCTAATTACACTGAAATTTTTTGCAACTCACATTTATTTAGCCCTTCCAAAATATTTAACTTAGTTATCAGAGAAATAACACATTTTTCCTTTTCCACTCATGTATCATCAGTCTATATAATATTTAATTTAATTACATAGTTACAAATACAAGTGAAACTGGCATAAAGAAGCTTAAGAATAAAACCTTGACTCTTTCTTGACACATAGCTGAACCCATGAGGGCAGAAATAACTTACTAGCCATGAGTACAGAGCTGGGCAACATTTGTTCATCTGTGAGCTGGTTAAGTGGAAGTCTTAGAGTTTCTATGAAATCTAGAGGCAGCTCACAACTTGAAAAAAATAGTTGTTGAAGTTTATTTGTAAGCTTGTCAAGTTGGAACCTAAAACATATTTTGTCGCTCAAGATAAGAAATGGATAAGCTTCACAAAATTCTGCAAAAAGTCCTCATTAACATGGAAGTTGAACAAATACCATGTTATTATAGCCTGAGTTTTAGGTCCAGGGAGATGGGGACTGTATAATATAGAAGGAAGGAGAAGAAATCATATGTAAAGGACTTTCTTTTTTCTGGGTACTGAAAAGGCTCTTGGAAAATGTCCACAATGCATAAAAAAGATTTTATTTGTGAACTCAGTTGCTTCTGCACATTTCTCTAATGTCTTATTCAATCTCTGCCTTGGGTATTCCAAAATGTTCTATTTACTAAAATTATTCGGAAGTTCCTAATTTTTAGAATTCACTTCTTTTCCCTGCTGTGTGTTTCTTTACTTATTGGCAAAGCACCACTTAATCACCACTGATGTATGTCAAATAAACAAATTTTTATACCTAAACTGGGTATAAGTATAAAACTTCTGTTTTGGAAAATACCTGGCTTACACATTTTGGGTACACATTTTGGGACTTATCTTTGGAATCATTCACTCTATTACTGTTAATAGGGTCATGTACATTGTATTTAGATGGTTCAGAACTCAAATTACC